>NC_092138.1:111214384-111555417 GCF_043159975.1 Macaca nemestrina | reverse complement strand
TCAGCATTCAATAAAAAATTACTAGATACACAAAGCAAACCAATGATATGTTTGGTGGTGGTATGTGCTGTGGAGAAGAGGAGGCAGGATAAAGGTATAGTCAGTGCCACACTGGGGCTGTAATGAGTGAGTCTTGTGGCTATTTGGGGGAAGATGTTCCAGGTGGAGCTTGGATTGTTTGAAGACAGTGGGCTGTAGCAGAAGGAGAGGGAGCAGGAGGGAGGGGAGGAAGGAAAGCAGGTGGAGCCAGATATGAAAGGGCTGGTAGGCCATAATAAATGCATCAATTATCTGTTGCTGCATCATAAACAACCATAAAACTTAGTGCCTACATTGGATGCAATGTACACGGTTCGGGTAATGGTACACTAAAATCTCATAAATCACCACTAAAGAACTTACCATGTAAGCAATAACCTGTACCCCAAAAACTATTGAAATAAAATATAAATAATAATAATAAAAATAAAACCTTATTTATTCTTTCTCATGAGCCGAAATCAGGCCACTGCATTCCAGCCTGGGCAACAGAGTAAGACTCCGTCTTGCGGGGGGTGGGGGGGGGGGGGGGGGGGGGGGAGTTGCTCTTATTTGGTCTCATGGGGTTTTACTCTATACATGAGGAGACTGGCAACCACCAGAGACTCAAATGGGACACTTAACAGACTGCTGGAGGTCTTTCTCGTGTAGTGCCCTCCTTGCTGGTTGTCAGTCCCAGATTTCAGCTGTGTTGGCTTCCCCAAACCCCATCTGTCTTCTCAGCTTTGCATGATCACTGGACTCTGTCTCCTCCCCATTTGGCAGTTTTAGAATTACCTGCAAGCAGAAAGCCTAGGTGATGACAAGGCTTGTCTTGTTAGTTTCCCTTTTCTCAGGAATCACAGCCCTGTGCTACCAGTTGTTGAGTGTCTGGAAATAGTTGTTCCTTGTGTTTTGTACAATTATCTGTTGTTTACAGTGGGAGGATAATTCTGGACCATCTCAGTCCTTTTGTGGACAGAAATGAAAGTTGATTTTTTTTTTTTTTTTTCCTGAGACGGAGTCTTGCTCTGTTACTCAGGCTAGAGTGCACTGTGATCTCAGCTCACTGAAACCTCAAAATCTAGGGCTCAAGTCATCCCCCCACCTCAGCCTCATAAGTAGCTGGGGACTACAAGCACCCACCATTACACCCAGCTAATTTTTGTATTCTTCATAGGGACATGAAACATGGCTCACTGCAACCTCCACCTCCCAGGTTCAAGCAATTCTTGTGCCTCAGCCACCTGAGTAGCTGGGATTACAAGTGCACACCACCATGCCCGGCTAATTTTTGTATTTTTAGCAGAGACAGGTTTTGCCATATTGCCCAGATACTCTCAAACTCCTGGCCTCAAGTGATCCACCTGCCATGTTGCCCAGGCTGGTCTTATACTCCTGTGCTCAAGCAATCCCCCTATCTTGGCCTCTCGAAGTGCTGGGATTACAGGCATGAGCCACTGCACCTGGCCTGATGTTTTTCAATATAACAATAATATAATCTAAATGCCTATAGGCCAGCCTGGCCTGAGATCACACTAATAAGTTGCTGACATGAATCGTGTAGTTTCTCATCCTAACTAACATTCCACCCCTCATTGGCTCTCATCTCACTCAACATAAAACCCAAAGTCCTTACTACAGCCAGCACCAACTACCAGACGTGAAAGTGAGACCACATAGGAACTTCCCTCCGCAGACAAGCCTGACAGCAGCTGCCTGAACGATCCCACATGAGACTAGCAATAGAATTCCCTAGGCTGGCTCACCTACAGGCTCATGAGAAAGAATAAATAAGGTTTTATTTTTTTATTATTATTTTATATTTTATTTCAATAGTTTTTGGGGTACAGGGTTATTGCTTACATGGTAAGTTCTTTAGTGGTGATTTATGAGATTTTAGTGTACCATTACCCGAACCCGTGTACATTGCATCCAATGTAGGCACTAAGTTTTATGGTTGTTTATGATGCAGCAACAGATAATTGATGCATTTATTATGGCCTACCAGCCCTTTCATGATCTGGCTCCCACCTGCTTTCCTTCCTCCCCTCCCTCCTGCTCCCTCTCCTTCTGCTACAGCCCCACTGTCTTCAAACAATCCAAGCTCCACCTGGAACATCTTCCCCCAAATAGCCACAAGACTCACTCATTACAGCCCCAGTGTGGCACTGACTATACCTTTATCCTGTCTCCCTCTTCTCCACAGCACATACCACCACCAAACATATGCATGGTTTGCTTTGTGTATCTAGTAATTTTTTATTGAATGCTGGACATTGTTGAGTATCTCTCCCAATAGATAGGAAGCTCCATGTGGGCGGAGACCGTATCTGCCTCATTTGCAGCTGTGTACCAGATGCTAAAACCATGCCTGGTCCATAACAAGTATTCAATTAATATTGTTGAATGAGTTGAATATTCATCTTCAAGTGGACTCAGAACCCCACTTGAGGAGCATCAGGAATACATACTTCCTCCTCTGCTCCAGGAGCCCATAAAATGGTACCTAGGCAATTCAGAAGCTATTCCAATCTAGTCCTCATGCCACAGCCCAGGACCTGCGCTCATTCACCTCTTTGTCCCTCCTGTCACTCCTCTCTAGTCACTGCATACACTCTTGACATGCGGTTGACCTCCCAGGTTCAAGCAATACTTCTGCTTCAGCCTCCCAAGAAGCTGGGATTATAGGCATGCACCACCACACCTGGCTAATTTTTGTATTTTTTAGTGGAGATGGGGTTTCATCATGTTGGCCAGCCTGGTCTCAAACTCCTGACCTCGTGATCTGCTGCTTCAGCCTCCAAAGTGCTGGGATGACAGGCGTGAGCCACCGTGCCCGGCCAAGAGCAACTTTAGAGGGAAAAAAAAATACTGAGAATCCATACAGGACTGAGAATTGTTTTGAGTTTCCCCCAGTCAGAGTAGACACACTTCACTGAATATAAGAATCATTAAGCAGAAAAGGCTAGAAGGGGCCAGGCGTGATGGCTCATGCCTGCAATCCCAGCACTTTGGGAGGCCTAGACAGGTGGATCACTTGAGGTCAGGAAAACTATAAAAAATACTTTGTGCTAATAAAATTGAAAACCGAGATGAAATGTTAAATCCTCAAAAGAAACAAATTACCAAAGTTGATCAAGAGGAAATAGACAACTTAAATAGCCTTACATAAATCAAAGAAACAGAATATTCTATTCTATTCTATTCTGTTCTGTTCTGTTCTGTTCTGTTTTATTTTAGACAGAGTCTCACTCTGTCACCCAGGCTGGTGTGGACTGGCAGAATCCCAACTCACTGCAACCTCAGCCTCCCGAGTAGCTGAGATTGCAGGCATGCACCACCACACCTGGCTAATTTTTGTATTTTTAGTAGAGATGGGTTTTGCCATGTTGGCCAGGCCGGTCTTGAGCACTCTGGACTCAAGTGATCTGCGTGCATTGGCCTCCCAAAGTTGCTGGAATTACAGGCGTGAGCCACGGCACCTGGCCAAATTTATTTTTTAAAAGCCTCAGGCTGGGAACAGTGGCTCATGCTTGTAATCCCAGCACTTTGGGAGGCGGAGGTGGGTGGATCACCTGAGGTCAGGAGTTTAAGACCAGCTCGGCCAACATGGTGAAACCCTGTCTCTACTAAAAATACAAAAAATTAGCCCGGCATGGTGGCAGGTGCCTGTAATCCCAGCTACTTGGGAGGTTGAGGCAGGAGAATCACTTGAACCCGCGAGGCAGAGGTTGCAGTGAGCCAAGATCATGCCATTGCACTCCATACTGGGAGACAAGAGCAAGACTCCATCTCAAGAAAAAAAATAAGAAATAAAAATAAAAAAAATAAAAGCCTCACACACATACAAAATTCCAGGCTCAGATGGCTTCACTGGTGAATTCTTTTTTCTTTTTCTTTTTGTTTCCTAGCAGAGATGGGGGTCTTGCTATGTTGCCCAGGATTGTCTTGAACTCCTGGGCTCAAGCAATCCTCCCACCTCAGCCTCCCAAAGTGCTGGGATTACAGACATGAGCCACCATGCCTGGTCTTCCACTGGTGAATTCCATGAAACATTTATGAAAGAATATTACCAATCCTACCCAAAAGCTGTTTTAGAAAACAGAGGAGGTGGAGAGACACTTCTGAATGTATTTTTTGGGGGGCGACGCTCTCCCTGACACAAAAACCAAAGAACCACAAGAGAACTACAGATCCACATCCCACGTGAATATAGACACAAATCTCTGGCAAAATTTCAGCAAATTACATCCAGCAATACCAAATGGTATTTTTCTTGTGAATATACAATTGGTTTAACATTCAAAAATCAATTAATATAATTCATTGTATTAACAGAATACAGGAGAAAACATCTCAAAAGATGTTGAGAAATATTTGACAAAATTCGACTCCTAATTTTGAGAGAGAAATATACACATATGCAAAAAAATTAACCACAGTAATAAGTTCACGCAAGATCTAGTGGTTTATTTTTAATTTTTTTGAGACAGAATCTTGCTCTTTTGCCCAGGCTGGAGTGCAGTGGTATGATCTCAACTCGCTGCAACCTCTTCCTCCCAGGTTCAAGCGATTCTCGTGCCTCAGCCTGCTGAGTAGCTGGAATTACAGTTGTGTGCCACCGAACCTGGCTAATTTTTGTATTTTTAGCTTCGCCATGTTGCCAGGCTGGTCTCTAACTCCTGACCTCAAGCACCTTGGCCTCCCAAAGCGCTGGGATTACAGGTATGAGCCACTGCGCCTGGGATCTGGTTGTTTAAAAAGGAGCCTGGAACCTGTCCCTCTTCTCTTGCTCCCTCTCTTGCCATGTGATACAAACTTCCGTATCCCACTTCACCTTCTACAGTAATTGGAAGCTTCCAGGAGTCATGATTGGAAGCCTCCTGAGGTCTCACCAGGAGTAGATCCCAGCACTATGCTTCCTGTAGAGCCTGCGTAAACCAAAATAAACCTCTTTTCTTTATAGTCTCAGACAACCCTTTATAGCAATGGTAATGGACTAACTCAGATGACAATTCTCTTCAAATGAATCCGTTGTTTTAATGTAATTCCAATGAAATTGTAGCAGACTTTTTGAAGAAATGAATAATTTGTTTAAAAAATTTATATGGGCCAGGCGCAGTGTCTCACGCCTATAATCCCAGCACTTTGGGAAGTGGTGGAGGCTGAGGTCAGGAGTTCGAGACTAGCCTGTCCAACATGGCAAAACCCCATCTCTACTAAAAGTACAAAAATTAGGCGGAGGAGGTGGGGGGCATCCGTAATCCCAGCTACTCAGGAGGCTGAGGCAAGAGAATCGCTTGAACCTGGAAGGCGGAGGTTGCAGTGAACCGAGATCGTGCCATTGCACTCCAGTCTAGGTGACAAGAGTGAGACTCCGTCTCAAAAAAAAAAAAAAAGGTATGTGGGCTGGGCAGGTGGCTCACACCTGTAATCCCAGCACTTTGGGAAGCTGAGGTGAGCGGATCACTTGAGGTCAGGAATTCAAGACCAGCCTGGCCAACGTGGTGAAACCCTACTAAAAATACAAAAATTAGCTGGATGTGGTGGTGCACACCTGTAATCCCAGCTACTCAGGAGGCTGAGGCTGGAGAACTGGTTGAACCTGAAAGGCGGAGGCTGCAGTGAAGCAAGATGCACCACTGCTGCACTCCAGCCTGGGTGACAGATCGAGACTCTGTCTCAAAAAAAAAAAAAAAAAAAAAGTATATGGAAAAGTAAAGGACCCAGAATAAAAGGACCCAGTAAAGGACAAAACAATCTTAAAAGAATGAGGTGTAAGATTTACTATAAGCTATAATAAGCAAGTCAGAGAGTTTTTGGCGTAAGGCTAGACACATAACATTAATGAAGCAGAATTGAGAGTCCAGAAGTAGACCCATACCCATCAATTGATTTTTTTTTTTTTTTTTTTTTTTTTTTTTGGGACGGAGTCTTGCTCTGTCGCCCAGGCTGGAGTGCAGTGATGCGATCTTGGCTCACTGCAACCTCTGCCTTCTGGGTTCAAGCGATTCTCATGCCTCAGCCTCCCAAGCAGCTGGGATTATAGGCTTGCACCATCACAGCCAGCTAATTTTTATATTTTCAGTAGAGATGGGGTTTCACCATGTTGGCCAGGCTGGTCTCCAACTCTTGACCTCAAGTGATCCACCTACGTTGGCTTCCGAAAGTGCTGGGATTACAGGCGTGAGCCACCATGCCTGGCCTCATCGATTTTTGACAAAGATGCTAAGGTAATATAATAGGAAAAAGACTTTTTAAGAAATGGTGCTGGAACAGCAAAATATCAGTATTTTCAAAAATAAATTTTGATCCTGAATCACGACCTACACAGTAATGAACTCAAAATGGAGCAAGGATCTACTTGTAAATGTTAATAAAATTTTTTCAAAGAAGTAAAAGCTGGGCCGGGTGCGGTGGCTCATGCCTATAATCCCAGCACTTTGGGAGGCTGAGGTGGGTGGATCGTTTGAGGTCAGGAGTTTGATACCAGCCTGGCCAAATGGTGAAACTCAGTCTCTACTAAAAAATACAAAAATTAGCCAGCGTGGTGGCGGGCACCTGTAATCCCAGCTACTTGGGAAGCAGAGGCAGGGGAATTGCTTGAACCTGAGAGGCAGATGTTGGGGTGAGCAGAGATCAAGCCACTGCACTCCAGCCTGGGTGACAGAGTGAGACTCTGTCTCAAAAAAAAAAAAAACAAAAAACTGAATTAATCACTGCACTAGAAGAAATACCTTTAAAAGTTCAACAGAAGGAAAATGATATATATTGAAACTTTGATCTATTCAATGGAATGAAGGGCATCAGAAAAAGAAATATATGGATAAATATAAGACACACTCTTCTTATTTTAAATCTTTTATTATTATTATTATGATTTTTTGAGGCAGAGTCTCATTCTGTCACCGAGGCTGGAGTGCACTGGTGCAATCTCAGCTGTTTATTTTTCTTTTCTTTTTTTTTTTGTTTTTGTTTTTTTTTTGTTTTTTTTTGAGACGGAGTCTCGCTCTGTCGCCCAGGCTGGAGTGCAGTGGCCGGATCTCAGCTCACTGCAAGCTCCGCCTCCTGGGTTCACGCCATTCTCCTGCCTCAGCCTCCCGAGTAGCTGGGACTACAGGCGCCCGCCACCTCGCCCGGCTAGTTTTTTGTATTTTTTTTAGTAGAGACGGGGTTTCACCGTGTTAGCCAGGATGGTCTCGATCTCCTGACCTCGTGATCCGCCCGTCTCGGCCTCCCAAAGTGCTGGGATTACAGGCTTGAGCCACCGTGCCCGGCCTATTTTTATTTTCTGAGACAGAGTCTTGAGATATTGCCCAGGCTAGGGTACAGTGCTGTGATCACTCCTTACTGTAGTCTCTACTTCCCAGGCTCATGCAATTCTCCCACCTCAGTCTCCTGAGAAGCATGTGCTACCACAGGCATGTGCTACCACACTTGGCTAATTTTAAATTTTTTTTGTAAAGATGGGGGTCTCTCTATGTTGCCCAGGCTGGCCTTGAATCCCTGGGCTTAAGCAATCCTCCTACCTTGGCCTCCCAAAGTACTAGGATTATAGGCATGTCCCGCCATTATTTTTCATAGTTTAAAATCTTTATTTTTTTATTTTTTATTTTTATTTTTAATCTTTTAAAAGTGATATTTGATTGTCTAAAGCAAAAATAATAGCAATGTATTATGGAATTTTGTAGCATATCTATGACAACAAAAGCATAAAGTGAAATGTTCTAGGGTTGTACTGTTACAAAGTTCTTATGTTACACTCGAGGTGGCATACTATTAATTGAAGGTAGACTGTGGTAAGTTAAAGATGTATAAAATAACTCTCAGAGAGGCTACTAAAAAAGCAATAACTAATAAGTATAGCTAATAACCAACTATTAAAAACATTCCATTAAATTCAACAAAAGGGCTGGCCATGGTGGCTCATGCCTGTAATCCCAGCACTTTGGGAGGCTGAGGCAGGAGAATCACTTGAGCCCAGGAGTTTGAGACCAGCCTGGGCAACATAGTGAGACTCCATCTCTATTTATTTAAAACATAAAAAATAAGTTCAACAAAAGGCAGAAAAATAATTTAGAATATGGAAAGAACTAAATATATAAATAGGGAAAGGTGAAGTTAGGGAGTATCAATGTAACAAAATATTATGTAATTGCTGAAAATGTTTAAGGAGTTTTAAAATTTATTTATTTATTTTATGGAGAATGGGGTCTCGCTATGTTGGTCAGGCTGGTCTTAAACTCCTGCACTCAAACGATTCACCCACCTCAGCCTCCCAAAGTGCTGGGATTATAGGCATGAACCACTGTGTCCAGGCTTAAGGACTGAGTTTTTATTGTCATAGGAAAGCACTTACAATATGTTAAAATTTTAAAAATAGGGTGTAAAGTATATCCATTAAAGCATAAATATATACAATTTATACTTTAAAGTGTAAGCTATACATTTATAACTATAAAATATAAAGCATTTATACTTCAGCCTAAATAACTGCAAAAATATTGTAGGCATAGGAAAAAATATGTGCATTATAGGATGCTTAGCATAAAAACAAAGAAAGAACAGAAAGACAAAACATGACTGATAATATACCAAATGTGGTCGGGCGTGGTGGCTCATGCCTGTAATCCCAGCACTCTGGGAGGCTGAGGCCAGGCTGGTGTCAAACGGGCTGATCTCGAACTCGTGACCTCGTGATCCACCTGCCTCAGCCTCCCAAAGTGCTGGGATTACAGACGAGAGTCACTGCGCGTGGCTAGTTATTTCTCTTTTTTTTTTTTTTTTTTTTTTTGAGACAGAGTCTCGCTCTGTCGCCCGGTCTGGAGTGCAGTGGCCAGATCTCAGCTCACTGCAAGCTCCGCCTCCCGGGTTTACACCATTCTCCTGCCTCAGCCTCTCGAGTAGCTGGGACTACAGGCGCCCGCCACCTCGCCCGGCCAGTTTTTTTTTTTTTTTTTTTTTTTGTATTTTTTTTTAGTAGAGACTGGATTTCACCCTGTTAGCCAGGATGGTCTCGATCTCCTGACCTCGTGATCCACCTGTCTCGGCCTCCCAAAGTGCTGGGATTACAGGCTTGAGCCACCGCGCCCGGCCGTTATTTCTTTTCTTAAAGATGCTGCAGTTTATCACTATGGTTAAAGACATAATGGCCGGGGGCAGTGGCTCAGGCCTGTAATCCCAGCACTCTGGGAGGCGGGAGGCGGATGAATCACCTTACGTCAGGAGTTCGAGACCAGCCTGACTGACATGGTGAAACCCCATCTCTACTAAAAACACAAAAATTAGCCAGACGTGGTGGTGGGCGTCTGTAATCCCAGCTACTCAGAAGGCTGAGGCAGGCGAATCGCTTGAACCTGGGAGGCGGAAGTTGCAGTGAGCTGAGACTGCGCTCCAGCCTGGGTAACAGAGCGAGACTCCATCTCGACAACAACAATAACAAAAAGACAAACGCACAAGATTTGGGGGCTCAGTCAGGCCAGGGTTTGGTTCTTGGTTCTGTCACTTGCTAGCTGAGTGGCTTTTGGCAAGTCAATTTATCTGCAGCTTCGTTGCTACCTCTACATAATGGAGATGAAAGTGTCCACCTCCAAGTGTGATTTTGAAGATTCAACGAGCTAATGTGAATAAAGTATATAGCGAAGTGTTTGGCACAAAGCTAATATTGAGTCATTATTACCACGGAATGGTAATAATAAATTATTGGTATAATTTATACCAATTATATAATTATATAATAATTATACCAATTATTATATAATAATAAATTATTATTACCATTAATAATCGGAGGAAAAAAGTTTTGAAGGTAAAACTTCTTTTGCGAGGAACCCTCAGGGACACAGGCAGTGGAGTGGTGAGGCAGTCCCTGAGGTCAGGTTCTGAGTTCAGAACCAGGGCAAAGCACAGAGCAAGCAGCACTCAGGTCTTCCCAGTGAAGATGCTTTTGGTTGCAAGGAGCAGAAACTCCCTCACTGAGCTGCAGTCCTGAATTCATTATGATATCAGGTGTCAGGGAAACCAGGCCAAGAGATGCCACCAGCTTTCATGAAGCACCAGGATAGGAATACGGACTCTGTGCCCCAGGTCCACAGCATCCCACGGTGAGTGCCTGTGTTACATGTCCTCACTTCCAGCCATGTGCCGAGGCCCAATTCCTGGGGTTTCTGATTGGCCAGCTCTAGTCAGGTGTCCATCCACAGTTCAATCAGATATGACCAAGGGGGGGAGGGGCTACACTGCAAACATGGCTGCCTGGGGCCTGGTTTGTGGACAATGGGAAGTGCTGCCAAGTTCCGGGCCTGTTTTTTTCACACACCTGCTCAGGCCTCTCCCTCCTCCTCCATGAGTTAGGCTGCTCTAGGCCACACAGCTGTAGTAAGTGTCCTGGGGTCACTCATGGCCGCCCTGTGTAGAAGCTCCCTGTGGGCTGTGAGTAAAGGTGATCCCCAGAGAAAGGGCTGTGCGTTGATGCCCCCAAAGGGCATCCCCTACATTTTCTTCGGTTTCCTGACATTTGCAACAGGACCACAGTTGGTGACTGATTCCCTGGCTGCTGGCTAGGATCTGACCCAGGCGGCACTTCTGGATTCCTAGTTTTTGCTGGAGAGGGGTTGACTCCCAGATTAACAGGCTGTCTGGCAAATGGTGGCGTTCGGCAGCACTTAGGTCCGAAAACACAAAGGTTGGGCTAAGAAAAGCATGATTAACTACACACACACACACAGTAGAAATAAAGAAACAAAAGACTAGTGTATCTTTTAATTGTCATTTTATAGCTCCCCACCGCAGCTGCCCCCCACCCTTCCCTTTGGTGACAACACAACGTCTGCAGGCTTCAGGGGGACCAGGGAACAAAGCTGGGGCCTGGCAGCCCCACTACGCTGCCAGCCAGGGAGAACAAGTCACAATTACAAATTATCACAACAATTAGTGCCTGTACTTGGGGGATCTGCAAATTGAGGAGGCCCCAGCTCCTCATTGTACAGGGGTCTATTTGGCAGTGACCTTGCTCTGGAGACGATGATATTCCTTCAGCCTGTAAACCAGATTCAAAACAAAGAAAAATGTAAATTAACAATAACAACACACACTGGGTTCAATTAATTCAGGCAGAACTGGGGTGGCGGGGGCAGCTGTTTGTTAAGATGTGTGTGAAGTTGTCTTTTTTTCTATTCCCTCTCCCGCCCTGGCCCCTCCTGCCCTCCAATCAGGATAATGTAATTAATTTATCTTAGGGGGAAAACATTGTTTGTCATTGTTGAAGACAAAGCGTTTAACTGGCAATGGGAGAAATGAAGAGGCCATTATGTAAGCCCTGTGTGTTCTGGGCCATTTAAAAGGGTTTATAGAGTCATAAAATACAAACAGAGGGCGCAGGAAGCAGGGGAGGTGGAGGTGACTGAGGGGAAGGGAGAGGACCCTCGGCAGATGGGCGGGATTCAACATCTCTCCAGGCATGAGCTGCCTCCAGGGACAAGAAACTGGCTCTGGGAGAAAATGGTGGCTCTGTGCCCAGGGTATGTTGTTAGCAAGAGGAGACAGACTTGCATCTTCTTCTAGATTCCAATCCCCATGAGAAGGGAGCTGGTGATGGAGAACCCCCAGCAGGACAGGTGCTCCGGACTCAGCTCCACCACCTCCTAGCTGTGTGACCCTTGGAAAGTTACTTAACCACTCAGCCTGTTTCCGAGGAGTTGCAAATTTTGCGTAAGAATTAAATGAGACATCCTAGGAGAGTGCCCCAGAGCAGCTTAGTGTATGTTAGCTGCTGGTGACAAACGACCCTGTTTGCCCTTGAGCACATCAGCCCTGGGCTGAGAGTGCTTGCTGCTGGCACTGCCCCCTGGCTCTTCCTGCATGCCAGGGCTGAGCCCAAGCCGCATGCTTGATTTCCACAGGCTCATACTGAACCTTCACTGAATCTGTGCGGCAGGTACAGCTGACACCCTTACTGGTGACTCCCAGAGGATCAAAGGTCTGAGTGACTTCAGATGATGTGTACCACCCTCCTGGGCCATGGAGATCCACGTGGCTAGGATGGCTTCCAGCTAGACCTACAGCTCAGGTATGGTGACAAAACAAAGGCTTCTCTCCACCTCTATGCTATTTCCTTGTTTAACCTGCTCTGCAAAGGAGCGCATAGTGGAGTCCCTGTGGCTTAGGGGGAGGGGAGGGCAGGTATCAGAGGCACCGGGTGGGACACAGGAACCTAGGACCCTCTGTTACTGTTGGCTATCAAAGCATGCCTCTGAGGATGCTATGGGCAGATGGACAGGAAAGTGGGGTTTGTCTAGGGCAGGGCAGCGGAAAGGTCCCATCTAAAGCCTACTCTTTACACCTGGGGGCTTTGATGGCCCATTAGGGCCCTGAGCTTCTCACCTGAGGGAATTGATGTTGATGAACCCGGTGGCATCAATCGGCTCATAATCACCCTGCACGTTCATGCTGCAAGGAGAGTAGAAGCTTGTCAGCTCAGCCTGGCCCTGGCCTCTGCTTGAAGGGAGGACTGCTGGGGCCAGAGGCAGCCCACCTCCCAGATACCAGGGCATTTCCCCTGTGTGGGTCCAAACCCTCTCTGCACGTCGGCTTTCCATTTAATTTCTGTACAACTCCGGGAACCCTCTTCTGGGCCAGGCACCAACCCAAAGGTTGGAGCGCCCTAGTGGAGCACACAGCAGCCTCTTCCCTGCTGTACAATGTGGCGGGAGGCTAGGAGCAGCCGCCCCAGAACTAGCCCTATGAAATCCTACCAACCAGAGCACTCCATCTGTAAATGGAGCACGCGTCCAAGCCAGCTGTGCCTTTGGGACTGTGTGGATGGCATCCACTGACCTGAAGGCTCAGAAGGCCTTAGGGTGTGAATTGCAATAGCACAAAGGCATTTTGCAAGCTGCAGGGAGGCCTCCAGCATTCACAGCAAGATTGGCCCATGAAGTCACCTTCCCCCTCATTTGTCCAACCAGTTAGACTTCATCTAATCCATCCTGAAACCTGGGTACCCACCGCCAGTGTGTCGTGGAAAATGCTGGGTTGACTGCTGCTGTACTCAGCAGAGCAGATTTTACCTCTCTACAGTTTCCATCTCCCAGACTCACCAGCCTTCTGCTTTGGGGCTCTCCACCCTTAGCTGCTCCTCCCAACCTTCCTAACCATGGCAGTCACTCCAGCCGGCCGACTGGGGTTTGCGTCCTGGCTCTGCCACACACCACCAGAGAGCCCAGGCAAATATTCCTGCGCTTGGAGCCTCAGCCTCGCACCTGTCAAATGCGTGGTTAGCTCTCAACGTCACTTTTGGTTCCACATGAAATAATGTAGCTGGTGCCTGGCACACGGTGAGCACCCACTAGTACTAACACTATTCATTCACTCATTCATTTGTTCAGGCATTTATTAAACCTTTTGCTGCCTGCCAGGTGCTGGGCCAGGTGCCAAGGAAGGAAGAGCAAGAGTGGTGTCCACAGGGAGGGACCAGATACAAGCAATCAATCACCCATTGCCTTCGTTAATTATGGTTGTGCTAAGCACTTAGGGCGCGTGGAATCAGATGCCTCCTATTCTACTCCGAGAGGATGGGGTCCCTTGTCATGTCCTGCTCTGAATCAGCCCCTCCTCTGCAGAATTGCAGCCCTGGGACAAAGCTGATTCAAGGTTCCCAGTGACAAGGAGGTGGCTTGTCCCCTCAGGGGCCCTCTCTAGAGAAGTGAGATTGATGGGGGTGGGGGGGGTTGGTGTCGGGGCGGGGGCAGGAGGATCTGCTGCTTTGAGACCCTGAGGCTGGACGTCTGACTGGTTCTTTGTAGACTGTGGACTTTTTACAAGAACCAATGAGGTCTCTGCATCTGCCTGGCCCCAGTGACTCGTTCAGGACCCGGGCCCTGACCTTCACCAGGCCTTGAAGCCGGTGGGCGCGTGGAACTCTCTGCAAAGTCAATCCCGTACTCCTGGGCCTCCTTGATTTCCCTTCCTCCCTCCTCTATACCTCCATGGCCCCTCCTGGGCTCAGGCACTGAAGCCACTAGGAGCTTTCATTCCCTGGAAGAGGAGGAGATGCCAGACTTGCTGGCCACCCCTTTCTGTGCAGAATCAGTGCTTAGGAAGGGTTGGACCAAACTAGACCACCAACCTCTTCAGATCCCTTGAACAGACCTTGTTTTGGAAACCAAGCCTCAGCCCCACTGGCCCCTGTCCTCAGCGCAGGGAGAATGCAGGACGCAGAATCCCCCCTACCTCCGTGACCATCTGTCCCTTCACCTCCATCTCTCACAACAGAGTCACAACAAACTCTCCCCATCCCGTTCCCCAAGGCGGGACCTTCCCAACTGCCCTGGCAGCCCCTGCAAAGAGGGTCCATGTCCAGGGACAAACGTCCCATGAGGCTGCTGGGAGTTCCAAGAGGGGTTTCTCAGAAACTAAAAAAACCTCTTTTAAAAATTGTGGTTTGAAGTGAGAGGGGAGGTGGAAAAAGAGTTTACAATGAATTTTTTTTTCTTTTTCTTTTTTCTTTTTTTTTTTTTTTTTTTTTTACCTCCCCTGACGGTCTACAGAAAACCTCTTGTGCTTTTATTTTTGCTCATTCGAGTGGCTCTGACCTGCTCTATAATTACGTTACTTTCTACCGACTGTGCCGCGGCATTTCCAGCTCTGCTGCCTCTCGCGGCTTCCTCGCTGGGCCCTGTGACGCTGTCACTCAAGGGCTTTCAAGTCAGCGATGTAGAAATCAAAAAGAAAAGGGAAATGGTCGGAGACACAGTGAGAATAAATGCTCCTGCTTTTCTCTCTTTTTTTTTCCCCTTTCCCTTTTTACTTTATTCATTTAATCTCCCTGAGTGAGACTGTAAGGCTTAATGAAGGGTTGGACAGATTATTAGAGGCTGTTGATTTGGAGGGGGAGGGAAGAAAGAGCCAGAGAGAGAAAGAGAGAAGATAATTTGACATTTACCCCGACTGATCTAAACTGATTCAGTTGTATTTATGGCTTATAACGTGTTTAGAAAGATTGAAGGGGGGAGAAACTCAACATGGCAAGGAGAAGGGAAAGAAAAAAATAATATTGACTGGCAAGCAAGACTCGTAGTTTAATTCCCAACCAGCCTCCAGGAGGGAGGGGCTGGCCTCGGCCTGAGCTAAGCTGAGGGGGACCCTCGTCCAGTGGGGGCTGTCTGTCCCACAGGGGCCTGCCCCATCTCTGGTGACCTCTGGAGGTGACACCTGGTCCGTTGGTGCAGGTCACTCGCATCCACGGGACGGACGCAGGAGTGGCCAGTCGTTAGCTGCCACCTTGGCCCTGGCTCACCAGGGCCCTCCTGCCTATCCAGGGGCTCCTCCTTGGCCACCTTCTGCCTGGTCCATCAATGAGAAATCTCCTCATGGTTCCACTTGCGTTAACCCTTTTTTTTTTTTTTTTTTTTTTTTAAAGAGACAGTGCCTAACTTTGTTACTAAGGCTGGAGTGCAGTGGTGCGATCCTGGCTCACTGCAGCCTCCAACTCTTGGGCTCAAGTGATCCTCCTGCCTCAGCCTCCTGAGTAGCTAGGACTACAGGTGCATGCCACCACATCTGGCTAATATTTTATGGATTTATTTTTTGAGACAGGGTTTTGTTCTGTTGCCCAGGCTGGAGTACAGTGGCATGGTCATGGTTCACTGCATCCTTGATCTCTCAGGCTTAAGAGACACTCCCACCTCAGCCTCCCAAGTAGTTGGGACCACAAGCACATGCCACCACGCTTAGCTAATTTTTTTATTTTTAGTAGAGATGAGGTCTCACTATGTTGCCCAGGTTGGTCTTGAACTCCTGGCCTCAAGTGATCCTCCTGCCTCGGCCTCCCAAAGAGTTGGGATTCCAGGTGTACGCCATCTTGCCCAGCTGGTTCCCTTCTTGTCTCACTCCACACTTTCCCCTAGGCAGTCTCTTTTGGCCCAGGGCTTCAGAGAACATCAAAATGCCTATGATGCTCCAGGGTCTTCAGTCTAGGTTCTCCTCAACTCTAGACCCAAGTGTCTGACGGCCTTCTAGTTAGTTTTCCCAGCTATCTCAAAAGAAACCCATGCTCATGACACCTAAATCCAAATGCATGATCCTTCCTCAAGAGCATTTCCTCAACCCAGGGACTGCACCCAGCTGCTCACGACCCCAGACACTAGAGTGATTCTGGATCCTCCATCTCCCTCCACATCCAAGTCATTTCAATCCCTCCTCCTAGATTTGTGTCACCTTCGCCTGCTGCTATCTAGTCCGGGAGTCATCAGCCTGGTCCAAGCTACCGCATTTCCACAGGTGCCCTCCCACCTACTCAAATCCGTTCTCCAGAGCAGCCAAGAGGACCCTCTAAATGCACAGATCTCATCTTGCCTTTCCCTTTAAGATCTAGCTTCGGCTCCCTCCCCCTGGCCTCTTTTGCCCTCCCACCCCTCCCTGCTGTTCACCTGTTAACTCTTTCTGCTATTGTTTGAATAGCAAAGGAGCTTCTCTACAACCCCAATTATTTTATATATATATATATATGTGTGTGTGTATATATATATATATATATGTATTTTTTTTGAGACAAGGTCTTTCTATGTTGCCCAGGCTGGTCTTGAACTCCTGGGCTCAAGCAATCCTCCCACCTCGGCCTCCTAAGTAGCTGAACTTACAGGCATGCACCACCCCTCCTAGCCAATCCCAGTTATTATACCCAGCCAGACTATCCTGCATTCGTCATAGCCCGCTGCCACCTTGTCTAATTCTACATCTGGTTTGATCCATGCCTTTCTCCCAGCTAGCCTGTAAGTTCCACGGAAGCATAGTGGTGTCTATATCCTCTGTGACCATTGCTCTATCCTCTGCATGGTGCCTGACATGTGCTCAGGCACAGATGTCTTGAGGATCCAGTCAAAAGATAGGCTCTGTGCCCAAGTTGGGGTCAGGATGAAGTGTGGGGCACCTACCTCACCAGCTCCTCGTTGTAGAGAGACAGTGGGGACTCCCGGCCGAGAATGTACACCTGGCCCTTGAGGACGGACACCTGCACTTTCCCTTCCACTCGCTCCTGGGACTTGGCAATGCAGTGGCGGACAAATTCACACTCAGGGCTGTGCCAGAAACCTGCGGGGAGGAAAACGGGATATCACTAGGGAGGCTTCCTGCACTGCAAGGGCACAGGACGGGTGCCACATGCTTTACCCCGCCATGCAGACCATGACTGCCTCCCATGCGTCTGGTACAATGTGCGCTTGCCAGCGGCTGAGTTGAGGACCATGCTTTCATAGCCTTGCCCTCTAACCTTGCAAAGGGCCTGTGAGTAAGGAGGTGACCACCTAGGTCACTTCCCTAAGGGTCAGGAGGAGGGAAGTGACCCTCTGCTTCATGCCGTAGGCATTCAGGAAGTGCCACAAGCCAGCAACTGGGGACACAATGGTAAAGGGCCCCCATCCCTGGCCCAACAGAGGCGCTAATCTTCCGGGGGAAGCAGAAGGCTCAGACAGTACTCAGAGGCACGTGCTGCCTGGGGCTTGGTGATGTGGGTGTCCAGTGCAGGCAGCTGGGTGGTGGTTCAGACCATGGCCATGCATAACCTTCCCCTCTCTGTGCCTCTGTTTCCCCATCTGTTGAGTGGGGATGTTACAGTAATATTTCGTGTGGAGCCCCTAGCACTGAGCCGCACCGGCCTTAGGGGCTACCGTGAACTGGAGTCCTGGCTGGAGCCCACCCCTCGGGGTGCGTGGGCCCCTTGGAATCAGTGGACTGTTTTCTGCACCTGCTACTGTTTTCCTGGGCAGATAGAATATTTCTGCATAGATAAGCGGCAGCACAGTGCTCAGGCTTTCATCTGCGCTAGCTCCCTGAATCCTCATAGGCAGCCCTCTGAGAGACACTCTCTTAGCCTTTCGCCTTTCTGGGTGAGGAAGGGAGGCTCAGGAAAGTTAAGAAACTTCTCCAGGATCACACAGGCTGGAAGTGGGGAGCCTCCATTTGACTTCTGTTGGCCCAAGTTGTAACAACTCTGCTTCCTACGATCAACTGGGAGCTTTCTCTATGGCCAGAACATCCCTTGGTGTGTAGGTGGGGGCAGGAGGTGCCTGAGAAACATGCTCCCTCCCCTCTCCCCCAGAGCCCTAAAAGCCAGGGAGGGGTAGCACTCAGACCCCAGTCTGGCCCGGGCCTCTCTCTAGCCGCTTCGGATGGAGGCTGGGACCAAGGGGCGGCAGGCAGGCCGGCCATGGCTTGGGGGAGGGACAGGGCAAGGCTAGGGTTTCCTGAAACGGAGCTGGGAAGGTGAGCCCACCTGGGCAGCTGTGGGGCCAGATGGTGCATGATCTCCTGCCCTGATAAAGGGCCGGGTCAGCCCAGGGGCTGTGGCTATTGTGGGAGGCCCAGGCCCCTGGGGGCACCTGCTGAGGCCCTCCGTGGGAAAGGGGACAGGCCTCTGGGATGGGGTCCTGGGGCTTGCAGAGGTGGGGGAGGGCCAAGCAGGGAGAGTAGAGGTTGAGCCCTTGCTCTCCAGTGTCCCATTCTTTGAGTCCACATCCCAGCCACACCTGGACAAGTGATGTAACCTCCCTGTGCCTCGGTTTACTCATTTGCACAATGAGAAAACATGACTAACCAGAGGTTGTGTGGATACAGTGAGAGAACGCAGAGTGCAAAGCATTTTGCATTTGCAGTTTGAACACCATGCTGTGTGCCAGCCCTCACTACACAGGGAGAGAGGCCCAGAGAGGGAAACAGCCTGTGCAAGGCCACACAGCAAGACTGTGGAAGAGCCCAGGTCTGATGAAGCACTCCTAACTCTGGCCCAGGGCTTTCTCCAACACACCCCGAGACCCTTGTGGAGGGGGCCGCTGATGTTCTCCCAGCGCCCCATGCCCTGGTGTCCTGGGCTTGGCCATCTTTCTGACAGAGCGGGGATAATTAGCCCATTAAGTTTCCAGGCTGGAAGACAGGAGATGGAGCCAGAGATAGGACAGAGATCTCCGTGGGAGCAACTGGCCTGGGCTTTATCTCAGAATTTTTTACCTCTGCCCCCACGGGGGTCTTCTGCTCAGATTTCTTTTCCCAGCAGACCCAGCCTGGGTTAGGGGACAGCGAGCCTGGCTTAAGCTGCATTGGGGGAGACCCTGCACCCCCTAGACCTGCAGATACACTGTGGGTGGGGCGTAGGGCTGAGCTGGAGAGGGACCCCTCCCCCATGCTGCTAGCCCCAACCAAACACATGCAACCCTTTCTAACTGGAGCAATTCTGTGTGCCTTGCACCTTATACCCATTGTATTGCTGAAGAAATGGAGGTGAGGGGAGAAGAGGTGAGCTATACCCCCTGGATGAGACGCTCCACTGGGCCCTGCCAGGGTCTTGAAGCTGGAGTCCTGCCAGGCTAACCCTGGATGCCATTCCTGGAGGAATGGTGGGCTTTCCACCCAGGAGCAAGACGGGACTGGGAAGAGACCCTGGTGTGCCCTCAGCCTGGTGCCCTTTATTTGACAGGAGGGGAAACTGAGGCTCAGCAAAGAGACAGACCTGCTCAAGACCATTAACCCAGCCAGAGGCAAGGCTCCACGTGCCCTGCCTCCACATTGGGAACCCACACCAGGCGCTCGCAGTTATTTCACGCACTGGAATAACCACTCGTCCGCCAGGCGCTTTTAGTCCTCACCACCAGACAGAACTGTTATTCCCACTCTTCAGTATGGGAAAACTGAGGCCTAGGGAGGTTAAGTAAGATGATCAAGCAAAGCCCTGGTCTGTACCCTTTCTGTATCCCTCACGGGGAAAATCGCATCAAACAGCCCCTCTGAGCTGTGGGGGTCAGCCTGCTGCCCGAGGCCGGTCTTGGTGTTTGTGGAGCCCTGGATGTCAGCGGACCAGGGCAAAGTTAATATTAGTGATAACCACCAAGAAGCAGCCCCCTACTGTCCCTCACCTCCACTCTGAGGTTTGGTTTCCTTTTCAGTCTCCTAATCATTGTACCTCAGTTTGGGACGTAGAGGGCTTGTCGCTGGCTGACAGAGTAGGGACTCAACCCAGTCAGTCCCGTGTAGAGGCACTGTGACCGCAGCCAGGAGCCAAACTGTGCCCTACACCCAGGGTTCCCGTCTGTGCCGCCGCGCCCCTTGATCATGAGCATCCTGGAATCTGTTGGAATAACTGGGAACTTGGCCGCTACAGCTGGCCTGTCCCCAGCCCATCACCAGCCAGGAGAGCCCGGGCAAGTGTCTTCACCTGGGGGCCCCCGTTTCCTCACCTCTGCACAGCTAATATTAGATAATACCCCATCAGGTGCCCAGCTCAGAGCCTGGCAGCAAGACAGCAGGATAAGTGGCAGCCACGGCCACAGCCATGGTGGGATCAGCCGCTGTGGAGGCCCCGGAGCAGCCCAGCCAGGTGCTCCCTCCTCTGCCACATCTTAATAACTCTCTCACTTTATAACTAAAATCCTTTCAGGGTTGCAGTCCCACCAGGCTGGAAAGCCCGCAGGAGACAATGGTATTTAAGCACCTGTCTGTACCTGGGAAGGGGGGCAGAACTCGGCTTCAAAGCTGCCAGGAACAATGGCAGGGAGAAATAACGCCAGCCAATAACCACCGAGCCCTCTTGAAATCCTGAGATGAGTTACAGTGATTAGGAGGCTTAAAAGGAAACAAAATCTGAGAGTGGAGGGGAAGAGGCGAGGGGAGGAGAGCTTAGCCCAGGAAACTATTAGATTAACTAATACTAACTTTGCACGGGTGCCCTGACGTCCAGGCCCCCAAAGATGTAAGGGTCGGCCTCAGGCAGCAAGCAGCCTGTCCTCCCACAGCTCAGGGCAGCTATTTAATGTAATGCCCAAATCAGGGGTATGTGTATGTTATGGAGTGGGGGTGGGAAGGGCCAGAGAGTCAATATTTGAGGCTCTTCGGGTCCTAGGGTCTCTCTCAAAATGGCTCAACCTACCCTTGCCACTCCAGGGGAGCCACAGACAATGCAGAAACAGCCACCTCGCTCGGCGTGAGCCACCGTGCCCGGCAACACTTGAATTTTACATAATTTGTCATGAAATAGCATTAAATTTTTTTTTTCCTCCCAACCATTTAAAAATGTAAAAACTGGCCAGAGGCAGTGGCTCATGCCTGTAATCCTAGCACTTTGGGAGGCCAAGGCGGGCAGATCTCCTGAGGTCAGGAGTTCGAGACCAGCCTGGCCAACATGGTGAAACCCCAACTCTACTAAAAATACAAAAACTAGCCAGGCATGGTGGCGCGTGCCTGTAATCCCAGTTACTCAGCAGTAACTTGAATCACTTGAACCAGGGAGGCCAAGATCGCACCGTTGCACCCCAGCCCGGGCAACAAGAGTGAAAGTCTGCCCCAAATAAATAAGAACGTAAAAACTATTCTTAGCTCATGGGCTGAACAAAAACAGGTGACAGGCTGGATTTGACCCAGGGACTGTAGTTTGGGGACCCCTGTTACACCGTATGAGGGTTGGATTTTGGAGTCAGGATTCCAAGGCTGGAATCCAGGCAAGGCATGGAAATCCGGGGCAAAACGGGGACACCCCCGCCTCAGGTGCTCATGTCACCCACTGGTCCTTCCACACACCGGCTGGGTATGTGGCAAGGTGCAGGCCTTGTGGCCACCCCAGTGGTTTCATGGTCAAGATCTGGCTCCTGCAGTACTGGGGTCTGGGGCTGAGTTCCTGGTCCACAGAGCCTCTCCCTCAAGTTCATGGAATAGGTCCAGGTTCTGCCTGGAGACAGCCTGACTTAGGGGTCAAACCCAGCTAGGCCACTTCTGGTTTTAGGCTTTCCTTCTGAGCCTCAGTTTCCTCATGTGTACAGGGAGCCGCAGACCTTCTGGGAAAGTTGTGAGGACCATGTGGGGCGATGCATGTCGCCACAGTGCCCAGCGCCTGGCACGTGCTGGAGTCATGCAAACTGTAGGCGGTGGAGGCTGCTGGACACCTTGGGAGGCCGGTGTCCTACCTACCCCGGACACACCCCATGTCAAGGTAGGTTCCAGCATCCCCTTGCTCCCTCATGTCCTGCACTTTCCCTCAACCCCCTTTGGCCTGCACCTTTTGGGGTCTCACACGAGGATGGCAGTAGGTGGCAGGGGAGGAAGGTGCTGATACGGAGGGGAGGGCCAGGCCTGAGGGCCTGATGGTGATTTGGGATCCCTTGTGGGGTGGTTAGAGGGGACAGTCGTAGAGTCTTACGCACCGGTATACACCAGCTCAGCAAATTTCAAGCCCAGGCCCTGTTTGATTTTGCGCACTTCTCGGTCCATGGTGAAGGCCTCGATGTCTAAATGAGCGTGGTAAAGGATGGTGCCTGCTGGGGTCTCGTAGATACCTAGCCATTTTTCCAGGCAGGGGGAAAAGGAGAAAAAAGAGAGAAACGCATGAAACCCAAACTGTCAGCAAATGACAAAAAAAATAATAATAATGACTCGTGTGACAGGAGACAAGCCGGTCGGACCCATTCACTCCCAGCTTGCTGCAAAATGCATCTGTCATTATGTTCATGCTGGGGCCACGACAGTCCACTCTGCAGCTTGCAGAGAAAATGTCTAGATGCCCCCTTTGAAGGGGCCCTCCGACGCTAGAAAATGACAGGGTTTCGGAGCAGCAACCCCTCCCTCCCCATGCGTGCCCACCGGCCCGAGGTTGAAAGCCTGTAATTAAAGCGACTACGGTAGAGCCCAGAGCCCCAAATATCCCTTCCTCCCTTCCACCAGGGAGCCAGGGGCGGGGGACGGCTGTGCACATACATGTACACATGTGTACACACATGCCACCTTCAGCCTGTGGGGCCCCTGCGGCCAGGTCTTTCCAGAGACCACTGGGTGGCAGAGGGCTTGGGTGATCACCTAGGCTGACCCCACTGTACAGATGGGGAAACTGAGCCCAGGAGGAGAGGGGGTGTGCTCTAGGTGGAACTGGGGACTAAATGTAGGTCCCCGAGTCCCTCACCAGTGCTGTCTGCTGCCCTGTAAGTCAACTGGCCATGGAGGCCCAACCCTGGAAGGTCAGGGGAGAGGGGATTGCTCAAGTCCCCTCCTGCGACCTCAGGCCCGTCCCTCCATTTGGAAAACAACCTGCTTGGAACAGATGATCTCTGAGTGACACAGAAGTGCCTGGCCCTGGGCTGAGCTGGGTCTGGGGTAAGGCCCTACTGCATTAGAGGACAATGGGGCACCAAGAGGCAGGACTGCCCACACCACACAGCCCAGGCTCCCTCTTGCCCCCAGAGTGCAACCTCTCTCATCAACTTCAAAGACCTGGCCTTGCGCAAGCCTGCCCTGCAGCTGCTGTCTGGGTGGAGCAGGGCCCATAGCTCCCCCATCTCCAGGGATTTTACCCCGAGAACTTCCTTTCTTCCACCACACGTTACATCACTAAAGGAGCAGGTTCTCAATTATCCTGGGAATTTACTAACATCTTTCTACAGTGGCTGCTTGAAAAAGACCCAACTCATGTTCATAGCAGCATTAATCACAATAGCCAAGAGGCAGAAGCAACCTAGGTGTCCATTGAGGGATGAGTGCAGAAGCAAAATGCGAGATGGACTATTATTCAGCCGGGCACAGTGGCTTACGCCTGTAATAATTCCAGCACTTTGGGAGGCCGAGGCAGGCGCATCACCTGAGGTCAGGAATTCAAGACCAGCCTGGCCAACATGGTGAAACCCTGTCTCTACTAAAAATACAAAAAACTTTAGCCGGGCGTGGTGCTGCATGCCTGTAGCTCCAGCTACTTGGGAGGCTGAGGCAGGAGGATCACTGGAACCCGGGAGGTAGAGGTTGCAGTGAGCTGATTTCACGCCACTGCACTCTAGCCTGGGTGACAAAGCAAGACTCCGTCAAAAAAAAAAAAAAAAGGAAATCCTGACACACGCCACAGCATCAACATAAGGCCATGACGCTAAGTGCAAAGGCCAGGCACAAAAACACTGTGTGTTCCACTCATGGGAGGCCCCTCGAGTCGTCAAAATCATACAGACAGAAATGGTGTCTGCCAGGGGCCGGGGGAGGGAAAATGGGGAGTGTTTCATGGGGCCAGAGTCTCAGCTTTGCAAAACGAAAATGTTCTGGAGGTGGATGGTGGTCACGGTGGCACAGCCCTGGGAACAGACTTACATAGTGGCACAGCCCTGGGAACGGACCTGATGCCACTGAGTGGCACAGCCCTGGGAACGGATGCCGCTGAGCGGCACACTTACGCATTTTAAAATGGTTCATTTTATGTTACGTGTATTTTACCACAAGTTTAAAATTAAAAAAATAAAACATAAAAAAATATAAAAACCATGAAGGATATTGGTTTCGACTCTGAAGCCCACCGGGGATCTGGGGAGGCTGAGTCTGCCGAGCCCTCGTGCACTACCAGAAGTTTCCTCCTTGGAGAACTCCTCCAATCTTTGATCCTTAAGTGTTAGAATCATGGAAATGTCAGAGCTTGCATTAGGATCAATCCGGTACCGTGTTCACCCGACTGTTAGCTGCCAACCTAGTATTCCAACAGCCTGCGACAGGAGCCCAGCATATAGAAGAGATGGCAGAGGCTGTGCTGGGAGGAACGGAGGCCCCTCTGCAAACTCTGGACTCACCTTAAATCTAGTCCCACACACCAGTTTTACAAATGAGAACCGAGGCCTGGGGAGGGGACTGGCTTGCCTAATACTACCTGGCCAACTGGAGGGGGAACGGGCCCAGCACCGGGGTCTCCCATTCGGCTCCAGGGGGCCTCGAAGGGCCTTTGGCAAAGTGATCAACTGCTAGCCAGAGCATGAGAGAAAGCCCAAGTCCGGGCTGTTGCTGTGGAGGAAAAGCTTGAGTGCTCACCATGGCTCTGTGTACCTGGACCGAAGGGCACCTCTCTGGAGGCTTGGTTCTCTCATCTGTAAACCCGATATACTGGTGTCAGGTGACATGCTTGTGAAAGCCCCTCACAGCAACCAGGTGCAAATACGAGTATCGCGTGCCACCAAAGAGCCCATCCCGTTTCACTGGTGGGGGCTGTAGCCTTCGGCAGTCTCCACCGTCTGAATTTAGTTGTGACTGCTGAGCAGGAAATGGCCTCTCTCCAAGTTTATGCAGCGGCCCAAGCCCTCACATCCCTCGGGAGTTCCTCAGGCCTCACCGTGACTCTTTTTTTTTTTGAGACCGAGTCTGGCTCTGTGGCCCAGGCTGGAGTGCAGTGGCGCGATCTCAGCTCACTGTAAGTTCCAGCTCCCGGGTTCACGCCATTCTCCTGCCTCAGCCTCCCGTTTTTTGTATTTTTAGTAGAGACGGTGTTTCACCTTGTTAGCCAGGATGGTCTCGATCTCCTGACCTCATGATCCGCCCGTCTCGGCCTCCCAAAGTGCTGGGATTACAGGGCTTGAGCCACCGTGCCCGGCCACCGTGACTCTTGTAAACACAGCTCAAATGGGTCCGTCATCATTTTCTGCAGAGCAGCTCAGAGCCACAAACCAGGAAAGGGTAAAAAGGCTGATGGCGGCAGAAACAGAGGAGTGACTAAGAAAAGTCATTATAGACAGCCTGGAGAACAGGGACATAGAACTCAGCACAGGCCAGTTTGTGCGGGGGATCATACCTGTAATCCCAAAACTTTGGGAGGCCAAGGCGGGAGGATTGCTTGAGCTGAGTTCAAAACCAGCCTGGACAACATAGTGAGACCCCATCTCTACCAGAAAATTAAATAATGAGCTGGGTGTGGTGGCATGTGCCTGTGGTCCCAGCTACTTGGGAGGCCAAGGTGGGAGGATCATTTCAGCCCAGGAGTTGAAGACCAGCCTGGGCAATGTAGGGAGACCCTGTCTCTACAAAAAAAAATAGTAAATTAGCTGGGGGTGGTGGTGTGTGCTTTGTGGGAGGATTGCTTGAGCCCAGGAGGTCGAGGCTGCCGTGAGTCATGACTGCACCACTGCACTACAGCCTTGGTGACAGGCAAGACCCTGTCTGAAAGAAACACAACACAAAACATGACGACCCCAAACAAACACGACGGCGCCAAGCCACCAGAAAGGGGAATGGCTGAGCAATGTGTTTAGAAAGATCAGTGCGTGCAGAACCTTGGGAAATCTCTGTCTCCAAAATGGCAGATACAACGATAATGTTGGAGGAGCAAGTTTTCAATTAGCCTAGAAACCTTATTACCAGAAATAAAGCAATTTCCCAAGAGCCACCAAGAGCACGACACTGACAAAGTCCTGCTGGTCTTCCCATCCTGGTACATACTCGAACTGGATACATATTGGGTTGGAAACAGGCCTTCTAGTGATGAGTTTAGGTACATTTTGGAATATTCTAGAAACTTGCAAAGCCCATCCTTACACTGGCCACAGAGTCGTGATAGCGCCATCTTGGACAGGCCAGTAGCAGGAGCCCTCCTCATTTTCAACTCCTAGACACCCAGGCCCGCCTCCCTGCTTTTCTGTCCTCAGCTGGGCCAACTGCGGGGCAGTCCAAACTATATTTGCAGGGCTGGAGCTGGGCACCAGGAGTCTTATAACCATGTCTTACAGAAAGTGCCCAGCTTGGCCTTTACAGAAGGTGCCCAGCTTGGCTTTGCTGTGTGACTTTGGCCGGCCTCAGCCCCGTCTCTTAGACCCAGGCAACAAGAAGGCTGCAAGTTCCTGCTGCTCTGACATTCCAACTTCCTTTGGGACCTACCTCAAAGGTAAGTGTTCAGAGTGTCCTCCAGGTGTGCCCTATTTACTGACAGTCTTGTCTCGAGAACACTCTAGGCCAAAGCGTCGCCTCCCATCAATCCAGAGAGGGGAGGACACAGGTGAGGTTCAGGGCTCGAGGAAGAGCTTTGACTTGCTCCAGCTACTGGCCCATCACAGGTGTCCCCAGGAAAATGAGGCCAGTGCCACTGGGAGCAGAGAGTGTCCGGTGGGCAGAGGGAGGGCAGAACCCTCCTCTTCCCGAGCCCCCAGCGCCGGCTTCCTGGCTGCCACCCTCAAGGGGAAAGGCTGCAGACACAAAATACACCAGCGCAATTAATATTCCTGCTCCTTTTCTTAGAAGGTGTTAAAGTTAACTGTGACTGATCAAAAAGCTTGTTTTTAGGTTGCTGCTGTCACGCGCGCACGCGCGTGTGTGCGTGCGCGCGTGCATTTTAAAACTCTTCCCTCTCCTCTCCGCAGGGGTAGGGGGTACAGACGATTTCTGTGTGTTTCTTCTGGGAAAAAAAAGACTTAAAAAAAAAGTGACAGAAACCTGATGCTAAAAGACTATAGATTTGGGGCTTTTGACAGTCGGCATACAAACCACCGTGCAGAGAGAAGGAGGAAATGACAGCTGAGCCTCTGTGTTGCCGTGGAAGAGACAACAGACATCTTTGGAGTGACACGCACAGCAGCTCCAAGTGTCTATTTTCATCTCCCCATGTTTACAGGAAAAAGACAGAGGTGTCAGCAGTTCTCTCTGGAGAAGCTTCAATCACACCATAATTACTGCCAAGAAGGGTGCGGCGGGGAGTGGGGAGAAGGGCAAGGAGCTAGGGGTGGCCAGGGGTGGCGGGGGCGGGGAGAGTGGACCAAGCAGAAAGAGGTGGGAACCAAACAGCTGCTGTGGCTCAAATTCTTCTCGTCTGTCCCTGAGGCTGCCAGGTTAGCCTGGAATGAGCAATTTTGCAGAACTGAGTGGGATCTGCCAGCTCAGCTGGGGCCCGGGCTGGGGGTGAGGGCACCTGGACTAAAGACTGTGGTCCTTTGGGAAAGCAGAAGAAGTGATTTGGAAAAGGTGGGGCATGGGGGTACCTCTTAGGTACCAGGGCCAAGGTGAGAGGCAGTTGCCATGGTGATGGGAGGCAGGTCAGTCAGGGTGGGACTCTAGCCATCCTCTATGTTCCTGGTGCCCGGCGGGCCCCATGCTGTGTGGGCCTCTGGGACTGAAAACCTCTTTGCTTCACAGGTCTCCCTCCATTCTCCATCTGGAATGTTCCAGATGGTGGGTGGGCAGGTTGGGCAAGTGGGTGGCAGCCCTTGTTCCTTCTGGGCCAGAAAGTGGAGGAGGAAGGAGGAAGGGAGACAGGAGGAGAGAGTGGGGAAGGGGAGGAGAATGGGCAAAGAGGGAAGGGCAAGGGAGGAAAGAGGGGAAGGAAGAGGAAAGGGAGAGAGGGAGGAGGAAAGGGAGAGAGGGAGGAGGAAAGGGAGAGAGGGAGGAGGAAAGGGAGGAGGAAAGGGAGAGAGGGAGGAGGAAAGGGAGAGAGGGAGGAGGAAAGGGAGAGAGGGAGGAGGAGTGAGGCGGCGGCAGGCAGAGGTGAGGCGGGCAGGGCTGGGAGGAGAGCAGAGGCAGGAGAGCAGCTGGAGAAGTCTGAGGCCACAGAGGGGAGAGAGGAAGAAGCTGAGCACAAGGACGTGCGCTGGCTCCTTCCCAGCCTCCCTCGGCTTCCCTCCGGCCTGCCTTGCCCCCCGCTTCTCCTCCCCACTGATTTCATTTACTTCACTTAATTAGCCCCCCTCCAGAGTTAAAAAGATAATGTGATAATGACATGTGAACAGCCACAATATGGAGAAGGCTACTCCAGCCTCCAGCCGAAGCTTCCCCAGCCCCCTGTCCCTGACCCTGAGTGCCACTGACTAGGCCACCCCAGACCCAGGGCACAGGAGCTGCCCAACTTCCTACCCGCTCCCACCCCCCAGAGAAAAAAATCAGCCCTTAACGAATTTCAATTACGAGCTTTGTAAAATCAATACAAATGGCATTTTCCCCTTGTACACCGAGATACGGACAATAGCATCTTTCTGCTCTGCCCTCAATATAATTGACGATTAACAGCTTCTCTCATTACTGTGCACTTAATAAAAACCTTGTTATGGGAGAATCCACAGCGCCCTAATTTACCGTCTCTCCTCTTTCCTTCTCACATGAAATATTTGGGCCGGGCGCGGTGGCTCAAGCCTGTAATCCCAGCACTTTGGGAGGCCGAGGCGGGCAGATCACGAGGTCAGGAGATCGAGACCATCCTGGCTAACACGGTGAAACCCCGTCTCTACTAAAAATACAAAAAATTAGCCGGGCGTGGTGGTGCGCGCCTGTAGTCCCAGCTACTCGGAGGCTGAGGCAGGAGAATGGCGTGAACCCGGGAGGCGGAGCTTGCAGTGAGCCAAGATCGCGCCACTGCACTCCAGCCTGGGAGACAGAGCGAGACTCCGCCTCAAAAAAAAAAAAAAAAAAAATATTTGGAGTAGAGAAATAAAAACAAGATACCACCCTAAAATTACCTAGCAACTTTCTCTTCTCTCCCCAACCCAAAGCCATAAAATAGGCGAGTGAGGACGTTCAGAGGGAGATGATACGACCTCCTCACCTGGCCCCTTGACAATCGGAGTTGCAGAGAGAGAGACTTGTCTAAGATCACACAGCAAGTTCTTGCCGTCAGAATCCCAATTTTCTTTCCTGTACCATGCTGACTAAATTCTGTGCTTTTGGGGACAGCCTCCAACAGTACACACAAAGTACCAGGGCAGAGTGGAGGCTGGCCTCCGGGAAGCTTTCCCCAGGTGGTGGTAAGGAGCCATGGGGGTTGGAACAGACTGTTGATCTATCTCATGGCTCTGACCTTCTGTGGGGACAAGGCCCCCATTCTGGGAAAAAAGTCCAGCCTCTCTGGCATGCTGTCAGCTACCATTCCACGTTCAGAATAGTGCAGTCCAGGTCTTCCTCACTAACCACCTCCTCCAGTTCACTTTTGCTCAAGTCTGCTTGACTCGCCCCACCCAGCAGGATGCCATTTCACAGTGACTTCAGGCCAGTCCTTATCTTTCCAATAGGGAAGGCAATGCATTTTCATCACGTGTGCCAATCCTGATCATTTGGTAGTGCCTGCAGGCAGCCCTGAGACACCTCTGGAGTTCACAGAATAGTGCCAGCATCGACTGGTGATGCCTGCCACAGGCATGGCAAGGGCATAACAACAGGTGCAGTACTGGAACCCTCCCCATCCCCCACCACACTGACAGCTCCTAGAGTGTGGGGGCTACTTCTGTCCCCATTCCGCAGGCCCTGGGGACTGATGGCTATTTATGGAGCACTTCCAGTGTACCAGTTCCTGCCCCCATACATGAGTTTGAACCCAGATCTGTCCAACTCCAGTCGAAGCTCTTAGCCCTCCACTCCATGCCACTCTGGGCCCAGATGGCAGTCCTGGTCCTGCCACTAAAGTGCCTGGTACTTGAAGCAAGGCCTCTATCCCACCCGTCCCCAGCCCTGGCTTCCCCATCTGTAAATGGGGTGCTGGTCTGTGGCTCCCCAAGGTCCCTCCCAGCTCTCCCTGGAGGGTGCACACTTCGCTGGCTCCCAAGGGCAGGCGGCGACAAAGGGGCATCTAATCACATGTTAATATAGGTAAGAGACAAAGGTAAGCCAGGATAAAAAGGAGCAGCTAATTAGTAACATTGTTCTCAAGGCCTTCCCAGAGCTTCAATTAGGTTGTTTCTCCTGAATAACAGCAAGCAAGGAGCTAAACCACAAGAAAGAGGCAAACCCGCCTCCCCTTTTCGTGCTCCCATGTCTTTTGAGGTAAATGCAAACAGGTCAGAACCAGAGTGATGCAACTCCCAACGCTTACCACATTACACTTGGGGAAACTGAGGCCTAGCGATAGATGACAAGTCCAAGGTCGTTGGGCAAGACAGGGCAAACCTGGGACCAGAAACAGGCCTCCAGCCCTCCGCACCACCACCCTTTTCTTCTGGCCCACATGGGGCGATCAGCTCTCTTTGGATTTTAGAATCTTAGTAAAAATAGCCTGAGGGACATGGGGCTGTGACTATACCGTGGTCAGGTTTTATTTGGCTTGGTATCTTTTCAAATCGACCCTAAGCAAAGAGATCTGAACATTTACCAAAGTGGGGAGCCCTGACCCCACCACCAGTATTAAAAATTCAGGTGCCCGATTCAGGGGATCCAACTACTGAAACCTTGTCCTCTCCCTCTTAGGACCCCCCAGAAAGAACACAGCATGGCTTTATCACACACTGGCAGACCCTCAGGGACCTGAGATCCCCTTGGTGTATGAATGGGGAAACTGAGTCCTGGAGAGGAGGATGTGGTCAAGATGAAATGGTGAGTGACCGACAAAGGGAATCATGGGCTTTGGCTACTAAGAGAAGACAGAAGCACCTGCCTGGGGACCAACTGCCCTGCTCCTGGGCCCAGCCAGAGGCGGATACGGGGCTAGGGAGGCTAGAGGCCAGCCGAGGTGGCAGGCATGCCACACTGAGGCTCAGCCCCAACCATCCCTGGAAAAAGGGCTCCGTGAGCCGGGACTGATGCTGGGACAGGACCTTAGGCGCTGGCCGGCTCCCAGCGCCTGTGCAGCCACAGCGCCCACCTCTGGCAGGACTTTTGCCCTGCCTGGCCGACGGCCTCCATGCGGCCTTAATGACCACGAAATCGGGCCTGCACGGTCTGCCTCCAAACCTGGCCTGCCCGCCCCAGACACAAGACAGCCTGACCTCCAGGCCTGGCCCTGGCCTGCCTGCTCCTCGGGGACTCCCCAGGCCCTCCTGGGCCTCTCTCAGCCCTTGGGCAGCCCTTCTCCTAACACCCTGAAAGTCAGTGGCAAAGGGCCCATGAGCCCCACTTGGCAGCAGGGGAACTGCAGTCTCGGAGGCTGTGGTGAAAGGACGCGCCCAAGGTCGCCCACGTAGCATAGGGGTAGTAGCGTCCAAATGGGACAGGTCTCAGGGATCTCTGGGTTTGCTGGGCCCTGAGGCGGGCTCTGAGCAGGGCTGAGCAGACTCACCTCGGGACTTCATTCCAATGAAGCGGTTCTCCACGATGTCAATACGGCCCACACCGTGCTTGCCCCTGTGGGAAGAACCGGTCCATTAGGTTCAGGGACTACCGCAAGGCTCAGAGTCACCCACCCAGCTGGGCTGCCCTAGGGTGGGTGCAGCTTAGGCCACAGGTGAGGCAGCATTTCAGGATCTAAGACTCAGAGGACATCTGAGCCTGGTCACCTAGTCCAAGTGCCCACTGGACAGGTGGGGAAACTGAGGCCCAGAGAGAGAAGGGATTGCCCAGGTGTGAGTTCAAATTGTTCCTTCTGTTACCTGTGTCCTGGGGCCCTGCCTAGCACCAGAGCTAACTACCGCTCACTTTCCTTCTATCCTGGCCTCCCATCCAGCCAAGGGCCTGGGAGCCCCAGCCTAATGATCCCTTGGAGGCAGAAGGCCTCCTTGGGTTGTCATCTTCCAAGGCTAAGGACCACGGAGCCTCTCCTGCCAAACGGGGCTCCCCTAGTCCGGGAAACTCTGTGGCTATGGGGAAGGGACACGGCCTGTCCTCTGCACCCCTGAGCCTCAGCCACAACCATTAGCTGCAACGGTCCAGGTCCGTGCTCGCCCGAGACAGCGGCGCCCAGGAGGCCGGACAGGGCTGCAGTCACTCACGCGACTTCGTTCAGGTACATGAAGAGCTCCAAGGAGGTCTGGTGAGTGGTGCCATCCTTGACGTTGGTCACCTTCACGGGGACCCCTAGGGTGGGAAGAGAAGGCAGTGGGCCCCTGGGCCCGGCTCAGCAGAGGAGCCTGCACCCGCCACCCCACCCTCTCCCTCCTCCCGCAACGCCTTAAATGGATGTGACAGATATGGACTCCAAATGACTCCTTCAAAAGCCCTGTGCAGGTTGAGGCCTGCTGCAGGGAGAGAAGGGGCGAGAAAGCCCCCCAGAATGAAAGGGAAAATGTAATAAAAACACTCTCCCCCACCCTCCCATTCTCTTTGCCCCTTTTGCATTTAGGGGCTGTGAAATTGGAACCAGGCCCTGAACTAATTGAATTTCACGCTCCACCATTGTCTTACGCCGGGAGCACCTTCTGTCCCACCAGTCACCCGGGGGCCGCCTGGCCGAGGTGTGGCTGGGCTCAAGCACACACACACTCGCTCACACACACACACACAGCCCCCTGCCACGTCTGTCAGGCGGACCCCGCGCCCCGACCCTGTACCCCAGACCCACACGCAGCCATCTGATTGATGGGGGTGACACGGTGCCCGCTCCAGCAGGCGAGGTGTCGGCAGCGTCCCTGAATCCAAGGAGCTGGGTCTGGGGTGGCAGGAGGGCAGGAGGGAAGGGGTTGGGGGGGGCAGTGGGTGGGTTCGGGGTTGACTTTGAATAGCAAGGGGCACTTTCTCGAGCGGTGTGAAATGAGCAATAAATGTATTGGGGCTAACAAGAGAGCTGAAACAGTGACAAAGAAAAGCTGTTCAAAGTTGGCGGCTAATCCCCCACCCATCTGCCCGGCTCATTACCATGGAGCGAGCCATCGGGTGCCAATCAGGCCTCAATAGCGGCTTTCGAGGCTTTATTAGCCAGGCGCCGCTTGGAGGGGCTTCGCTCAAGGCGCTGTCAGCCTCGCCATTCTTAACCCCCATTTCCAGGGGTTTTATAACTTGGTTGTAAATTGCTATTAAATGTAAGTCTGCCCAATAATGAACCTTAAGCCCCTCTCGCCACCCCCCGCCTCTCCCCTCTCCCTTTCTCTCCCTCCCGGTCCTATTATCGGCCTTCGCTGGGGCCTTAGATGGGGCCTGCCCGGGAGAAGAGGTGACATTGTTGGTGCTGTTGCCGGAGAAAGCCTCTTAGCCTTTAAAATAGTTAATAATTAGATTAAAACTTCAAATAAATTAACTAGAGAGTGAATGGGCACTGGCCAGGGGAGGGTTCCTCCCGTCTTTTCTTCTTCTTCCAGACAGTCCCCAAATTATGACAATAGGTCACGTTTCTTCTCCAGCTCAGCCCGCGGAGCTGCCCGGGTCCTTGGGCAGGGCTGCCGGAGCCTGGTGCCCGAGACCCTCTGCAGCCTGCCGCCTGCCTCCCACCCTCACGGGTCTCGGGGCTCCTGGGGGCCCCGTGCAGGGAGCCAGGAGATGCTGGTGGGGCCACTCCCACCATCTCCTCAGAGATGGTCCTCAAGGGAGGCTGTGTGCCTGCAAACAGGCCTGGGGGCCCGGCTGCCTTTGGGGGCCTCTTTGACCCCCAGTGGGTTGGGACAGATGGAGGGGAGCAAGGAAGACACTCGCTGACTTGGCCAGGCTCTTGGGAAAGGCCCAGAAGAGGCAGATTATTAAAGCATTCAGCCTCCGACACCCCATTCCACACACCATGCTGGGCACCTGTGAGCATCATGCCTGTGGGCCTGTTTTTAGATGAGTGCACCCAAAGCCCAGCACGGTGAAGCTGGCTGTCAAGGTCACACCAGCAAGAGGGAGAGTGGGGTCTGCAGCTCTGCTTCCCCACCGGCCTGAGCCTTCCCCACCCAGTCCTCCTCTCTGTGGTACCCAGGGTAAGGGCCGAGCATCAGAGCTGGGCCAGGCCTCTCCACGAGCCTGTCTCCCTCTCATCCCAGCTCCAGTGTGGGCAGCCACTTTGTGGACAAATGGACCAGCCCCCGCCTGGTCCTGGGATGCCCTTGTGCCCAGCACCACCTCCTCCAGGAAGCCGCCCTGATCTCTCCAGCCTCCTGAAAAGGTACCCCTTCAGGCCTTCTGAGCCCTCCCTCTGAGCCCAGGCAGGTTCGCCTTGCTTCCCTGTCCTTCCTCCAGGCCAAGAGACGCCCTCTCCCAAGCTCAGGCACCCAGGCACTCGGGCTTCTTGTTGACAGCAGTGAGGAGGAGGGAGTGAACAGGACAGGCTCCACTGCCGAGGGGAGCAAGAGTGGCCACAACTTTGAACGTGGGGTCAGAAGGGTGAGGCCCAGAGCGGCTCAGTGAGGACTGGCGAAGGCTTTCCACGTGGGGTCCCAGGGGTCCCTGAGGCCAGCTCACCAACACTGACTGTTTACTGAGGACCTTCTGGGATCAGGGCCTGGGGCTGGACGCTCCCTTGCAGGCCTCATTCTACCCCGGGAAAACAGCAGGCACTCTCTTTCATCCTCAGGTGAGGAAACTGAGGCCCAGGAAAGGTGAGAGGCTGTTCAGGGACTAGAGTGCTCTCATTCCAGACCTGGTGCCCATGAACCCAAGTGATGGGTGGCCGAGGGCATGTTCCTCCCAAGCCTAGAGGCATCCATGGGTTGTACTGTCCAGGGAGGTGGGCTGTGCGGCACCCTTGAAACCCCTGTCTGAACTCCAGCTTCCAGGGATGCAGGGTGGGGGTAAAGAGGGCCTAGGTTCCCAGGCAGGGACGGAAAAGGAGCCAGGGCCCCAAGAGTCAATCCCTTTCGACCCTTTTGAGTCCCAACAGGTGGGACGTTCAAAAAACATACCTTTTTTGAACTCGATCTCGAGAATGTCAGGGGTGTTGGGGGCTTTGGCCGGGTCCTGGGTCTTCGTGTAGAGACCTGGAGGCGCTTGGTTCTGACAAAAGACAGAAAGAGGTGGGAGGATGACATGCCAGTCCCCGGACACCCTACAGTCCACCTCCCGCAGGGATCTGCACCCCTCTCCTCCATCCACTTCCCCACCAGCTGGTGGGGTCCAGCAGATCCCCCCGGTCTCCAGCCTTCAGCCTAGCATCAGTCCCGCTTGCCAGGGGCCTGGGAAACAAAGGGCTTGAGAAATCAGACAATTTTTCCCCTCAACTTGATCTCATCTTTTTCTTCGACGCCCCCACAGCTGGAGGTAGAATAGCAGGAGAGGAACAAGTCAGGCAGGAAAAAGTGTGACTTTGGAGGAGCGAGGCAGCGTTCCGAGGGCTTTCCAGGAGCGGTACGCACACTCTCGCCGGCTCGGGAATTGGGGTTTATTCTGCACTGACCGCAAAGCTAATGACTGCGTGTGACCCCAGCAGGTGCTCTGGCAAGCCGAGCCGTCCCCTGGGTCCCCAAGGTTAATACTCACAGGGAGAAAAGAGAAGAGCAAAGCAAAAACCCATTTGAAAACACATCAACCTTTATGTATATTTTTTCTTGGGCGTGTTGGAAAATGGGCCTCTCGTCTGATGCAGTGGTGGAGGGGCTGCGTGTTGCCTGGAACTCTTGAAATTCCCTCCCATCTTCGGAGGCCCTAGCTCCCCCAGGCTGCGGCTTGGACACTTGCCACTGTGGGGACTTGGGCCTCTTGGGCCTGACTGCTCAAGTCCGTCCTTTGGGCATCCTGTGCCTGGGGTTCTTGTTCACCTGCTGACATCTAGGAACTGCTGTCTCATTTTTGCTTTAAAAACTTTGCAGACGGCTGGGCGCAGTGGCTCACGCCTGTAATCCTAGTGCTTTGGGAGGCCGAGGCGGGTGGATTGCCTGAGCTGAGGAGTTCAACACCAGCCTGGGCAACACAATGAAACCCCATCTCTACTAAAATACAAAAGAAATTATCCGGGTGTGGCGGCATGTGCCGGTAGTCCCAGCTACTCGGGAGGCTGAGGCAGAATTGCTTGAACCCAGGAGGCGGAGGTTGCAGTGAGCTGAGATTGCACCACTGCACCCAGCCTGGGCGACAGTGAGACTCCGTCCCCTCCTCCGCAAACAAAACAAAACAAAACAAAACAAAACAAAACAAAACAAAACAAAACACCTTGCACACATTCACGTATCACTTCCCATCTGCAGTCTGAGTTCTCAGCAGCTCCATTTGGTAAGAAGGTCAAGCGCTCTTACCCCATCTACAGATGAAGAAATGGAGGCTGAGTGGGAGGGACTGGAGCTGCAACTGTGAGATCCGTGCTGGCAGAGACCACATGGGAATTATATTCCCTGGCACTCAGGACAGGAGCCCTGTGAGGTCCTCACCAAATACATGTTGGATTTTACAGTGATGGGCAATACCCCCATGCCAGGATCAAGATCTCAGGCTGTGAGGCCTTGGGGAGGCCTTCCTCCAGCCTCAGTTTCCTTATCTGTAAAATGGGAGAAAATGATACCTGCCCTTGGCCATCTTACAATTTAAGCGTATATATATATATATATATATATATATATATATACGCTTAAATATATATATATGCTTAAATTGTAATATATATTAAAAATGTATTTTATTTTTAATAAAATACATTTTTATCTTATTTATATATATTTATATTTTATATTTATGTAATATATATTAAAAATAAAATATATTTAAAATATATATTTATATTATATATTTTATTATATATTATAAAAATATATATTTATATTAAATATATAATATATATATTTAAGTTGTAATGTATATTAAAAATAAAAAACATTTTATTTTTAATATATAAGCATACATACTGTAATATATATTTAAAATATATATATATAAATATAGACAGATATGTAACTGGAAATGAAAACACACAAGAAAATGTCAGGGAAGGCCTGGTACAAACTGGAGTGTGCTCTGCAGCTGGAATTCACTCATGGGGGTACCTGCTCGGCCCAGCCTCCTTCTGCGTGGGATGGGGCTACATAAGTACCCTGGAAGCTCACCCGTGGTCATTCGCCTGTGACTCTATGTTAGAGTGACCAAGTACCCTGGTTTCTCCTGGTTTTAGCACTGAAAGTCCTTTGTCCCCAGAAACCTCTTAGTCTTGGGCAAACCAGGACAATTGATCCTTCTAAGTTCAGACAACGACCGTGGTGGATCCTCCACCCCCACCTCCAAGGGACGACGTGACTCAGGACCAGCTGTATCCCCGTGTCAGTGCCCATTTGTGGGGCAGGAACAAGAACCCAGAACTTTCCCTAAAGGCAGACTCCAGGCAGTAGGAGGGGCCCTGAAGGACCCCCAGCCTGATGCCTCTATAGACCACAGGGAAAGCCAAGGCTGAGAGGTGGCTTCTCCAAACCATGCTTTGGAAGCTAAACATAGGGACTCTTTCCACCACCTTATGCTGGTTCCCAGCTGCTGTAGTAACCTGGGCTGAGAAGCAGGGTGAGGCCTGTGGCCAGAGCCAGCCAGCATCACAGCCATAGGCAGGCATCAGGGCTGGCCCACTGGGCCCTGCCAACTGCAGCATTCCCTGGGCACAGATGGGCCCCAAGGCTCATCCTCAGCAAAAAGGTAAAGTGAACTGGACTGGATCTTGGGGTGACCACACAACTCCACAGTCCCATCTCCAGCTGCCTGGGACTCCCCCAAGCCTCCAACCAGAGTGCCGGTACGAGGGCCCCACTCCCATCCAAGCCCAGCTCTCTCCCACCTCCACCTGCGCTGGGCCCGACTGCAACTGTTTTCAACGCGTTGCTTGTCACTTCCTCTCCCGCCACACTTCCTAAGGGAGCCCCAGACTGAAGTGGAGGCTGACAGTGCGTGCATTTGGAAGGAGAGGGGATGGGAAGATTGGAGGAGGAGTCTCTGCAGACCGCAGCGGAAGTCAGAGGCAGCTGTTGGGCGGGCACCTGACAGCGCCGATTAAATAAAATAACTAAATAGAAATAAAATGACATTTGCTTTGCATTCCGTGGTGGCTCGAGCGCCTGCCTTCTTTTTACTCTCCTTCCTAAAAGCCCAGTTCAAATGACAAATAGTTTGTTGCCGAGTATCAATGCCATCTATTTATCCCTCCCAGCGGGAGGGCTCACTTCCAATGTCATCTGTGGGGGGGCAGGGGAGGGAAGAGAGTGAAGAAAAGGAGAGAGAGAGAGTCGGGGTGGGGGGTAGGGGGAGAGGGCGAAAGAAAGCATGAAACAGGCCCCGAGAAGGAGAAATTGGAAGCAAATGGCCCATGAACTAAACCATGATGTAGAGGCATGATCGATGCCGCAAATGGTTTATTCATCCATCAGCTATGGCGGGCCGGCGACTGAATGAACTCTTTCACTGTGGACCGTATGAAGTTAAAGCAAGTAAATTTCTATCTTTCTTCACATTAGCTGCCTCATTGCCCTTCAATCAGCCCTCACGGAGGCAGAAAATGGCTCAGCCATCTGCCTTCAAGCCCTCCCTTCCGCAGGTCTCCTGGCTTTTTTTGGAGAGGGGGAGGGGCACGGGTTCCCCGAACTCTGTCCCCCTGAGCTCATCCCGAGGGGGACAGGGCTGCCAGGTCCAGGGATGCAAGGGCGCGTCCTGACGTTGAGCCCCGTCCCCAGCGCAAAGCCCCTGGGGAGTCTGCATGGCCGGCGCAAACTCCCTTCCAGAGCGGCTGGACTCTGGGTGCCCCAGGCGTCTCCGCAGGAATTAGGTTTCCCCTTGACTCACACCCAGCTCAGCCCAGCCCAGCCTTTCTTGAGAGGGGTCCCCGAGAAGACTTTGGACCCTTCTTCCCGTGAGGAGGGAGCATGGGACCCCCAGGTCCATGACTGAGGGCTTGCCCTGTGCCAGGCCAAGTGCTTTAGATGCCCCAGGAGGGAGGTGCTGTGTTTTCCCACCTTGGACAAGGGGTACTGGAGGCTCAGAGAGGTTGGGCAACTTGCCCGAGGTTGCACAGCAATAAGAAGAAAAGTTGGGATTTAGACTCGGGTTTCCTGTCTCTGGGACCCAAGTGTGGGTGAGGTAGCAGGATCCTTAATCCAGATTCTCTTTAGCACAGACTTCTCCACCCGATACCCTCATGAGACAGGAGGCCTGGGAGGGTGCAGGACCTGCCCACAGTAGCTCAGTAACCTACTCCAGGCCCGGGGGCCCTCCTGCACTGTCCGAGGGGCGATTTCCTTCTGGCCTTGCTCTCTCTCTCAATCCTGAGGTCCTCCATTCTGGGGGGCCTCCTCTCTGCCCCATAAGCTGCTTGCAGAGGCCATAGGCTACTTGGAGAACGGCCAGGAGTGGTTGCCCGGCATGCTTGGGGCCCACGGGCCTGAGAGGATGCCCTGCCTGGAAGCCACTCCGCAGGCTCAGCCTCCCTGCCCCCCTTGGCGCTGACTGGCTGGCTAATTAGGGTGGCTGGCCTGAGTGTTGTGGGGTCAGCAGAGCATGAACTAGAAAAACCTGTGACCAGCAGGCAGCAGCCACACACAGGGCCCATCAGCCCCCAGCGGGCAAGGGTGGCGGCTCTCCTGAGTGACAGGTTTGGACAGGGAGGGGGCCATGGGCAGTAGGGGAACCAATAGCTGGAGGACACCAGCCCCAGGGCCCGTTCCCTCGCCCCAAGCAGCTGGCACCCTGGGGCGCGTCACGGCTCCGGGCCTCAGTTTCCTCACCCATAAAGTGAGGCTGCTCCCAGCCGGTGTCCTAGGAACTGAGCCAGGGCAATGCCACCCCCGGCCCGCGCCCCAGACATGGTGGCTGCCATGTGATATTACAGCCAACACCGACCAGGGGGCGGCATGCGGGCGTGAGAGTGACAGATGCCCAGGCCCTGGGGGATCCCGGGCGGGGCTCTGGCGCTCCCCAATTTCACCAAACCTCCCTGGGCACCCTCCCCTCCAGCTGGCCTTCTTGGTTCCCCCAGGCCCAGCTGCACCCCCTCAGAAAGCACACTTTTCCCACCCCCAAACCAGCCTCCCTGGGGTGTGGGGCTGGCTGGGCTCGAGAACTAAGACACATTCCCTCAGGGACAAAGAGATTTTTCTCTTCCCATGATAGATTTGGCCCTGCCTCCCCCACCTCCCACAGTGGGCAGGGGTGGACACAAAGAAGCCCCCTACCCCGGGGAGAGAAACCCGAAACTTCAAACAGAGCTGAGGGCCCAGCCTGGCCCGCCCGGGAGGCTTGGGACGGGATCAGGGTGGCCCGTGGTGGCGGGTGTGCAACACGGATCCAGACAAATGGGGCCTGGGGCTCTCAGCCATGCCTCCCCCAGCCCCCTACAACCAAAACTCCAGCAGCACAGCCTGGGAGCTGGTGGGCACAGGCTGGGCCCTCCCCCAAGTGTCTCATCTGCCTAATTACTTCTTTATTGTCTCACAATCACACACTCTCTGTATGCTGCCCTGAGATATTTCCTTCCCCTGTTCATCCCAGTGGCAATTAGAAGAGGAAGGGCGGGGGGAGGTCTTCAAATGCAGCGAGGAGAGGGCGGGCAGAGGGGGGCCGGTCGGGGGGTCGGGGAACACAGGCAGGGCTTGGCCCCAGCCCCATGGCTGGCCCCCGTGAAATTTCAAATTAGGCTACAAATACATCAGACAGCATCGGCATGGAGCAGCTACCACCAAAGGTGGCCGGCTGGGAGGAGACGGGGTTGGGGGGATTACCTTGGGGTTCTCCAGGATTCCAGCCTCGTAGCTGCAGAGGGGAGAGGAAAGACAGGGTCAGCTGGGGAGGGACATGGCATGCCCCCATCCCCCAACACACACCCCCCGTTGTGCCCATGAGCCTGGTCTGCCTTTTACTCTCTGCCAGAGCATCTGCTGCCAACCTGTCTGAAACATTCTGGGCCCACCACAGTCACCCGTGGAGCTGCAGGTTGTAAGAAAGAGTTGGGGCCTTTCCCTGAGTCTTCTGGGGACTGCCCTGGGGCTCTGCACATTGGTGAGGGGGCCTCCGCCTTAAACACTTCCCCAGTGCCCCATCTGGGCCTGTTCTCCATCCTTGAGGTTTTAACCTTCAATGCCAACTCCTCTAAGAAGCCCTCCTTGATACTCCTGATGAGGCTGCGTGCCCATGATCTATCTCCTTGACAATACTCAGCAGAACTGCAATGAGGGCAGTGCATGAGCTGGGCGCTTTGATCTCTGTCCTGCCTGAAGCCTCTCAGCTCCCCGAGGGCAGGGACCACTGGTGTAGGGGTCACCAGCACGTCCTGGGGCAGCACATGGCCATCCTTTGGAATGAGCCCAGGAGGACCAAGGATGGGTGGAGGGCGGGCATTTACCTGATGTGCATGAGGTTCTCGTCCATACTCCATGGGCTCTTGGGGGTGACCGGGATGGGAATCCCGTGTTGCTGCAGGAAAGAGAGAGCACAAGCGGAGGTAAGGCGGCTGGAAGGAGGTGTGAGGTCTGTCCCAGGGGCCCTGCTTTTTCAGAGAGCCCCAAACTCTGGCCCCCATTCAGACAAGACCCCAGCTACCTCCTAGTGTTGGTCACGGTCACCTCCCTGGGGGGACCCTATTGCTGGACATGTCCCAGAGAAACTGCAGGACCGTGCGTCTGCGATGCTGACCTTGGAGGTTCCTTCCAGAAGACCTGAAGTCTACACTTCAAGGACACCTGAAGCACTGAGCAAGCGCGCAGGTGCCATGCCCAGGTCTCCCAGCACCAGCCAACCAGCCCCGCTATCACTCTATGAGCTGGGGCTTGCGTGAACCCACTCACACTGTGGACCAGGGCACCTGGCACCAGATCCCATGCGGTGCTTCCTGTGGACCCAAGGACAGGTGGGATGCAGGGAGAGCTTTTAGCTCATGGCCCGTACCTCCTGGGGGCTCCCCTCCCTGGGTCTGGCACAACAGCCGCACACATCACTCTGCGGACCCTAGAAGGGAAACACCCAGCAGATCCCGGCTCCATGGGACTCAGCTCTGGCTCTATTTTGCTTCCTAAATGGCCTAGTCTGTTGTTAAGAAGAGGACACCCACCTCTGCCCAGGATGCCCAGGCTAGGAGGGCTGCAGGTCATGCATGGAAGGCCCACCTGACTCAGCCTTAAGAGGAGGAGGAAGATGAGGCTGGTTGACCTGGTGACCCGCAATGCCCTTGGTCCCTTGATGATGCCCAACTGGGAATCCAGCACGTGCACTCCAGCCTCCTCCTGCACTCGGACACCCGGCACTGCTCTGCTGGTCCCCACAGCTTACTGGGCACAGGGGGCAGTGAAGGAGCTCCACCCAGCCCCTCGGAGCCAGCAAGACTGGATGCTCTGCCTCTGACCCCCTTCAGTCCCTCAGCCCCACTGGGTCCCTGTGGGAACCATAGGCAGCCCCCACCGGGTCACCCCCCATCTCTCTCCTGATGGCGTCCACCCCACTCAGGCTCATTCCCAAGACAGTGAGATTCTAGAGGCCTCCTCTAAGGAGCGGCTGTTTCCCCGTCACCACCTTAACTTAAAATGAGGCTAAATGCTCTGGGTTTGGGGTTTTCTAGAAAGCCAGGAGACTCACTTTAAAACAGCCTACAAGGCCAGGTGCGGTGGCTCACTTGAGTTCAGGAGTTCAAGACCAGCCTGGCCAATATGGTGAAACCCTATCTCTACTAGAGATACAAAAATTAGCCTGGCATGGTGGCAGGCGCCTGTAGTCCCCGCTACTTTGGAGACTGAGGCAGGAGAATCACTTGAACTTGGGAGGCAGAGGTTGCAGTGAGCTGAGATAGTGCCAGTGCACTCCAGCTTGGGCGACAGAGTAAGACTCTATTTCAAAAAAGAAAAAAAAAAAAAAAAAAAAAAGAAGAAAAAGAAAAAAATCACTGAGGGCCCCTAAGAGCCTTAGCTTGTGTAGGTCATCTCCTCAATAGTTACCCTATTATACATGAAAACTGAAATTTAACAAAACAAAACACAGCCCACGATCGACTCTAGAATTTGAGGACATTTCAGTCCACACACTCGCCCTGTGCCCTTGGCCAGGCATGGGCACCCGGACCTAGTGCAAGGCAAGGCTGGACTCACCGGCGGAGACGTCCCGGTGGGTTGCTGGGCTCCATCCTCACTCCTTACTCTCAGCTCAGCTGCTGGGTGCTAAGAAAAGCAGCCGGCCAGGCTCCATGGAGCCCCTGTTTTTGGGGGGTGGCGTGGAAACACCCTCGCCTCCCTTCTCAGCGGACCTCCCTCCAGGTGCAAGGAGAGGCGAAAGGGCGGGGACAAAAGGAACAGGCGCCAGTGACAACGACCCTCCAAGGACCAAAGAGATTTGTGTTTTCCAGCCTCTCTCTGTCCCGAGGTGCCCCCCTCATACTCTCATCGTAATTGAGGAGAGAAAACAAAACCATCTCCAACATGTAGACAACGTGAGACCATCCTGTTTCTAGCTCCCACCTTGTGGTCTGGCTTTAAAAAGAATAATAATTATAGCCAGGCTGGGCAGCATAGCAAGACCCTGTCTCTACAAAAAAAATGTACAAATTAGCCAAAGTTGGGTGCGGTGGCTCACACCTGCAATCCCAATACTTTGGGAGGCCAAGGAGGGTGGATTAGTTGAGTCCAGGAGTTTAAGACCAGCCTGGGCAACATGGTGAGACCCTGTCTGTAATAAATAAATAATTAAATAAATAAAAATTAAAAAAACCCAAAAATGAGCCAGATGTACTAGCGCACGTTTGTAGTTCCAGCTACTCAGGAGGCTGAGGTCGGAGGGTCAGATGAGCCCAGGAGGTTGAGGCTGCAGTGAGCTAGGATTGTGCCACTGCGCTCCAACCTGGGTGACAGAGTGAGACAGTGTCTCTAAAATTTTTTTTAAAAAAATTATGGTGACAATGACAAGGATAGGGTGGTTCTGAGTGCTTTTCCGTTGGACGATGGGTGGGGAGAGGATGGCCAGGGAAGCAAATGCATGTTTTCTATGAGTCCTCTGGCACATTTTGGCCTTGGCTACCGAAGGGTCTTGAAAGCGGAGATTTTCAAAGCCCCATTGATTTTTGTGTCATCCAGCTCAGATCCTGCCTGGCTCGGAATTTTGGAGGAGGCCTCATCGCTGCTCAGTCATTCTGACATTTCCTGGGTGCAGAAACGCTGCCTCTGCCTCCTTCTACAATGTGCTCAGATTCCCCACAGTCATTTCTGATGAAACCCGTCTCTAGGAGGAGGGTAGGTGGCCGAGGGGCCCATGCTCATCTTTCCCTGGCAAACTTTTCCTGCTCAAAAGGTTATTTGGGATGGAAGCTGAGCTCAGCACCTTCTCCCCAAAACCTGAGAAGGAAGGACAGCAGCGCTCCCGAGACTCATCTATGCTAGAAAAATCAGAAGCCGCTTTTGTCTGGGGACTTAACGGAAAGAAAGGGCAACGTAGGGGTCAGCCCTGCCCCTGTCTATCCAGGACTCGAGGCATGAGGGTAGAGCTGGGTGGGGGCTCCAATTCATTATTCTTAAAGATGAAACATGCTTCATATTCTGTATCATCAAGGAGACAAGCGGGAGAAACCTCGCCAACCCAGCTCCCTTAATAGGTCTGCTATTTGACAATTTGTTTGGCAACATATGGGCTTTGCTCTTGTAAACTCCTCTCTTAATAATAAAACAACAGATGGTGGAGAAGGTCTTCCCTCCCAGCACTCCAGGTCTTAATGGGATGCTGGCGGCGGGGGCAGGGCTGCGTCCCTGCCGCGTCCCCTACCACGCGGCACCTTGGCTGCAGCGAGAGCTCACAGCCAGCCTTGGCGACTGCTATTTAAAAACCTGAGCAATTTTCTGGTGTGTGCACTGAGTTGCTTTTCCCCGGCCTGATTGATTGAGGCTGTTTGTCAAGGGCTGCCATCGAGTCGCTAAAAAGAAAGGTGCCCTGGGGAGCGGCTAAGGTTCTTGATGCAAAACTTCTAATATGTTTTATTGCAACTTGTACTTCAAAAAGGGCTGGTGCCGTAAAAGGCTTTGTCTGTGACTGTCCCTTGGAGCGTCTACCTGTTCCTGGGAAAGAGCTAGGGGCAATTAGTATCTAGGGAATTGGGAGAACAGCTCCCGATCACATCCCCCAGCCGTCCCCCCAAGAGACACACACCAAGGGGGACACACTGCGGAGGTGGCAAGCGGAGCTCTGGTCTCTGCCTCCCGGGGAGCAGGAGAGTGAGCCCTGTGTCCTCTGACTCGGGGGACTGGGAAATGGCCTCAGAGAGGCTCCGCCCCGGCAACGGGCCTGGCAGATGACCACACCTCTGCGGGGTCGGCCCCAGGGACAGAGGCCACGTGTGTAGGCAGCCGGGGTGGAAGTTCAGTGCCCCATCACATGGGGTCAGTCCCGGCCTAGGCCACTGGCTCAGACAGCCCCCAGCAGGGACGTGCCCGGGGAGGGGGTTGTAGGGAAAGGTTGGGGGTGGTGGGGAGACTCGGCCATACCTTTGCGTATTCCATCAGGTCACTGCGGCCCTTGAACCGGTTGTAGAATTCGGGCATCCTCCAGGGAGCAATGACCTGGACATAGGACAACGGGTCAGAGCCGGGAGGGCCGAGCTGCGGGATTCCTCTGGCCTGTAGACTGCAGAGCTGACCTCTCCTGGGAGGGGCCCATGGGGGTCTCTGGCACGTCCCCAGAGAGGATACCGTTGTGGAGGGTGAGCAGGGAGCGCCATAAAGGAGGGGAAGGACACAGACTCCTGCACCGGGGCCGGCTGGACGGAGCCTGCACTCCATGGCAGAATGGTGGTATGTTGGCGGGAGAAGGGGGTCCCTGTTCCCTGAGGGCTCAGTCTCTCCAACCGAGACCTGAGAGTTTGAACTAGACGGGGTTCATGGTCCTTGCCAGCGTCTTCACCCACAGGGCCACTACCATGACCCAGGGAGAGTCCACAGAGCTACTGCCGCTGGCCTGGCCCCACGTGTGGTCGGGGGCCTGGAGAGGCATAGGCTGCCCCCCGTCCACTTCTCTGGGTGTGGAAGGGAAAGAAATGGAAGACTCAGCCTGGCTGAGGGACCAAGCTCGTTCCACCTGAGCCCCTCGGCCTGAGCTGGTAAAAAGAGCCCCCCACTCAGCCCTGGAGCTTACCAGGCCCCTGCCTCTGAGCAGGACTCGGGGGCGTGTGTGTGTGTGCTGGTAAAGACACCATTCGGTTGCTGGGCCGTGGAGCTGATGGTGATACAGGGCGATGGAAGGGGCCTGCCACCTCCTCAGCCCCTCCGAGCAGCCGTGGGAAGACTACAGCCCTATTCCCAGCTCCTGGAGCAGCTTGGCCCCTGCCCCAATCCCATCTCAGTGCCTGGGCTTGGCCTCTGCAGACAAAGACCTCGAAACTGGACACCCTGGCCCCCCAAGCTGCTGTGGGAACCGAGGGAGGGACCCGTCCTGCGGCCTCGCCGGCAGCAAGTCAACAAGCAGCTCCTGTCCCGGCCACTCAGCTGCCTGGTGTCTGGGGTCAAAACAGATCATTAGAGCTCATTACGGCTCACCTCCAGGCCACGCAGCCCAGGCAGCTACCAGCTGGTTAAAGGCATGGGAAAGAGATTCCTCTTGGAAAGAACAAAATGGAAACTCCTGTGAGCCCCTTGGGGGCTTAGGAGGGGCAACTCGTCCGGAGATTTAGCCCAAAGTGGTCTCAAAAGAGCTCATTCTCGGCCTGTGCTGTTCACAGGTGGCCACAATCCATGGGTGGCCATTCAGAACACCTGAAATCCGGCCAGCTAGCGAGATACGCCCGCATGCAGCACATTCTGGGTCTTGAAGACTCAACACGAAAAAAAAAAGACGGTAAACATCTCATTAATAATTTTTTTTTCCATTGATGACACGAGGAATGATAACATTTTGGATATATGGGTTTTGGTAAAACAAGTTATCAAAATCATGTCCCTTGTTTCGTTTTTCTATTTTTTAATATGGCTACTAGAGCTGGGCAGAGTGGCTCACGCCTGTAATCCCAGCACTTTGGGAGGCCAAGGCGGGTGGATCACGAGGTCAGGAGTTCGAGACCAGCCTGGCCAACATGGAGAAATCCCAGGTGTGGTGGCGCGTGCCTATAGTCCCAGCTACTCAGGAGCTGAGTCAGGGAGAATCGCTTGAACCTGGGAGGCAGAGGTTGCAGTGAGATTGTGCTGCTGCCCTCCAGCCTGGGTGACAGAGTGAGTCTCCAGAAAAAAAAAAAATCTCTCTCTCTCTCATATATTTATATATATATGGCTACTAGAAAAATTGGGCAGCTTGCAGTGGCAGTATGCATCAAAATCTCACTGCTCAGCCCTGCCCCAGGCCCTGCACATGGCACTCCTGGAGCTGAGTGAAGGAATGAACGTGTCCATTCATTCATGCGAAGACACAGGCCAGGTCCAAGGTCAAGCTGGAGGGGTGGGGGTGCTAGTAGCAGGCTGGGCAATACCCACAGGTGCCCTCCTGCCTGGGTGACATGCCACAGGCCAGGGTGGTTGACGCCCTGAGATCCTGGTGATTCCCACCCTAGGAAAGGCTCAGAGATGCTGGGGACCCGGTGCAGGTGCCCTGGGGAGGAGCCAGGCATAGCTGGGGGCTCTGACTGGGGCTCGGAGGGCTCTGAGCATCCCAGACGCCAGCAACCACATCTCAGAGCCACCCCTGCCCGCACCTGGGGATGCCAGAGCCACCCCTGCCCACACCTGGGGATGCCAGAGCCACCCCTGCCCACACCTGGGGATGCCAGAGCCACCCCTGCCCACACCTGGGGATGCCAGAGCCACCCCTGCCCGCACCTGGAGTGCCAGAGCCATCTGCCCGCACCTGGGGAATGCCAGGGACGTGGCTGAAGAGTGGCAGAGACTCTCTATCCCATGCCCCGGCACCTGGATAGCACCTCCGGGAAGAATGAATGGCAGGGGAAGAAAGTGTGTCCCCTGGAGCTGGCCCCAGCGAAGGGAGCCTCCCCAGCAAGCTGTCCACCTGATGGCCACCCCTGCCACGGAGAAGATCCTGTGCCTGTCCTGTGCAATCTCCCAGAACCCTGCGCCCTCCTCCCCACCAGGGGCTACAGCTGCCAGTGCTCCCGCTCAGGGGAGGAGCCACATCCTACCTTTATCTGGGGGGCCAGCGAGTAGCAGGTGAGCTCAAACCGGACCTGATCATTCCCCTGCAATGCAGAACAGAGGGCTGTCAGGAACCACAGGATGGGGGTTCTGGGGTCTGGGGGAGGAAGTGAGGACAAGGACAGTCCATGGCAGAGACAGAGCTGGGCAGAGCACGTACACATGTGGAGTCATGCAGCGTAGGTCATGTATGTGTGGGCACGTGGCAGGAGGGAGATGTGCACATCTGGGGACATGGCAGAGTACAGGAGAGGGCACACATGTCACATGGGTAGCTGCAGGGCACGTCTGACCCCTTGGGGCTGGAGGCCCAGCCACTGTCAAGACCTGGGGAGCCAGGCCCTGTTCCTGCAGCCCCAGAGCTCACACTATAATCTCTTCCTCAAGGCTCCCGTGTTGCTGACCTTGCCCAAATCAAGCTCACTTCAGGGCTGGGGCATCAGGGTGCTCGGACTCCCCCATACCCATACATTTGGGAACCCTGTCACCTCTCTGAGCCTCAGTTTCCCCATCTCTTCAATGGCTGGTTTCAGGGAGGAGGTGGAACGAGGTGACCACTGAAGGCCTTTTGCTCCACAGCTCTTCTCTGCAGAGAGGGAAACTGAGGCCCAGAAAGGGAAAGGAACCAGTTCAAGGACACACAGCCAGGGTAGGCCCGGGACCCAAGGTCAGGACCCCCAGGACCATGGCCACCCCCTCAGGCAGGTTGCCTCGCCTGCATCTTCTGTGGGCAAATGGAGACACCCCAACACCCCCACTGAGCTGTGAACGCTACTCCCGACACAGCTAGGACCGCCGTCCACACTGATGCCGAGGAGGAGGAGGAGGAGGAGGAGGAGGCCGGGGTCAGCGCAGGCAGCCACCAGCCCAGATCTATCCCCAGAGAGAAAATGGCTGCCCACGTCTCCTGCTTCCCCATGGGCTCGGCGGCCCGGAGGAAGACTTAAGCGCTGTGGAAATGACAGAGGGACCTTTCGCCTACTGTGAAAACTGCATGGGCGCAGCCAGGCAGCGGTGGGAATTACATGCTATTTTCCAGACTCTCGTCAGGTGGCACAGAATCCAGGGTTCAGCCTCTGCAGAGCTGGGAGCTGTGCGCGCGGCACAGGCCTCGGGCTGGCCTCACTCACCCTCCAAGCGGGCCCTTTAGTGAGCACCCACTGTGTGCTGTCACTCAGAGAGGCCCAGGGCCAGGGGCATTTTTAGCCCTGTTTCATGGATGAGGAAAGTGAAGCTCAGAGAGGTGCAGCCACTTGTCCAGGGCCACACAGCAAACACGCTCATCCTAATAGTTCACACTCAGGCAGCGGGGCTGAGCTCCATGCGTAATTAACTCACTGAATCCTTCGAGCAGCCCCAGGAGGCAGGTTCTGTTAGTCCCATCTTACGGATGGGGACACTGAGGTGGGGGTGGCCACATTTGCCTGCGGACCCCCGGCTGGCCCCGTTCCTGGAGCAACTAAAAGACAGCCTCGTTTTAGATGGTAAGGCATGGTCCCGTGTTGCATGGCCCAGCTATTTCCCCCGCACGGCTTCATGTTTCCCCAACACAAAGACGGCTTGTGCCTCACCAGCCAGGCACGGCCGAGCTGCTGTCTGCCCATCCAGATGCTGCCATGGGGACACCCATCTGTTCAGGAGCCAGAGACTCTCGAAGAGGCCAAACAAATGCTTCCTTGGTTCAAACTCTGCCCTCGTCTCAGGCAAGAGCCAAGGAGGCCAGTCCAGTCCTTCCCCTTCTGCACCCCAAGACCCCAGCACCAGGGCAGCTCCCGGCAGCTTTCCCGGGAGAAGGGGGATGTAGGGTCTCACACACGAGTGTCCGCATGCTGATATTAGTGCACATGTGTGTAAACATGTGTGTAAACACGGGCCCACTGGGACGGGGGGGGGCCTGGGGTCTCCCATCTGCCCTGGGCCAGCCACACAGATGGTGCCATTTACAAAACTCTTGCTCTCCAGTCAGAGTCTCAGAATCATATTTCCAGGCCCCTCTTCCAAAACCAGGGGGAGAGAGGTGCCCTGCAAGGGCCACCCCAGCTTCGGTGCAGCTCTCTGGGTGGGCAGGGGTGGGGCTGGCAGCAGGGCATGGGAGGGGAGAGTGGGGCTCAATTTCTGTACCAGGTGCCGTCTGGACGGGGTGCTGTGGGGGAGGCTGCCTCCGCCTCTGCCTCCAGGGCTGGGCTCTGGCAGTTCCTGCAAACAGGATGCCCTTCCCCCTCACATCCCAGGCCAATGCGTGCTCCCCGACATTTTGCTGTCACCTTCCCTGAGCCCAAAGACCCGAGGTACCTCGGTCCCATGATGGTATGCCCTGTGATGGCACCCGGGGCGGTGCTGGGTGGATACTCAGGGGTAAATGCCTGAAGGCTGGACCAGCACCTCCAAGGCCTTGGATCCCCCAGCTCCCAGCCTTCCTGGTTCCCCACTCACACCCCCAGTTCTCGGAAATTGTCTCCGGAGGCTGTTGGGGGTTTCCTGGGTACTGTCATAAAGGGACACTGAGGCACAGAAGTAGGCCTTGCCTGTCAACCCCAGGAAAGAGGTGGCTGTGCCAGGTAGCACCTGCTGTGGGCATCCCTGGAGTCCATCCCTCTTGGGTCCTCTGAGTGTGAATGCAGGGACGCCCCCAAGTCCCGAGTGGCCACAGCACTACTTCGGGGGGCGTTCTTCTCAGAACCACGCCCTGCAGGACCAGGGTGGGAAACAGGACCCCGGTGGTGCCGCCACCTCCTCCCGCCTTGGTTGGCTCCCAAGGCCTCAAACACAAGCCTCTGGCGCCCTCTGGTGGCCATATGGAGGAGGGGCGCACACGGCTGCGGGAGGCTGTTCCAGGCTAAATGTGGGCTGGTCTGGCGTCGGGGTCTCCACGTGGACTTGGTAGCTACCCGAGCCAGAGCGGACCCACCCACACTCACCCACCCACCTATGCACTCCACAAGCCCTGAACGCCGCCCTACTGAACCTTAATGGTACCGTTGGAAAGACCTGAGGGCAGGACCCCTCCTAGAATTCTGATCCCCTGCCCTTGGCTTGTATGCCTCCTGGGACGGGGAGCTCACGATTCAGCTCATTCCATTAAGGCAGACGGGTCGGGAGCTTTTTTTTTTTTTTTTTTTTTTTTTGAGACAGAGTCTCGCTCTGTCGCCCAGTCCTGATCCTCTGGGTTCTCCCTCCTGTGCATTCCTTCTCTGGCACCAGCTTTGCATGGATGGCAGCACACACACGTCCCTGCCCAACAGCCCAGGGCCGCCCAACCCTCCTTGCCTGGTTTCCTATCATCCCATCACCCACAGCTGGAGTGACAGTAAAAACCAAGGCCGCAGTCTGTGTGAGAAGCTCTTCCCTGTCTCTTCCCCAACATCTCGCTGGGGGAATCACTGGCCACCTCCATCCAACCGGAGACCTCCTTCCGCTCCCTCATCAGTTGCCCTCGGGATGAAGCCAAACCTCCCGGCATGGCCTCCTCCCAGTCCTGGCCCTACTGCCTCCCCCACGGCAACAGCTCCTGCTCCACAGCCCCAGACAGACTGTCCTTCAGGGCCTCTTGGCTCTAAGCCTTTGCACAGGCTGTTCCCTCTACCTCTCACACTCTTCCATACCATTATTCACTCCTCTAGACTCATCCTTAGCCCCTGCCTGCTGCCCCTGCAGCTCCCTGGCACAGACCTCCGGGCCCGCCCCCATTCCTCATCACACATCCATTTTCTCTTCTTTTGCCAGGAAATGGGCTCTCTGAGGGTAGGCAGTGAGCCCAAGAAGTTCAGCACTGTGCCAGCGCCAGCAAGCGCCCAATCCCAGCAGACACCCAGTGCAAGCTTGCTGAACTAGTGCTCCAGTGAAGAAATGAACACTTGGACTTTCAGAGACATGACAGGTGCCATCCTGGTGGGTGGCTGTCTCCAAGGCCACCCTCAAATCAACCGTGTCTCCTCCCATCATCATCTTAGCTGTGTGTGTGTCCCTGCACCACAGTGAGCAAGGACCTGTTCCCACCATCAGCACCCTGACCAGCCCGGGTCAGGGTGAGCTCCCAGTCACTGGGGAGTTTCTGAGCCTTCTGACTGTGGGGTTGGTAAGCAGTCAATTCCTGTACCAGGCTCTTGGCATGCTGTCCACTGACTGTAAAAGCTCATGACTTGAGTCTTTATAAAAACATTGGCCGACAGTTGCCAACATTGTCAGGAATCTGGTTTCTCAAGGATCGCCTTCTGAAGGGCAGCAGGCAGGGGGCTTCCTGTCTTGCACCCCACGGGGGCCCTGCAGTCTGCACTGGGACACACGGCCCAGAGGGAAGGGGTGTGGGACGGGTTGATTTGTGTTTCCACAAAATGATGGGTTCAAGTCCTAACCCCAGTCCCTCCGAAGGTGGCCTCGTTTGGTCTTGACAGAAATAACCAAGTTAAGGCTGGGCATGGTGGCTCACGCCTGTAATCCCAGTGCTTTGAGAGGCCAAGGCTGGTGGATCATGTGAGGTCAGGAGTTCAAGACCAGCCTGCCCAACATGGGGGAAACCCTGTCTCTACTAAAAATACAAATATTAGCCGGGTGTGGTGGGGTACACGCCTGTAATCCCAGCTACTCAGGAGGCTGAGGCAGGGGAATTGCTTCAGTCTGGGAGGCAGAGATTACAGTGAGCCGAGATCGAGCCACTGCACTCCAGCCTGGGAAACAGAGTAAGACTCTGTTTCAAAAAAAAAAAAAAAAAGAGAAAAAAAGAAGTAACCAAGTTAAGATGAGGTCATTGCAGGGCCTCATCCAAGGCAGGATATCCAAGACTGGGGTTCCTGTAGCAAGGGGAAGGTAAACAGACAAGCAGAGGGAAGACGATGCGAAGACAGGAAGAAGACAGCTTGGGAAGACGGAGGACGGGAGTGACACAGCCACATGCTAAGGGACACCAGAGGCCACTGGAAGCTGGAGAGAGGCCTGAGCCAGAGGCTTCCTGGTGCCCTCAGAGGCTGCGTGGCCCTGCCCACGCCCTCACTATGGACCTCAGGGCTCCAGAACCCTGAGGCAGAACAGTTCTGTGCTCTAAGCCACCAATTTGAGACATTTTGTTACCCCAGCCCTGGGAAACTAAGGGCATGACCGCCATCTTGCAAATGAAGAAACCGAGGTTCAGGAAGTGGCGAAGGGCCCTGGCTGAGGACACACGGCGAGCCGGCAGCAGAGCTCGCCTTTGAACTCCACTCTGCCAACTCGGGGTTTTCAACACTTTCCTGTGTGTCCTCTGGGGGACTCACGCAGTGACCTTCATCAGTGCAACCTTGGACAATGTCCCCAGGCCTCAGCAGCAAGTCTGCCAAGTGGGGTGACATTGCTCCCACAGCAACGGGTGGAGGTGAGGACTCAGAATGGGCGTTCAGGTGCCGCAGTGCACGGATCACAGGGGCGAGCTGTTATCCATCTCACTGGGATCTAAACAAAGCTGTGCAGCTGCCTTGCACCAAGTCTGCCCCTGAGGCACACCAGGAAACTGCTCGAGAGGTGCTCATCTCCTTCCCACACCCCTCCGCATCTCCCTCTGCCCGGCCCTTCCCAGGTGCCTCACCTTTCCTGTGGCGCCATGGGACACATACTTGGCCCCCTCCCGCTGGGCGATTTCCACTTGTTTGCGGGCGATGCAAGGCCTGGCGAGAGAGGTGCCCAGGAGGTAGCGGTCCTCATACAGTGCGCTGGACTGGATGGCCGGCCAGATGAACTCCTCCACAAACTCCCTGCTGACATCCTCAATGAACACCTATGGGAAGAGAAGCCCGGAAGGAAGAAGTCGGCAAGGACAGGGGCCAGCTGGCATCCAGAGCCCCAGGGGCCTCAGCTAGCTGAGAACTACAAGGGGCCACCCAGGCTGTGCCTGGTACTTCTCCTTCTGCATTTGCAGTAGACATCATTCATCAACCCCAGCACACTGCACTGTTACTCTCCCTCCTGCACTCATGGCAGACATTGCTAATCAATAGCTTGTTTTTTTTTTTGAGTTGAAGTCTCACTCTGTTGCCCAGGTTGGAGTGTGCAGTGGCTCAGTCTCGGCTCACTGCAACCTCTGTCTCCCGGGTTCAAGCGACTCCCCTGCCTCAGCCTCCTGAGTAGCTGGGATTACAGGCACGCGCCACTATGCCCTGCTAATTTTTGTATTTTTGGTAGAGATGGGGTTTCACCATGTTGGCCAGGTTGCTCTCGAACCCCTGACCTCAGGTGATCCACCCGCCTCAGCCTCCCAAAGTGCTGGGATTACAGGCATGAGCCACCGCGGCCGGCCTGCTCATCAATCCTGATGCACTATTCTGTGAAACTGGATGTGACTTATAAATCCGCCCCAACAAGATAAGACTTAGTTGTCACCTAAGATCTCACAGCAGTAGTTCCCAACCAGAGACGGTTTTGTCCCTGTGGGAGGTGGGAATAGGGGAAGCATCTGGAAATATCTGGATATATTTTTGGTTGCCACAACTGCCAGGTCGGGGGTGAGGGTAATTCTGGCAGCTAGTGGGTAAAGCCTAGGGATGCTGCTAAAATCCTCCCATGCACAGGACGGCCAGCCACATGGAAACAGTGCCAAGACTGAGAAACCTCCATCTAGAGGAATGGTTCTTGAAATGTAGACCCCCAGGCGTTCCCAGTGACTTTTCAGGGAGACGCTGAGTGAAATTTTTTTTTTTTTTTTTTTTTGGAGACAGGGTCTTTCTCTGTCACCCAGACTGGAGTGCAGTGATGGATCCTAGCTCACTGTAGCCTCAGCCTCCTGGGTTCAAGCAATCCTCCCACCTCAGCCTGGGACTACAAGCATGTGCTACCATGCCTGGCTAAGTTTTTTATTTTTTGTGGAGATGGGGTCTCACTATGTTGCCCAGTTTTCTTCATAGACTTCAATAAAACAAGGCATCACATAGCAAGGAAGCCCAGGGAGGCTAAAAGAGAAAAACAAACAAGCCAACAAAAAACAGGTTAATGCAGAAAACAATTACAGGAGTCCATCTGTTTTCTGTTAAGCCAGACATTAAAGAGATTCGCAAAAATGGAAGCCAATAAGATTCTTACTAAAATTTTTTGTTTGAGAAAATATTTTTCATAAGTATAATGTTACTTATGTTAACATGTACCGTTTATTTAAAACATTTCAGCTTTTATTTCTTTCTTTTTTTTTTTTTGAGACGGAGTCTCGCTCTGTCGCCCAGGCTGGAGTGCAGTGGCCGGATCTCAGCTCACTGCAAGCTCCGCCTCCCGGGTTTACGCCATTCTCCTGCCTCAGCCTCCCGAGTAGCTGGGACTACAGGCGCCTGCCACCACGTCCGGCTAATTTTTTTTTTATGTGTTTATTAGAGACGGGGTTTCACCGTGTTAGCCAGGATGGTCTCGATCTTGGACCTCGTGATCCGCCCGTCTCGGCCTCCCAAAGTGCTGGGATTACAGGCTTGAGCCACCACGCCCAGCCTCAGCTTTTATTTCTAACATGATAAATATCAACAGATATTATCCACAAAATCTCTCTAAGGCCTTCAATAATTTTTTTTTTTTTGAAACGGACTCTCACTCTGTCATCCAGACTGGAGTGTAGAGGTGCAATCTTGGCTCACTGCAACCTCAGCCTTCCAGGTTCCTCCTGCCTCAGCCTCCCGAGTGGCTGGGACTACAGGCATGTGGGGTTTCACTACTAAAGAAACCAGGCTGGTTGGCCAGGCCGATCTCGAACTCCTGACCTCAAGAGATCTGCCCTCTTCAGCCTCCCAAAGTGCTAGGATTACAAGCGTGAGCCACTGCACCCAGCCAAGCCCTTCAATAATTTTTAAGAGTCGAGAAATTCTTAGTACTGCTTTTGCAACTTCCTGTGTCTATAATTATTTTGAAAAAATCCTTTTAAGAAATGAAATAAAAGGCAAAGAAAAGAAAGCAATTGGGACTAAGGATATATGAAAAACATTAGGATAAGTGTGTTTTGTTTGTTTGGTTGGTTGGTTTTTTTTTTTTTAAAGACGGAGTTTCGCTGTTGTTGCCCAGGCTGGAGTGCAGTGGCATAATCTCGGCTCACTGCAACCTCCATCTCCTGGGTTCAAGTGATTCTCCTGCCTCAGCCTCCCGAGTAGCTGGGATTACAGGCACCCGCCATCACGCTCAGCTAACTTTTGTATTTTTAGTAGAGATGGGGTTTCACCATGTTGGCTAGGCTGGTCTTGAACTCCTGACCTCAGGTGATCCACCTGCCTCGGCCTCCCAAAATGCTGGGATTACAGGCATGAGCCACTGCTCCTGGCCCATCCTAATGTTATATGCAAGAAAATAAATATGGAAAAACTCCACGTTAATTAGAGTGTAGAGGGTTCCCAAGACCCAAAGATTTGAGAACTGCTCATTTAAAGGACAAAAGCCGAAGGCGTGCACAAAGCCCTGCTTCCGCGCTGCTGAAAGTGCACTCGAATCTTCAACACTCAGAGCTCTTTCACCCCGTCCTGGGCTACTGCTCGGACAACCCCTCTCCTCCAATCTTCAACACTCAGAGCTCTTTCTCCCCATCCTGGGCTACTGCTCGGACAACCCCTCTCCTCCAATCTTCAACACTCAGAGCTCTTTCTCCCCATCCTGGGCTACTGCTCGGACAACCCCTCTCCTCCAATCTTCAACACTCAGAGCTCTTTCTCCCCATCCTGGGCTACTGCTCGGACAACCCCTCTCCTCTCCAGCACTTGGGAGACACAGAACCAAGGAGGGACATTCTAGTTCCAGGCCTGTGGCCAGTAGGTGACTTGGGACTGGGGCATCCACTCCCTCATTTTAACATGCTAATTTTAACATGTCCATTTTAACATGCTAATTACCCTGACAACCTTGCAGAAGCACCCACAGAGGGGATCAGTTCTGACCCGGCAGGTGGGCTGGTGGCCTTGCACATCATCCCTGTTATGTCCCCTGCTCACTCCCCCAAATGAAGGGGCACAAGTGGCAAGGGCTTCTCCATGGGGAGTGAGCACATGTGAGCAGGGGTCCTGATGACCCTGTTCACCATATATGTCCCGTATGGGACAGGGGTCTGCCTGCCACATGCCTAGATTCACAATCAATGCACCAGACTCAATGAGTTTTCTGATTCTGTTGAATGAATGGAAGAATGGGTAGACAGAGAGATAAAAGAGGGAAGGACAGGTAGGGGGATGATGGACAGATGGATGGATGATGGACGACAGATGGATGGATGGATGAATGGATGGATGGATAAATGGTGGATGGATGAAGGATGGAGGGATAGACAGATGGGGGATGGATAGGTAAATCGCTGGCTGTCTAGATGAATAGATGGATAGACAATGGAGGGATTAATGACAGATGGATATGTGGATGGATGGATGAATGGATAGTGGGATGGATGGATGGATAGATGATGGATGGATGCATGGGTAGATGATGGATGAATGAATAGATGATGTATGGAAGGATGATGAATGGTGGATGGATGGATGATGGATGGATGATGGATGAATAAATGGATGATGGATGGATAGATGGATGATGGATGAATGGATGATGGGTGAATGGATGGATGGATGGATGATGGAAGAATGGATGGATGATGGATGGATAGATGGATGATGGATGGATGGATGGTGGATGGGTGGATGATGGGTGGATGGATGGATGGATGATGGATGAATGGATAGATGATGGATGGATAGATGGATGATGGATGGATGGATGAATGGAGGGATGGATGAGGTGTGAATGGATGGATGGATGGATGGATGGATGATGGATGAATGGATGGAGATGGATGGATAGATGGATGGATGGATGATGGGTGAATGGATGGATGTATGATGAATAGATGATGGATGATGGGTGGATGGGTAATGGATGGATGAATTATGGATGATGAATGGATGGATGGGTGGATGGGTGATGGATGGATGGGTGGATGGATGATGGATGAATGGATGGATGAATGGGTGGATGATGGATGAATGGATGGATGGATGATGGATGGGTGGATGGGTGGATAGGTGATGGATGGATAGGTGGATGGATGATGGATGGGTGGATGGGTGGATAGGTGATGGATGGATAGGTGGATGGATGATGGATGGATGGATGGATGGTTGATGGGTGAATGGATGGATGGGTGATGGATGGGTGATGGATGGCTGGGTGGATGGATGGATGGGTAATGGATGGATGAACGATGTATGATGAATAATGGATGAATGAATGGATGATGAATGGGTAGATGGATGATGGATGGATGGATGATGGATGGATAGCTAATGGAGGGATGAATGATGGATGGATATGTGGATGAGTGGATAAACAGAGATAAAAGAGGGTGAGTGGGTGCATAGATGGACAGAGAGATAAAAGAGAAGAGAAGGTAGGTGGGTGGGGAAGAGACACTCCACCTGCATGGGAAGGTGAGTGGGTGGAAGGGGGCCTGGGGGAGGCAGAAAAACAAGAGTATTCACACACCTGAGAGCAGATCTCACACTCTTAGAAGCAAGAAGACACATTGGAAGGGATGGGATCCCCGGGGCAGGAGCATCCACCACTGCCCCTCCACATCACCGCCCCACTCCCAGCCCAAACCCCTGCCTCCCGCCTGGTACCTTTTTGGCCCCAAGCTTCAGTGCCTTCTTCCTGGCTTCCTCGAAGTCTTCCTTCTGGCCAATGTTGGCCTGAGGAGCAGAAGCAGAGAGGCCCTGTCAGCCACTGCGGGGAGCCCTGGGTTCGCACCGTCCACATACAGCAGCCCCCCACCCATCCCCTGCTACAGAAAAAGCTTCCATTCCATGGCCAAGTCACAGTAAGAAGGAAAAAGCACAAAGTCCAAGGCTTGGAGAGGTGAGATTCTTCCAGGAGGTGAGACAGGGAGCTGGATTGCAACGTGGCGCTGGCCAGTGGCTTCCGTGGGTTGGAGCACTGGCTGAGCCTGGCCCTGGCCACATAGGCTGCAGTCGTTGCTGGAAAAGTCTAGGGTTCTCCTGAAACTCATCTGTGTTTTCCAGAAAACTCTTTCTCGGCCAGTGCAAAGATTAGCTTGTCAGGGCCTTCCTAGCCTCCAGCTCTCCTCCCCAGTCAAAGACTGGGCCATCCTAAGGCAGCTGAAGAGGCGGGAGGCAGAGAAGCCCGTGCTCAGGAACTTCCAGCTCTGTCCCTGCGGCCGGTGCCCTGACCTCGGGGTCCGACGGCCCCTGTCTAGACACTGCCATGCTTCCTCCTGCCTGGACTCTGGCCTGCTGCTCAGATCCTGGCCTCAGCCCTCGCGCCCTTTATTCTGCTCACCAGACACTGGAATGTTGCCAAAGCCCAGCTGCAGGTGCTTCTCTGAATCACATTCAGCTTTTAAATCGCCCAGGTGGTAGCCCAGGGCTCTATACGGCCAGCTCCTGCTCAGATTGCCCCGCTGTGCTGCCTACAGTGAGATGGATACACCTGGGCTCTTTGCAGCCCCTCAAAGCTGTGCTCTCACCCACCAGGTGACTGTGAGCAAAGTATTTCTTCCCCTGCTCACTTTCCCCAACCTGAATGACAAGGGCATTGAGTGTGGTGAGACACGCCGATATGCCAGCAAACAAATCACTTTTGGCAAGAGCTAAGTTTTGTCTGTCCAGAGACCCAGCCTCACTTCCTCTGGAAACAGAACCTTCTTTCCTGGGTGGACCCCATTCCACAGGGATGGAGAGGAACACATCCTGCCCACTGTGGGAGCAGGCTCATGGCCCAAGTCTCGCACCCCATGATGCAGTCATAGTGACTAATGCACGGTGGGTTCCCATGGGCCCTACTGGTGGTAAGCCCTCCTTTTTGGGAAAGGTGGGCTATGAGGGTGACCATGAGCCTTGCCTGCCCTGTGGAGAGGCCAAGAATGAAGCCAAGTAGAGTTGGGGACAGATCTTAGAAGCACCTGGATCCAGCCCTACCTGAAGCCATCCTATCCCTGGACTTCTCAGTTATGTGAGCCAAGAATTGTCTTTTCCCTTTCCTTTTCACGTAAGTTGGTTTGAGTTGAGTTTCTAAAATTTACACCCAACAGTCCTGACTAGCATAGCCACACAGAGGACTCAGAGCTGTGGTCAGGTTCAGTCGGAGAGGAGCTGGTTTGCAAGGGATGACTCCTATGGGCCCTGGATGGGGAAGTGGCATCACGCATAACCCATTACCCGTGACCTATTTCCCATCCCAGAACCAGGTGACCCCCAGTGTCCTTCCAGCTCGGGTTTCCACAATCTTTGCGGAATTATTGCAGGCTGATAGCGTACTCTGGAGATGGGAAGACTGTGTGCCTTCCCAGGGCTGGTAGCAGGTCCCAGCCCACCGTCTCTCTGCAAGCAGGCGGAGCAGCAGCACTGCCAAGGTCACTGCTGTGCCCTCCCCGCGCCCCCATCACCTGGCTCTGGAAGGCATCTCAAGGATGGCCAATTTGCATATAGAGGAAGTGAGGCAGTACAATGAGAAGCTATTTTCCTAGTTCCAGTTCAAGACTGGCTTAGAGAGAAGAGGCCAGGCTTGATTGAGTGACGGTGAGCAGACAGGCTGACAACCCGGACAGAGGCTGGCAGGGGGAGGACAGGACAAGCTGCGGGACATGCAGGAAGACAGACACCCAGGTCGCTCCCTCACCAGATAGGCAATGACGTCGTAGCCTTGTTCCTTCAGCCACACGAGGATGCACGAGGTGTCCAGGCCGCCACTGTAGGCCAGAACCACGGAGCCTTTGCTGGACATAGTGTCTGGCGGGAGTCGAGGAAGAACCTGAGTGACCCTGAGACAGCCAGTGACCCCCGCCAGCCCCTGCAGATGGCCCCGCCTCAGCCTTGGCCCTGGACAGCCTTGTCTCCCAGGCAAGCTGCCACTGGAGGTCGGGAACAGGATGTTCACCTTCAGCGCCTGCCACCCCCGGGGACCCTGACCTCGCAGTCTGCACACACCCCCACGGACCACGCTGGGGCCTGGGAATGCTGACTGCCGTCCTAGCCTGGCCGGGTAGAGGCATCTCTTGGACCTGATCCCCCAGCAGGGAGGTAAGGCGGCTGAGGCTGAGCAGTTTGGCCCAAGGCCAGGATGTGAAGAATGCACTCAGGCAGGAGATGTGGGAGGGGCCTTGGCTCTGAGCCTCTGGCAGCTGACACATCCCCCATCAGAACTGCTCCTTGCCAAGCACTGGCAGGGCCCTGGGAGCCTCAGCTGGATCTCCCTGTGCCCCTGAGCCCCCAGTACAACCCCATGAAGTAGGAGTCGTCATCCCTACTGGAGAGGCAGACAGCAAGGCTCAGAGAGGTCAGTGGCAGGCTCAGGGTCACACAGCGCACACGAATCCCTGCTTCCCCAGTGTGCAGTGCCGACACCCACCTGCAGGTGGAGCAGGATGCTGTGGGGCAGGTGCCCAGCCCCAGTGCCTCTCCTACCTGGAGCCCCATGGCACCTTCGCTGGTTGGAATTTTAGACATGGTGTCTCTCCAAATGTGAGCACCTCTGAATTCAACTCTGCCAATGCCCAGTTTGGAGGGACTCAGAGACCAACTCCCCCAATGTGCAGGTAGAGAAACTGAGGCCCAGGGAGGGAAGGCGATAGATAGGCAGAGGCCTAAAACCTCTGCAACCAGCGGCCCTTCCCGGGAGGGGGACAGATGGGTGAGCAAGCCCTCTGCAGCCGGGAAGCGCCTGCGGTCTCCCATCCTGCCCCACCCTCCGCCACAATGTAGCGTCCTGAAGGCACCACGGCCTCCTGTCTCCTGGTCTTTACAGCCATGCTTCTTCCCCGAGGGCTCTCCCTGAATCCTGGGCTGCCCTTGGGCTCACTCTGCCTCCCCCACATGCCTCCTGTGGCCCTGGGCTTGGGTGCCCTTACTGTGTCCAATTTGCTGAACAGGAAACCAGGGTTGGAGAGACGAGGTCACGTGCCCTAGGCCATCCGATCAACAAGCAGCAGGGGCAGATGTGGGCCCAGGCCTCCGGGTTCCAGCCTCTGCGGACACCTGGCCCCAGCATCCCACATTTCCTGAATGGACAGGGCATGTTTGCTCTGCCTGGGAATGTTTCCACCTGAGTCCGACCAACGTCACAAGGTCAGTGTCACCCAGGGTCTTTATTAGACACTATTGGGGAAGTGGAGCCCCAAAGGGTCACCCGGCCATCACCATTGCAATGATGCAGGCATTGCTATCCTGAGCACTGTCCGTGTGCCTGGAAGCTCGGGGAGAGGAAGTGGCTCTCCCAGGCCTTCCGGCCTGTGCCGCAGAGCGCGGCCGTGTAGCCAGGTGGACTTTGGAGCCCTGTCACATGAGTATTCAGTCCTGTCATGTTGCGCGGTCCCACCCGCCAGTCAGCCGGGGCTCACAGGCCTGTGCTGCCCTTTGGACTTAGAAGGGGAAACACCTCATGGGCCATGCAGCTGGGGCAGAGGAGGTGGTTCTGGTGGGTGCCCACAATGTCCCTACTGGGCATTCAAGCCCCTGCCCCCGAGTTGCTGGTGACTCAGCAGGCCCTGACCCTGGAGCCAGCAGGTGGTATCCATGGCAACTGCAGCCAGGCAATTGGCCATGCAGGATGGAGGGAAGGAGGGAGGAAGGGAGGCAGGGAGGGCTTAAGGTGGGCAGTACCTGGGATTGGAGGCGTGAGTTCCTGGCGTCTGGAATCTGTCTTCACGGTGCAGTGAACCACTGTGCAAAAGCAAAGCTACTCAGCTGCCTGCAGGCGGCCCGGGCCATCCCAGAGGCCTTAAACCTTATGTCCTGTGAACAGCCTCACTGAGCAGGGGAAGCCCAGGAGCCCCAGAGCCACCTGTCCTGCCTCCTGCCCCCTGCCCCCTGCCCCCTGCCCCAGAAGGCATTCAGGAAATGCGTGGAAGCCTATCCCTGTTTGTGTGTGATGGCGTGGGTGGTGTGGTTGGGTTGGGAGAAATTCTGTTGTATGTTGTAAAACAGCTCTATTGAGGTCTACTTGACAGATCATAAATTGCATTTTTTTTAATATCAGATGGGTAATGAGCCAACATCATAACAAAGTTTGAGGGTGGTACCTCGCAAACACACGAGAATAGCCCATCAGCACACTCACGAGCTACAAAACTAATCGAATAGTTTTTGGTGTCCAATTTAGCAAGTTTCGGCCTGCAGATGCGCCTGTGACACCAACTCCACAATCAAGGGAATGGACATGTCCGTCTTAGGCTGACCCCTTCCATTTGGGATTCTCTTCATTTTAGAGGCAGGAAAACTGAGGCTTGGGCTAAGGAACTTTGCCCTGCATCTTGTTTGAGCCAGGACTCAAACTCACATCGGCTCAGCTCCTTAACCCACTGCTCGCAGGTACAAGACCACCATCCCTCTCGGGGAGACTCAAAGAAGGGAAGTCCTGGGCAAGTGTGATCTGATGATGCTGGCCCAAGATTCACCCAGTTCTGAGAGTCACCCCTGCTCCTGCCCCCTCCCAGAGGCACCTGGAGCCAAGAGGGTAGGCACAGGGAGCGGCAGCTCTGCAGAAACAGCTGCATCGCCTCAGTGACCCGCCATGCCTCCTGCCTATCAGAGCTCTATCCTCCTTCCTTTTTCTTTCTTTCTTTTTTTTTTTTTTTTTTCCAGACAGGGTCTCATTCTGTCACCTGGGCTGGAGTGCAGTGATGCAATCTCAGCTCACCACAGCCTCGACCTCCTGGGCTCAAGGGATCCTTCCACCCCAGCTCAGTGCCACTAGCCCCAAGTAGCTGAGACTACAGGCACATGCCACCACACCTGCCTCATTTTTGTATTTTTTGTAGAGATCAGGTTTCACCACATTGCCCAGGCTAGTCTTGAACTCCTGGACTCAAGTGATCTGCCTGCCTCAGCCTCTCAAAGTGCTGGGATTCCAGGCATGGGCCACCACATCCGGCCATCATGCTGTATTCTAACTGCCCTCTCCCCCACTATGAGCTCCATGGAAACAGGGACCATCTCCCAGATGCCTGTGGCAGGCACTTAGAACAATGCTGTTAGTTCCACTCTCTGGAGGTCAGCTCCTCACTGCAAAGAGACGGCTGGGGTGCCCCGAAGCTGTGGAGTCCTACACATGCTCTCATGGCCGAGCACGGTGGCTCACGCCTGTAATCGTAGCACTTTGGACGGCCGAGGTGGGTGCATCACTTGAGATCAGGAGTTCCAGACCAGCCTGGCCAACATGGCAAAACCCCATTTCTACTAAAAATACAAAAATTAGCTGAGTGTGGTGGCATGCACCCATAGTCCCAGCTACTCGGGAGGCTGAGGTATAAGAATCACTTGAACCCGGGAGGTAAAGGTTGCAGTGAGCCAAGATCGTGCCACCACACTCCAGCCTGGGTGACAGAGTGAAACTCTGTCTTAAATAAACAAAACGAAACCAGTGAGCCCCTCCTGCCTGCCAGGCTGTATCTGGGCAGATGTGGGCTCTGAGGCCCTCAGCCTCTGGGGCTGGGCATGGTGAAGCAATGCATGGACTTGGCGTGTGTACCTGAGACAGAGTGTGTGTGTGTGTGTACTAACCCAGGGGTGTGTACCTGAGAGTACACAATGTGTGTGCTTGCATGCATGTTTGTAATGTGTTTGGGCTTGCACATGTGTGCCTGTGTGCATGCACATGTGTGTGGGTGTTGGGGCCTGTGTATGCATGCAGAGAAATGAGCTGGGCAGATGGACTTGGGAAAATGATGTAATCAGACAGCAGCGTTGCTCCTGCCCTCCCAGCAGCGGGTGGGGCACCCTCTTCCCTCAGCCTCAGCAGGTCCCTAAGCTGCATTTGCAGCCCGAGGCAAAAACTGAGGGCTTGCTGTCAGGGAGGAAGTGACAGGGAGAGAAGGAATGGCAGCTGCAATCCAGTGAGTGCTCACGCCAGGCACGGCACACAGGTCAAGTCCACCAGACATGGGTTTGAGTGGCTCCAGCTCTCTAGCATAACTGCTCAGCTGCGAAATGGGGGTTCGAACAGCCTGCTCCCCACAGGGCAACTGTAAGGATTTGGTGAGATGCTGGGGGAAGGAGCCCAGAGCTGGGCACCAAAGCATGTGTCCACTAAGCTCTGTGCACCGCTGCCATGGCTGACCTCAGCCAAGTTCCTGGCTTGCTAAGCGTCAATTTCCCCATCTGTACAACCTAACAGCCCTCTGGGTTCTGACCCTCCCGGACGTTGAACTTTCTTCCTGGGAGCTGCGCCTGGCAGGCAGATCCTGGCTGAGTTCAGCCTCCCCTAGTCCCAGCTCCACCCCCACCACATCCCCCAGAAACGGCCACAGCAGGTTTTTCCAGCTCCTTGGCAAATGCCCACTGCCCTCCAGCCCTCCTTCACCAGAAGAGACCAAAAGGGAAGGTCGCCTTGCATCAAGGTACCAGAGCCACCTGGCTTTCACTGGGATGGCGTTCTCTGTGGCCCCAGCCACAGCCATCTGTTCAGCTTCCAGCAAACAGGCCAGCCTGGGCGCCCGCTTGACACTAAGGAAAACTCGTGCTACTTGAAAACGTCAGAGCTGGAATGACAACAAGAGCAGCTACTATGTTCAGAGTCACAGGTGCATCATCTTAAGGTGGAGACTACCATTGCCACCTATTTACAGAGGCAGAGGCAGAGGCTAAGCGGCTCGCCGAGGTCACAGGCTAGTGGCTTCAACCCCAGCCTGACTGCAGGCCACTTGCTCTTCCCTGCACTCTGCCCTTCTCTCCCTGGCTCCTAGGAGACCTCACATTTTCTCCCCTTTGCTCTACACACCTTCCAGAAAACCAGTCCCCCAGTGGGTCATGGTCAACCTGCCCACTATTCCTCTGGAGAGCCTGTGTGCTATACAGCTCAGGCCTGCTGCCTGGTGGAAGGTTACCCTGCAACCCCTCTCTGCCATTCTAACTCGGCTGAGCTCGGTTTGTCTTTGGTGATGGAGGAAGGGCACATTCTTCATTCACTCAACTCATATCAGAGTGCCTGTGGGTGCCTGGTCTCCCCCAGTTCTGGGGAGGGGGCCACGCCCTGGAAGATCAACTTTGCCCAAAGCTGCATCAGAAAACAGAGCCTTAGACTCTGAATTCCAGAGAAGTTACCTCTTTCCACATGGGTGCCCGGTGCCCACAGGCAAACCACTGACTTCGGGGGCTGTGTAGTCAGTGCTCAAATGAGGCATCTGGTTGACCTGGCTGGCCTTCCAGCACCCACGGGCCAAAGATGAGATGGGCCCCGGTTGGGAGGGGGAAGCACGTGCGCAGCAGGCAGTTCTGGACCTGGCTCCACCCCAAAGCTCCTGGGGCCCTGGGCCTGCTTCCCAAGCAAGGAGACTGTGCTGAGAGTGGGGCCTCCCCTTCCCTCTTACCACGTGCCTGGCCCTGCCCAGGCGCTCAGCAGGCAGGAGTCACTATTCATTCACTTGATCCACCCACACAGAGCAGAACCAGAATTACTTCTCAGCATGGTGCACAGATGGCCCCTCCAGGACAGGGCCCCGCCCCCACCCCCAAGCTCCGCGCCCCAGGCCCTGGGCCAAAGGAGTCTGGGAGGGAGAGGGAGTTTGGAATGGAGACTCCTCCAGTACCTGCTCCTAGCCAAGCTTCCCAGTCTGTGTGGCTGCTTCTCCCTCCTTCTCATCAGAACCTAACCCCAGGCACAGTTATTGTGTAATTGGACCCAAGCCCAGCGCCCAACAGTCTATACAGAGCCCTTAGCAGCCTCACACTATCTGCATGTTTCCTGAGCCCTCAGCCCCAGCCAGCTCTAACAGACTGAAGTTTGGGGGCCAGGCGCTTCGGGGGGTTCGAGCCTGTAATCCCAGCTCTTTAGCAGGCCAGAGGGAGGAGGATCGCTTGAGCCCAGGAGCTCGAGGCCAGCCTGGGCGACATGATGAGTCCATATCTCTGATAAATTTTTAGAAAGAAAAGAAAATGAAAGGGAAGCTTGGGAATCTGGAGGCTGAGCCAAGGCCTCACCAGGTCTCCCCATCACCGGGTGTGTGCTTGCTGGGAGCCGAGGATCAAAGCCCAGGTCCCCTAGGTCTTGATCTACCCCTGGGGAGAGAACAGGTCTGTTCCTGCCCTGAGACCTGCAGCCTGACCCGGCTGCTCGAAAGCGGACTCTCCACTTCTCAGAGACTACTGAGGCCAGGCCAGCCCTCCTCAGGAACAGCCCCCGCGGACTGGGAGAGGAGTTTCCTCTCTTTCACAATGACCCTGTCTCCCTGGAGGGGGCAGTCGCCGAGGGGCCAAAGGCAACAGCAGCCCGGATAGAGGATATTCCTGGCACCGCCCCTCCCACAGAGCCCAGCCCAGGCCAGCAGGAAACCCGCCGCGAGGCCGGGAGACTGCCAGCCCCACCGGGGAGAGCTGGGTGGCTGCCGCCCCCTGCAGGGAAGGGAGCCAGGGCCACCACGCCCATCTGTCCAGGGTAAACTGAGGCTGCGGGGAAAGCGATACGTCCAAGCCCGAGAGGCGCTGGAATCCTGGTTTTACGCCGAGAAATAGAGGTGGAGACAGACGGCGAGTCGGAGAGAGGGAGAGAGAATCGGGAGCCCCCCACACGCTCCGGACTCCCCAGTTCTCCATGTGGGGGCTTCACGACACAGAGGAAGCCGGATCCGCGAATGAGTCCCGAAGGGACCCGGCTGCGCAGGGAACAAATAACCAGACCCGCTCCTCGGACCCGGGGACTCGCGCCCCCGCCGCGTCACCCAGGCTCCAGGAACCTGGGATCCGACGCCAGGCGTCTGAGCATCGCGAGCCTCTTCACTCCTGCCTGGGTCCCACTCCCGGGCGAGTGGCGATCGGGGGTCCGCCCTCTGCCTCCGCGGGCCCCGGAACGCGCGTCTCCTCCGCCTCCTCGGCTGGGCCCGGGAAGGGGGTGCCCTAGGCTAGGAAGTGGGCAGCGACAGGGGCCGAGGGCTCCTTACCGGGCTCGGGCAGCGGTGGTAGGCGGCAGAGCAGGGCCGGCAGGGGTGCGCATACCAGGTTATAAGCACAGGGCCCGGGGGGGCAGGGCCGGCGACCTGGGACACGTGGGGGGAACGCGCGCCACAGACCCCGCCCCCGGGCCCGGCCCCCGCCTGGAGCAGCTCAGGGTTTACAGCCACCTGCAGATGGGCGGGGCCCGCCTCCCCCGGCCTCGTCCCCACCTCCACCCGCCTCCCACCAGGTCCCCGCCTGGGCCGGGCGCCGGCTCACCCTCCCAGGGGCGTGCCGGCGGGGGTGTAGGCCGTTCACGGCTCCTGGCCCTGGCCCGCGGGCTGGCGGCGCCAAGGAGGGCGGCAGTGGCTGCGACCCATGTAACTCAGGGGCGGGGGGTGGCCGCAGCCGTCCTTCGAGAGACTTGCTTCTTGGGCCTGGGGAAGCGTTCAAACCCTTCGAGGTGGAAACGGGGATAAAAGTTCCACTGGCGCAGGGAGCCGGCAGCCCGGGCCTTCTGCAGCTCCCAGAGCCCCTCCTTCCCCACCGTAGCCCCCGGGAGCCGAGTAAGGATGAGAAACCCTAAAGTGAGCCAGTGCGGGAAGGCCCGGCTTTCATCCCTCAGGCCAGGGCTGGTTGCTGGCTGTCTTCTCAGAGTCTGGCACCTGCCCAGACTCCAGAGGGCACCCAGTAAGCAGTGAATAAAAGACTGTCTGGCTGCGAACCCACTGGACAGGAGGGAAGGTTGAGGTTCAGAGAGGTGAAGTCTCTTGCTTGTAAAAAGCAGCTGGGAGTTGTGACCCCAGGCCCGACTTCAAAAATTTCTCTACATCAGGAGTTTCCCAGCTTGTTCTCGCGGCTCCAAAGCCCTGATCACCGCAACCACAGCCCCAGTAAAACAGCAGGTCCTGGGACCCCATCCAAGGCAGTTGTTCCATAGTGAGCCCTGACCCCAGAGGGGAGGACTCCTGGTCCTCAGCCGGCTCTGAACCTGGGGGAGGTGGGAGCCCCAAGCCTTGCCCAGCTGCTACCCTGGAGTCAGCACTCCTTTTAACCACCATCCACTGTTAGCCCCTCTGCCAGCCAGCCCCCACCACTGCCTCAAGCCCGTGGCCAGCAACAATAGCTGCGAGTCCTTCGAGAAGGAGAAAAGGATCAAACCAATTCACAAACAAAGCCATAGCTCTATTCTCTCTTAAGCCCCTTAGTTCTCTGGCACCTAAACCTGGGATGTGGCCCTTGATGGCAAAGGGGCCCCCGGTGAGCCACATGGGGCTGGGTGTACATAGATGGCTTGAGGCCCCTTCCAGCTAGGAGGCGGTATCACAGCTGGCCCCCCTTGGCCCTCTCACAGGACCAGCTGGGGGCCTCGTGGAGTCTCTGGGCCTTCCACACTAGCAGGAGGCAAGTGAGGAATGCCCACAAAATGACACCCTTGCAGCAGCTGTGTGGCCTTGGGGTGGTCACTCCCCACTGTGCCTGTTTTCTCATTGGGAGGGCTCCCTGGAGAGAGCAAGCATTCTGTTTTCATCTTCACGATTACCCTGTATGAAGTACCTGTGATTGTTATTCCCATGGTATGGGCAGAAACCTGACGCACAGAGAGATGATGTATCTTTCACAAGTCCACACAGCATGTGAGTGGCAGAGTGGAGCCACAATCCAGTGTCTGAAGCTCTGGCCCAAACCCTCTGCTCTAGCTCCAGTCTGAGCTGAAGTCACAGTCCCAGGGTCACAGGCTGCTGGGACCTTTACTCCCTGCCTCAGAAATTGTTCCAGCCTAGGGGACAGACCCTTCCTAACATACAGGCACCAGTGACATGAGGGGCAGTGAGGTCACAGCTCTCCTGAGAAGAAAACAGGGGCCCAAACTGCCAGCAGCAACCCTCCCCCGCCACCACCCTCCTACCACCAACAGCAGGGTGAGTGGTTTCCCAGAGGCAGAGACCAAGGTGAGGGAGGACTGGCCAGCTTCTGAATGAGCTGTATTCTGCCTGGACCCCTCCATCAGCCAGGTGGACCTTCAATCCTGCCCTGGCCCTCACCCTGTAGAGCAGTGCTGGGGGCCAAGGTGGGGCGTGGCCCAGAGGGATTCCCCCACCTGAGGCTGGGTCACCATGGCCTTTGTCTTTCATCCTACCCCCTGCCTACACCCAGGTCAGGGGTCCTCCAGGAGTCTTGGTGGCATTCCTAAAAACAAAGCAGCACCTAGCCTGAGCAGGTGGAGAAACAAAGGCACTGGGATCTGAGGCACTCAGACTTTCTTCTTTTTTAAAATTTTTTTAATTTGGAGTCTTGCTCTGTCACCCAGGCTGGAGTACAGTGGCACCATCACTGCAGCCTCTGCCTCCCAGGTTCAAGCAATTCTCCTGCCTCAGCCTCCTGAATAGCTGGGACTACAGGCCTGCCAACACACCAGGCTAATTTTTGTATTTTAAGTAGAGATGGGTTTCACCATGTTAGCCAGGCTGGTCTTGAACTCCTGACCTCAGGTGATCCACCCACCGCAGCCTCCCAAAGTACTAGGATTACAGATGTGAGCCACTGTGCCCAACAACATTCATATCTTCTAAATATATCAAGTCTGCCCCTTTCTCTCCACCTCTACTTCCTCCACACAGGGCCACTATCTTCTCTTACTCAGACCCTTATAATTTCTTACTTAAGTCTCTTTGCTGGTTCCCCCGCTTCCCCTAGTTGCCCCTCCAACATTTCCTCCCCAACAGCCAGAGAGGTTTTTGTTTGTTTGTTTGTTTGTTTGTCTGTTTTAAGAGATAGAGTTCTTGGGTTCACAGCTACGGGTACTCCAGGGCCCAGCTCTGAGATGAATATTTTATTGGATACTTTGGATGACTGGCCAGGTGGAGGCCTGTGCCCAGGCAAAGGCCTAAGTCTTCCATTCAGTGGAGAGGAAGACCTGGTAGGTTGAGACATCTTTGATAGGTGGTATAAAAGTCCTCAATTTCTTTTTTTTTTTTTTTTTTTTTTGTATTTTTCACTGATATATCTTAGTTATACATATTTTGGGAGTACATGCAGCTCTGGGAGCTGCAGAAGGCCCAGGCATTCATTCAGTCTTTCACCATTAAGTACAATGTTAGCTGTAGGTTTTTCATAGGTTTTTTTTTTTTGTCAGAAGAAGTTTACTTTTCTTCCTAATTTATTGAAAGATTTTTAGAAAAATAGGCACTAAATTTTGTCAAATGCTATTTCCACACCTATTGAAATGATCATATGATTTTCTCCTTTATTTTATAAATGTGGTGAATTATAGTGATTGGCTGTCAGGTGTTGAACCAACCTTGCATTCCTGGAAAAAATTATACCTCAATTAAATTGATTTTTAAGAAAAAAAAAGAAACAGAAGGGGAATCTTTGGGTTAAAAGAGTTATAAAAGATAAAATCAAGGCTGGGTGTGGTGGCTTATGGCTGTAATCCCACCACTTTGGGAGGTTAGACGGTCAGATCGCTGAGGCCAGGACTTTGAGACCAGCCTGAGCAACATAATGAAACCCTGTCTCTACTCAAAATACAAAAAATTAACCAGGTGTCATGGCATATACCTGTAATCCCACCTACTCAGGTGGCTGAGGCACAAGAATTGCTTGAACCTGGGGAGCAGAGGTTGCAATGAACTAAGACAGAGATTGCAGTGAACCAAGATTGCACCACTGCACACTCCAACCTGGGCACAAAATGTGTTCTGTCTCAAAAATAAAATAAAATAAATCACAATGTTTAGATCTCATTTAGATCCTGATTTCTTTGAAGTGCAAAAGAAATATTTTTATAAGCAATTGGAAGTTTGAACACGGATATTCAATAACAGCAAGACAGAATTACTATTGATTTTTTAGGTGTAATAATAATGATATTGTAGTTACTTTTCTTTTTTGAGACAAGGTCTCCTTTATCTCCCAGGCTAGAATGCAGTGGCACGATCTTGGCTCACTGCAGCCTCCACCTCCTGGGCTCAAGTGATCCTCCCACCTCAGCCTCCTTAGTATCTGGGACTACAGGCATGTGCCACCACACCTGGCTAATTTTTGTATTTTTAGTGGAGATGGGTTTCGTCATGTTGCCCAGGCTGGTCTTGAACTCCTGGCCTCAAGCAATCTGCCTACCTTGACCTCCCAAATTGCTGGGATTACAGGCATGATCCACTGCACTCAGCTTGTAGTTATATTTTTATTGAAACATTTGTAAAGTTTTAGAGCTATATACTGCAATATTAATGAATAAAATGGTTTCTGAAACAAGGTTTTGATGGTCCCCATGACTCTTAGGATCAAATCTCAATGCCTGTACTTCCTCCTCTGCCCTTACCCACTATACTGCTGCTACCGGCCTGGCTGTGGTTGTTTCAACGTGTCAAGCCCTTTTTGCCATGTGGTCTTTCCACACACTGCTCCTTAGTGATGCCTCTCTTATTCTTTTCCTCCCCTACCAGATCAGTTGCTTGTCGTAAGCTCTGATACTGGTACAGAGCAGAGGGCTGAGGGCTCCAGCAAGAAAATGGAAGAACGTGAGCACTCTGGTTCCTGCTTTCACTCCTCACTGCTGTTATCTTAGCCTGGATGACTAGGACTTCTCACATGCACCTCTGCAGGAGACACCTCACCTATCCTCCTGCCTGTGCTCACCATCCCCTCTGCTGCATGCTCCACATTGCAGCCAGTGGGCTTTTCTAAGAGTCAGCGCTGACCTTTTTTTTTTTTTTTTTTTTTGATAAGTCTCGCTCTATCCCCCAGGCTGGAGTGCAGTTGCACAATCTCGGCTCACTGCAATCTCTGCCTCCCGGGTTCAAGCAATTCTTCTACCTCAGCCTCCAGAATAGCTGGGATTACAAGCGCCCACCACCGCACCTGGCTAATTTTTGTATTTTTAGTAGAGACAGGATTTTACCATGTTGGCCAGGCGGGTCTCGAACTCCTAACCTCAGGTGATCCACCCACCTCGGCCTCCCAAAGTGCTAAGATGACAGGCGTGAGTCACCGTGCCTGGCCTCGGCTCTAACTTTTGTGGCCACTTGTCTGAATGTCTATAGAGCAAGCTTAGTGGACATGTTCTTGTCAAATGCCCCCAGCCACCTAAAGGCATAGATCTAGCCTGGGCACAGAGCCCTGGAGTGGGCTTCCTCCTGCCTCCCTCTCTCGCCTCGGCCACCCAAGGGCTCTGTACCTGCTGGGCATGAAGGGGCCTGGATGTGTAGAGACTTCAAAGAATCTTACCCTGCAACCTCCTCATGGTTGGCACCACAAGCCACCTTGCCACTGCCCAAGCCTGGGCATTGGCCCTGGAAAAAGAGAGTGTCCTCCAGGCCAGACCCTAGGTTGCCAGTCCCCGCCCACAGGAACGCAGAGTCCAGTTGTTGGGTTCGTGGAAAATCCACATCAGGGAGGTCAATGAGCAACCTGCAGGCCTGTTTTCCACCCCTGATGGTGCAAACAGACTTGCGGAGGTCAGGTGGCGCCAGGGGGCTGGGCGGCTTGGACAGAACCTTGGCCAATGACAGCTGGCAGCTAGAAAAAGAGAAGTGGCAAACACCCTTCTTGGATGGAAAATACTCTCCGGCTCTGGCCGAAGCTTGCTTGGGAGGGGCCTCCTCTGCTCGGGAACCATCCTTTCGGGGGGCGGGGAAGAAGTGCAACTGCACTCCAGTCTGGGTGACAGAGTGAGACTCTGTCTCAAACACACACACACACCCCTCGAGTCTATAAGACACTGGACAGAGACTTAACAAGTAGTAGTTTTACAAACATGGAAAGCCTGGGTGAGACTGGGAGCAGCCTGCAGGAGACAGCAGGGGTGAGAGAGGAGTGGCACCTCCCCTCTGTGGGTCTCCACCTCTGCATTGCCTCCACAAAGTCCCCAGCTCCATAAAAAATTAACAGCCTAGCGAAGAGCAGCGCTCCAATTCTGACCCATTGACCCCTGGAGTCGCACAAAGAGGGGCGTTTGGCCCAAGGAAGGGCCTCGCAGGTGGACCTTGGACGAATAGGGTACAGGAGGGCCTAGGAAACCTCTCCCCCACTTCTTCCTGCCTCCTCTAATCTCTCCACCCAGCCTGGACTTCCGCCATCAGTGATTTCTTTTTTTTTTTTTTTTTTTTTTGAGACGGAGTCTCGCTCTGTCGCCCAGGCTGGAGTGCAGTGGCCGGATCTCAGCTCACTGCAAGCTCCGCCTCCCGGGTTCACGCCATTCTCCTGCCTCAGCCTCCCGAGTAGCTGGGACTACAGGCGCCCGCCACCTCGCCCGGCTATTTTTTTGTATTTTTTAGTAGAGACGGGGTTTCACCGTGTTAGCCAGGATGGTCTCGATCTCCTGACCTCGTGATCCGCCCGTCTCGGCCTCCCAAAGTGCTGGGATTACAGGCTTGAGCCACCGCGCCCGGCCACCATCAGTGATTTCTGCGGTTTAAACCAGAGATCAGCAAACTCTGGCCTGAACTTGATTTTGTAAAGCCTGCATGCAAACTAAGAATGGCTTTTACATTTGTAAATGGTTGAGAAACATCAAAAGAAGAAGAATATTTCATGGCACATGAAAATGATAATAAATTTGAAATGTAAGTGTCCACAAATAAAGTTTTATTGGAACATAGCCGTGCCCATCTGTTCATGGGTTCTCCGGGGCTGCTTTTGTGCTGCAATGGCAAAGGTAAGTCATTTTGACAGAACTTGAATGTCCCGCAAAGCAGAGAGTAACTACTATCTGGTCCTAACAGAAAAACTTTGCAGACTGGTTTAAAGGAAACCCGCAGGAAGAAGCGCCCTGGAGAAGGTTCTATTGGGGCTGTTAGTTGGGAATCAAGAGTCCCAGTTTGACTATTAACCAGTTACACCTCAGGCAACTGACTGGATCATGTTCCCTCCCTGTACTCTCCTTTCTCCATCTGTAAAATGGACACAGCGATTTCTTCTCTGCGTACACAGAACAGCTCGGTTTAGACAGCCTGATTGTCATTCATCTCTAGAAGGAAATAACTCAGACAACTTTCCTCATTGCCTGGATGAGAGGGAGGGGACACTTAGGGGGAGCTGACCATGCCACACTGAGTAGGAGGAATAGGGAGAGAGGAACTCTTTTCTTCAGAACCATATGCAAAAGACAACCTCTGTCCCAGAGGCTGTGTCGGGGCAGCTGGCAACAAAGAGGCCACCCAGGCGGGGGGCTGCAACCAGCCCAGGGAGAAGGCAGGAACAGGAGGAGAAGGAGGAGCAGGAGCGTAGGCTTCTGCCAACCCCGTTTCACCTGCACTCCTCCCAAGACCCAGCACACTGGAGATAGGCCAACACGCAGATATGCATTGACTTTTGAAAAACCCATTTTCGTTAAGAGATGGGGTCTTGCTCTCTCACCTAGGCTGGAGTGCAGTGGCCAGATCATAGCTCACTGTAGCCCCAAACTCCTGGGCTCAAGGATCTTCCCTCCTCAGCTTCCCAGGTAGCTGGGACTACAGGCGTGCACGACCACACCTAGCTATACATTTACTCTTGTCTCTCCCTAGCTCACTCATCAAAGCCTAAGTCTCTATGGTGGCCCAAAGACCCCACAGGATCCACCCCACCCCCTCGACCTTTCTCTCTTCCCTTTCTCCCACCTCATTCATCGCCAGCCTCCCCAACCTCCCGGCTGGACCCTCCTGCCTGAGGGCCCTGACACCTGCTGTCCCCTCTTCCGGAACACCCCTCCCCTCTATTGCGATGACCATGTAACCTTCTCCTTCACCTTCTTCAGGTCTCTTCTCAGGTGCCACCTGCTCAGTGAGGAGTGCCCTGAGCACTGGAGTGCCCAGACTGGAGTGCCCTGACCTCCTTTTAAAAACTACCCCAGGGTCCGGGCACAGTGGCTCACATCTGTAATTCCAGCACTTTAGGAGGCCAAGGCGAGGGAATCTCTTGAGGTCAGGAGTTTGAGACCAGCCTGGCCAACATGGTGAAACCCCATCTCTACTGAAAATACAAAAATTAGGCCAGGCATGGTGGCTCATGCATGTAATCCCAGCACTTTGGGAGGCCGAGGCAGGCAAATCACCTGAGGTCGGGGGTCGGGAGTCTGAGACCAACATGGAGAAACCCCGTTTCTCTTTTTTTTTTTTTTTTGAGATGGAGTCTCGCTCTGTCGCCCAGGCTGGAGTGCAGTGGCGCAATCTCGTCTCACTGCAAACTCCACCTCCCAGGTTCATGCCATTCTCCTGCCTCAGCCTCTCGGGTAGCTGGGACTACGGGTGCCCGCCACCATGCCCAGCTAATTTTTAAAATTTTTTTTAGTAGAGACGGGGTTTCACCGTGTTAGCCAGGATGGTCTCCATATCCTGACCTCATAATCTGCCTGCCTTGGCCTCCCGAAGTGCTGGGATTACAGGTATAAGCCACTGCACCTGGCCCGAGAAATCCTGTTTCTACTGAAAATACAAAATTAGCCAGGTGTGGTGGCACATGCCTGTAATACCAGCTACTCGGGAGGCTGAGGCAGGAGAATCACTTGAACCCGGGAGGCAGAGGTTGCGGTGAGCTGAGACCACGCCATTGCACTCCAGCCTGGACAGCAAGAGCGAAACTCCATCTCAAAAAAAAAAAAAAAAAAAAAAAGGCTACTTAGGGATTGTTGCACTAAACTTCCACCCATCCATTCATCTAACAAAGGCCCTTCCTGTGGATGAATTAGGTGAATTATTAAGCCCAGGACCTAGAAACAGCCCTTGCCTTCAATAATCTGTCCCCCAGAGGGGGAGATGCTATCAGGAAAAAGATAGCTTGGAACAGGACTCAAGTGAAACCCAGGGGCGAGCTGCGAAGGATACAAGATAATAGCTAAGCCATAAAGCCCGCTGTAGGAGTCTATGACTGGAAAGCAACAAGAGTTAGCTGATAAAAATAGGCTAGAGTAAGCCGGGTGCAGTGGCACACGCCTGTAATCCCAGCACTTTGGGAGGCTAAGGTGCAATGATCCTTTGAGCCCAGGAGTTCCAGACCAGACTGAACAACATAATGAAACTTCATCTCTACAAAACATTTAAAAAATAAGGCCTGGCATGGTGGCTCATGCCTGTAATCCCAGCACTTTGGGGGGTCGAGGCGGGCAATCACCTGAGGTCAGGAATTTGAGACCAGCCTCACCAACATGGAGAAACCCTGTCTCTACTGAAAACACAAAATTAGCTGAGCATGGTGGCAGGTGCCTGTAATCCCAGCTACTTAGGAGGCTGAGGCAGAAGAATCACTTGAACCCAGGAGGCGGAGGTTGCGGTGAGCCAAGATCTCACCATTGCACTCCAGCCTGGGCAACAAGAACGAAACTCCATTTCAAAAACAACAACAACAACAACAACAACAAAATATATGAGCCAGGTGTGGTGGTGCATGCCTGTGGTCCCAGCTACTCAGGAGGTTGAGGTGGGAGGACTGCTTGAGCCCAGGAGGCAGAGATTGAGGTGAGCAGAGATCACGCCACTGCACTCCAGCCTGGGTGACGGAGCGAGATCCTATCTCAAAATAATGATCATATCACATTGGGATTTTCCTAAGGGAGTAGATTTTAGGTGTTCTTGCCACAAAAATAAGTATATACGAGATGACGGGTATGTTTTAATTTTATTTTTTTCAAGCCCACCCAAAATCCCTAATGGCTATGTTAATTGGTTTGACTATAGTAACCATTTCATTATGCATATCAAAGCATCATGTTGTATGACTTACCCATATACAAAACATGAAGAATTAATATAAAGGCCAGGCATGGTATCATGTGCCTGTAGTTTCAGCTGCTCTGGAGTCTGAGGCAGGAGGATGGCAAGGCCAGGAGGTCGAGGCTGCAGTGAGCCACGATCATGTCATTTGCAATTCCAGCTTGGGCGAAGGGACAAGACCCTGCCTCTAAAAAGTAAAATTTTTTTTGCCACCGGCTGTTGCTGTCTATGCAACACATTTACTCCTCATTTAATTGCCCCCACAGCCCTGTGGGGGAAGGGAGGGCCCTATATTTTATGGATTAGGAAACTGAGGCCAGGAGGTGCCTGAGGCAACCCTACTCCTAAGGAGAGGAGGCTGGTGGACTCAAACTGCAGTGCTCCTGGATCAGAACAGAAGGCGTGATCTCCTTCCCAGTTAAAACCCTTCCCTACAAAGCAAAATAATTAGACAAAGAAACCAAGTTGGTTAAAAAAGCAATCTTTTTATATTGTAACAGGGTTCAGAATGACACCGCCAGGTGTGGCCAGGCGACAGCTGCTGCCACCCCCAACGCGGAGCCTGCCTCCTCCCCCAGGCGTCCAGGTGCCCTGTGTCCCTGTCCCGCTCCCACTGAGGGGCGGATCACACTTGGAGGCTTCCCCGGGCCCTGCCTGCGGGCCTGGCCACCCAAGGACCGCCCCGGACGCCTCCCTCCGTGAGCTCAGGTCCTCGCTGTCGGGGGTCAAGGCTGCGCGCAGGGTCGTGTTGACCCAAGGTCTCGCTGACGCATGGGGCGAGAGATGATGACGCTCCGCTTGCCACAGCAGGTGGCGTGGACCAAGCTCCTCCTCGCCCCCTTCCTCGGGGGTCACGCCAGGGCAGCTGCCAATGCCCTGTCCCGTTTAGTAGGGGTAGGGGGACACGGCGATGAGCAGGACGAAGACGCTTTGGTGGCGTGGCGCCGCGGCGCGCACGGTGAGCCGGTAGAGGCCAGAGCGGGTGAGCGCGCGACGGGTGTAGACCGCGCCGAGGCCCGCGCGCAGCGGGCGCAGCGCGAAGGGGCTGCGCGGGTCCGGCTCCAGCACGCTGAGCTCGGTGCGGTTGGCTGGGACGCCAGACTCGGAGAAGGCGGCAAGGCGGGCCACGTCGTGGTGGGCGCGAACGCCCAGGGGCAGCGGCAGCAGCCGGTACTGCAGCGTGGAGGGGCCGCCGGTGTCGCAGTCCTGCGAGCAGCGCCGGAAGCACGTCCTGCGGGCGGCACAGACAGACACACGGACAGGCGGACTCGGGGGTGGGTCTGAGCGTGGCCCGGCTGCGTAATCAGACCTCCCTGCCAGCCCCTGCAGTTCCGCCCACGCGCTGCCCGTCCTTCTGCGGCAGAGCCCCACAGGCCTTCTCTGCGGGCATCCCAGCTAGCCCGTTTTAGAGATCAACAAACTGAGGCCCAGAGAAGCCAGAGGCGTGCCCTTTCAGGGTCTCTCCAGCGAACTTTCCAGGTCCATGCCCCAGGGAAGCCCAGCAGACACAGGGGAACTGATGTGTTCCTGGGCCGAGTCACCCAGTCTGGATTTGCCCTGCCAGGGTGGGATGAGAGGTGGAGACTGAGCTTAGCCTTGCCCGGGGCATCCGCTTCCAACCCCAGCCTAGGTTTCTAGTTGTAAGGCCTGGGGCAGGTCACCCGCCGCAAGAAACCTTTGCAGGGCAGTGCTGTCACCCCTAAGGTCCCCATGTCTCCGTGCGTCGTGGTAAGTGTCTGTGGCCGCTGTGAGTGGCGTGGAGGAGATGGGTTTGGTGCTCGCGTGTCTGAGTTTTGTCCTGGGGTTGTGAGTCTGCATGGTGTTCCTGTGTCTGGGGTTTGGTGTGTGTGCTGCTGTGTTCCCGTGTTCCCACTCTGGCCTCTCCCTGTCCCCAGGGCTCCCTGCGCTCCTGCCTGTATCACTTGTGTGGGGAGTGACAGTGACAGGGCCAGCCTGAACCTGGAGTGACTGAAAAATGTGCTTTTCCTGAGGGCACAAGGCCCTGCCAACTCAGCCCTTACCCAGGGCTGGGGCCCTGCCGGTAGGTGGCAGGACAGGGTGTGTCCACACACTGGTAGCTGCCGCGGGTGTTGAAGCACATCTGGCCGGGTCCACACTCGATGTCCTCCTCTTCGCACTCGTTGATATCTGGATGGGGGAGGTTGGTGAAGTGGGGGAGGGAGATGAAAAGATGGAGCAAAGGAGAGGGGGGAGTGTGTGGGAAGTACCTTTGAGGGACCAGTGAGGTGAGCAGCCCTTCTCCCTTTGTCCCCAGTCAGTCTGACCCGTGACCACCCAGCCTGGAGGCCCCTAGCACCTTCTCATCTCCCCGGGGACTGGGGCTTTCCAGGGTGTGTAGATGGGCACCATGGGGGCCTCCTGAGCAAGTGCTAGGTGGGAGGGCCTGGGAGAGATAGGGCTTTCCCTGGGTGGCTGCTTTGCCCGAAGACCTTGAGTGCCCACTGCCCACGGGCAGAGCCCCTGATCCTGTCTGCCTCAGTGGAACCCCCACCCTTCTCAGAGGATGTTCGGTGACCTCCATGACAGCGTGAGGGACGGAGACAGGCAGGGCAGGCATGGTTCCTGTTCTCTTGGAGGAAGCAGCATGACTGGCCCCAGCCCCGTTTGTGCACACCAGGGAAACTGTGCCTGGTTTAGGGGTTAGAGGACCTGACTCTACCAGCAGCAGCAGCTGTGCGGCTCTGTGCTCAGCCTCCACAGCTGTCATCCCAGCTATTTGAGGGGGACTGTGTTAGCCCCATTTAACCAGGAGGCTCAGAGAGGTGAAGTCAGTTTCCTAGGGACACACAGCAGAGTTGGGATTGGCCTTGCAGGGCTGCTTTCAGAGCCTGCCCGCGTAATCTCAGAGCTTCTGTCCGGAGCATGGGCCCTGGCATGGCTGTGAAAGCCTGGGGTGTTCACGGAACCCCTCTGAGCCTGCCTCCCCGCCCCACCCTCACAGGATAGTTGTGAAGGGGCTGGAGTGAACGGAGTAGGTGAGATGCCACATGTCCCATCCCACGCTGCCTGCCCTAGCCCCATGGGTGTCTGGGCGGCAGCCTGAGCCTGGCTCACCCTGGCAGTTCTTCCCGCTGGGGAGCAGGCGGTAGCCGGCGGGGCACAGGCACTGGTAGCTGCCCTCGGTGTTGCGGCAGGCGTGCTGACACAGGTTCCTCACCCGGCACTCGTCGAGGTCTGACCCGGGCATGGGGGCGGGGCAGGTGGGGGACGGGGGCAGAGAGATGCACTGAACCACAGACACTGACATGGCCACACACCTGTCCACTGGGCTCTGGAGCTGCCCTGCTCCTTCTCCCTGTCCTGCCCCTCCCAGCCCGGGTTCAGGGGCTGGGGGAGTCCCTGGGCTTGGTGAGAGGGAGGATCCCCACCTTACCTACCCCATGCTCGCCAAGGCATAGAGGGAGCAGGCAGCACCGCCCCACACACCCCTCTATCCAGGCAGGAATGCCAAGGCGTCAGCCCAGGGGCAGGCCACCTCCTCTTTGTCCCTCTCTGCAGGGTCCAGGGGCCATCCCCCACCTCGCCCCCTCTACTCAGCAGTCCCTTGTCACATTCTCATGTCTACCTGGAACATTCTCCTTCACCCCTGAAAATCCCCCTGCCTGACGGCTTTCCCTCTGAGTGCTAACAGGAGTGTTTCTCAAAGAGGGTTCCCAGGACCACTTGCCTAGGATGCCCTTCTTCTGGGCAAAGTGTCCTGAAGTCAAAAATAGTCCACTCCCATCTTGGAAGCCCCCCTGCCCAGTAGCACAGCCAAGGCTCTGAGACACCCTGCATCAGAGAAGCCACCATCCCACACCACCCACCCCACTTGCCTGGAAGGTCTGGGTTTCTGGACTCCATGGGTGGCACCTGCACACCCACCCCAGGGGCCCAAGGGCCCATAATGGCAGTGTCCCGTGGATGGTCAGGACCTGGCCTTACCTGTGCAGACTCCGTTCTGCCTGATGAAACCAGGAGGGCACCAGGCCCTGCCCACACTGCTCAGGGCCACGGGACCCGGCCGGAGAGAGACCCAGGAGTGGTAGGAGCCACCAGGGATCGAGGCCCGGGGCCGCAGCCAGGGCACTAGAGGGCCTCGGTGGCTGACAGCGGTCACATTTTGTCCATTCCGCTCCAGTGAGGTGCAGGCCTTGCCGTCGCGAAGGAGGGTCTGGCCTGGGGGGCACAGGCAGCGGTAGCTGCCCTGGAGGTTGTGGCACTGGTAGGCGCAGGCCTTGGGCAGCTGCAGGCACTCATTGACATCTGTAGAGGGGCGGGGTCAGGCGTGTGCACAGGTGGCCCAGGGTCCCCCTGCAGCCTGCAGCCATTGCCTGGCCCTGCCTTCTTTTTTGCTGGCACTCCCTAGAATCCCACCACTCCCACGCTGCGTGCGGGCCACACTGCATCCCCCTCTCCTGGACCAGCCCCAGCCTCCAATCTGATTCCACCTACAGCTCCCAGAGGCCCAACCTCCCCAGCTCTCAGCATCATCCCAGACTCCAGCTCCCTCTCAGCCTTTCGGTGCCCCAGTTAGATCCATTCCCTCTCCTAAGCCTCTCTGAGATGCACCCACTTGCTTCCACAGTCCTCCCCCTCCTGAAATTCCCCGGAAGATGACCCCATAGAATCAGGCTGAGGTTTTGGTGCACAGGCAGGCACACATGAGGCGATGTGTCGGTGCTGTTTGGTTATTCTCAGGACTCACCAGGACTGGCGCCTTAGACACCCTCAGTCCCTGAGCTGGGGGTGCCGGCCAGAGGGTGGGTGTCCCCGTACCTAGGCAGGGCAGGCTGGGGCCCTGCATCCGGTAGCCCCTGGAGCAGCTGCAGCGGTGACCGCCTGGGGTGTTCTCGCAGAGCTGGTTGTAGTGACAGTCGTCCAACCCCTCCAGGCATTCGTCCACATCTGGGAGGCAGGGCCATGGTCAGGGGGCGAGGTCTAGCCCAGAGCCCCTCCCCCAAGGGACAGACCATCCCCCTCCATATCTGGGCCTCCTCCCTGTCCCCTTCTCCAGTTTCAGTGCTACCAGGCTGCATGGCAGCCCTTGCAGCACCTCCCCCAGTTATACCAGGTTGGAGGTCAACAGGGTTCCAGGTCCCAAAGAAAGGAAGGGGCTGAAAGGGTGGGCTTTGCGGGCAGAGTCCTGGGTTCCGCTGAGCTCTGCCATATTCTAGCCCTTGGTAAGGAACTCTTTCTCTCTGAGCCTCAGTTTCCTCATCCATAAAGCAGGTAGAGATGTGACCTCTTCATGGGGTCATGGTGAGGAGGGGAGCCTGGTATGTGGGAAGAGCTAAGAAAGTGGTGAGAAAGGAGGAAAGGCGGCAGGAAAGGCTGCAGGCAGGAGAGCCCGGTGAGTTGTCGGGCGGTCTAAGGGCCCTGGGGACCACAGAGGTGCGACGGCTGCTCCTCTTGAGTCAGGCTCCACCGTGCTTCCCTCCCCACCAGACAGTCTCTCAGAGGAGCCAGGTGGACCCACGGTCCTGCAGCCATAGAGCTAGAACAGGAAGGACCATTGAGGTCACCTGTCCAGGGGTGTCACCTAGGTTTTGTCTCGAAGGCTGACTGCACCTGCTCCATGGTGGCTGCAGGGGCTGCTGGCTCAAGGAGGATTCAGAGGTGGTCTCTAGCTGGGCCTGGATTCATGCGGGGAACAGAACGGACGGCAGCAGAGGGAGGGCGTGTTTGCCATCCCTGATCCGGCTGCCTCTTTATCAAGCAGACAAGACACTGAGGTCCAGAAAGAAAACATCCCTGTCAAAGAAGGTGCCAGCTGCCAAGAGCCAGGGGAGGGCTCAGACCTCCAGCGCCCCGCTCAGGCTTGATCCCCAGCCTCGCTGTGCTCCTTCTGTCAAGAGTCCCGGTCTTCCCGGAAGCCCAGAGCCCAGTGACACACAGCCCCCTATCAGCTGATCCCTGGCAACCTCTGGGTTTCCAGGAGTATGGACAGGCCGCACACTGTGTCCCCATCACCTTCACAGCTGGCTCCGTCAGCAGCCACCCGGAAGCCAGGCCCACAGTCGGGGAGGCAGCGGTAGGACCCGAGCAGGTTCACACAGCGCTGTCCCTCTCGGCAGAGGCGAGCATCGCCCGCACACTCGTCCACATCTGGGGGCAGATCAGGGCAGACGGCTGTGTGAACACGATCCCCAGGCCTGCCTCGCCACCTGACCCTGGCCCAGCCTATCCACAGAGGCTTCGTCTGCAGGCCCAGGAGCCACTGGCAGAAAGGGCCCCACCCCTTCTGCTAGCTCTTTCCATTGTCCTGCTCCCTACCCCAAAACACAGGGCCCACTCCAAGGGACCCGAGCGCTTGGGCCTGCAACTTCTAATGCAAGGCTGCAGACAACGTCCCCTTGGGCACCTGGCTTGGAGCCCAGTGGAGACTTGCCGGCACCAGACCCTCCTGGTGGGAGTGCAGAGATACAGATTGGGGGTCAGCATCAGCACCGCCACCCAAGGTCAGATTTGTCATCCAGCAACATTGCTGAGGAGTACGACTCACTTGCCAGTCTCAGTCACTTGGAAATGATGCTGAGTGTTGGGAAAGCTTCCGAGGCCTGTTCAGGTTCAGAAGGCCGTGAGCATGTGATAACGGCCCCTATGTCTCTTGGGCTGCCCATCACCCCCTGAAACCTGGGCCTCACTCGTCTGTAGCTCCTGTAGCAGGAAGGAGCCTGGTGGGGACATGGCATTGGGACCTCCAGGCTGACATCAAATGCCCTCAAGAATGGGCCATCCCTGCAGGTCTGTGTCCCCAGCTAGGATCCTGGCCCTGGGGACCCTTCCACGCACCTGGGTCATGTCTGAGGAGGACCTCTCCTCCCCGGGGCTCCCTCACCTCTGCAGTTCCTGTCATCCCAGGCCAGGGCGAAGCCAGCCGGGCAGGCACAGGAGAAGCGGCCGGGTGCGTTAAGGCAGGTGTGGGAGCAGGGGCTGGGACCTCCTGAGCACTCGTCCCTGTCTGGGGCAGGAAAGGATCTGGTGGTCTCTGCTCCCAGCCTCCTGCCAGCTGGCTAGGAGAGGCCATCCATCCCAGGCTGAGAGGCCTCCCACGTCCATGCCAGGGTGGGGGGCTCTCACCCACACAAAATGCTCCTTGGGAGTCCAGCTCAAAGCCCTCGGGGCAGCCGACCTCGTTCTCCTCTGCAAGACAAAGAGGATAGACTCTAAGGACATGAGGGTGTCCTCTCCCAGGGCTGCCCTGGCCATAACCCAGGCTCACAGCTCCCCACCCGCCAGCTTAGCCAGGCAAAGCCAAGACAGTGCCAGAGAGTCAGTGAGCCCATTTCCTGCCCAGGCCTGTTGGAGGTGATGACTGCAGGGCACACCCAGTCAAGGAAATGTGTCCTGAGGGGCTCCCAGTGGGGCTGGGCAGTGAGTCAGGCAGCCCCAGGAAAACCATTAAAATAAAACACAGGAGGTCAACACGTGCAGAACGGCTCTCCTGAGACCACAGCAGCAATGCACAGAGAGCGTGCGGAGGGCCAGGGGACAGCGTCGCACGGGCAGCAAAACCAAAGGCAGGGGAGGGGTGAGCTGGGTTCTGGAGGCGGGAAGGACACAAGACAGTCTAAATCAGCGGTGTCCTATCTTTCGGCTTCTGTGGGCCATGCTGGAAGAAGGACTGTCTTGGGCTGCACATAAAATACACCAGCACTGAGGATAGCTGATGAGCTAAAAAAAAAATCGCAAAAAATCTCATAATGTTTTAAGAAAGTTTACAAATTTGTGTTGGGGCACATTCAAACCTGTTCCGGGTGTCATGCGGCCTGTGGGCCACGGGTTGGACAAGCTTGGTCCAAATAATTGTAGGGACAGCCACCCTTGATGAGGCGGTGCCAGGCTAGGATTTGAGAGACAACATCTATACAGTGACACCCTGCAAGGCAGGTGATGTCATGCCTGCTGTGCAGATGGGAACACTGAAGGTCGGAGGGGACCAGGACATTGCCTCTAAGGTCCCACAGCCAGAAAGTGGTGCACTTGGGATTTGAACTGGGGTCTGCCTGACCTCAAAGCAGTGCTCTTATCACTGTCTCTCATTCAATGTTCAAAACACTTTGGAACCTCAAGTGATGTGAACGTGTGTATCTTTAGCATTCACTGGGTAAGAATAGAAAGCATGTTTCTGTGTGTCTCCAGGGTTCCAACAGTGGCTCCTGCCTCCCTGGGTGGGGCCTCGGTGCAGGTGCCCATGGGAGAAGAGGGCGGGGTGACTCAATTCCTGAACATCAGCCTGGGGTGGTTGGACCTTCACCTTGGGGCCTGGGGAAGGGATCCAGAGGTTGAAGCAGGGGTGGCTTAGAGAACTATGTCCCTGTGAGGAGGGTAGGTGGATGGATGGGAGTGGGGACAGGCCAGGCGAGCAGGCCAGGTGGGCTGTCTCAGTCTGAAGTCTCTGGTCCATGGTCAGTGGATGCTAGGGGCAGGGGTGGATTCCAGCCATGTGCATTTGGGCCCCTGGCAGGTTTTAGCTGGGGCAGTGGGGGTGAGACAAAGCAGGGGGGCCTCACCCGCCTGCAGGGCTGTAGTGAGCTGGAAGCGCAGAGCCTCAGCCTGTGGGTCAAAGGCCGAGCTGATAGCTGAGGCCCGCAGGTGCTGCACCAGCTGGGGCTGGGGGCCCCGGGCTGCGTTGTACTGGATGCTGTGGTTGCAGCGCAGGAACGAGGGGAGGCTGCCCTGAAAGAAGTGCTGTGTGGAGTCCACAAACAGCTGGCCAGGCCCTGTTTGCACATAGCGCTCCTCAAAGTCCTGTAAGATGAAGAGGAGGGGAGGAGGAGGAGGGGTGGGGGAGAGGGAGAAAGGGGTCAAGGTTGGAAGGGGAGGAGGAAAATTCTGAGATTTCAACTCTCAAGCAGCCTGAGACTTTCACCTCAACTCAGGGGCTTGGGGAGGCTTGGAAGGAGATGGGGTGAGCCTTGGGAGGAGACGGGGTGAACCTTGGGAGGAGACGGGGTGAGCCATGGAAGGAGACGGGGTGAGCCTTGGGAACAGACGGGGTGAGCCTTGGGAGGACATGGGGTGAGCCATGGGAGGAGATGGGGTGAGCCATGGGAGGAGACGGGGTGAGCCTTGGGAGGACATGGGGTGAGCCATGGGAGGAGATGGGGTGAGCCTTGGGAGGAGACGGGGTGAGCCTTGGGAGGACATGGGGTGAGCCATGGGAGGAGACGGGGTGAGCCTTGGGAGGAGACGGGGTGAGCCTTGGGAGGAGACAGGGTGAGCCTCCCAGAGCCTCTTCTAACCAGCTGGGCTGCTCTGGGCAGCTCACCTGTCTTCAGGACTCTTGCTTTTGAACAAGAATAGTCTGATTTGGAGTCGCAGAGCTCAGAGCATCCCCTCAAGGGCTCAAACTTGAGCCTATAACAACTGCTCATCCTACCCTAAGTCCAAGGCCAGACTGTGACCCAGCCCTGCAGCGGTGTCAGGAGGGAGAGTAGGCCTGGCTGCTCAGGGGTGGTTGAGAGCTGGGCGCCTCTGTCTCTCTCACCCACCCTGTCTGCACACCCCAGGGCCTGACCCCTGACCTGCACTTGAAGATCTGCGTCAGCCAGGCTCTCGGGGACAATGCCATTGACCACCACGTCGAGGAGCAGGAGGCCATCGGGATCCAGGCCCCGGGCCACCTGGGTCATCGTGAGCAGCTCCCCTGCAATCCATCCCCACCCAGCCCAGAGTCACTACGGGAGGTCCTTGGCGCAGGCTTCAGTCCTACCTGGCCCACCTAGGGGAGGCCCTGCTTACCTGTAGCAAACTCCACGTGTGACTCCTGCCGGAACCTGCCCCCGGTCAGGGAGTGGCCATTCAGGGCTTCCCCACTCTCTCTGGCCAGGGCCCAGTAGATGGGGGCGATGGTGACCAGGAGCACCCGCATCAGAGGTCCTGGGTGGGGCAGGGCGTGGAGGCCAGGTTAGAGTTGATCCTCAGGGCAGCCACTCTCCCGCTCAAGGTCCCGTCATGGCTCCCCACTGCCCCCAGGAGGGCTCAGCCCCTTCCTTTGCTGCCCATACTCAGCCTTGTGACTGCCATGCCAATTATTTAACCAGAATCCGGGACCTGGTGGAGGCAAATAATCTACTTCCTGGAGTAACTGTGAAATTAATAAATGTATACAAGGAAATGCTTAGCAACATAGTGAGACTCTGTCTCTACAAAAAAATAAAAATATTAAGAACATTAGCCAGGTGTGGTGGCATACGCCTATAGTCCCAGCTGCTGGGGAGGCTGAGGTAGGAGGATCGCTTGAGCCTGGGAGGTTGAGGCTGCAGTGAGCTGTGATTGTACCACTGCACTCCAGCCTGGGCAACAAAGCGAGAAGCAGTCTCGAAAAGAAAAAAAAGAAGAAATAAATGCATATACCTTGCTGATATTTAACTCAGTTCAACAAATACCGATTGAGGGCCCCTGGGTCACCACGGGGCCAGGGACTCCACGGACTGTCATGACATATTTGCTGAGTTGAAGTCAACTAACTATTCTAACTTGCAGATCCCTTCTGGACAAGCCCAGGTTTGTTCCAAACCATTTGAAAAAAGAACCAAAAAATGGCCCTGGACGTGGATTCTCAGATCTTCTTCATGTGATGCCCCGCCCTCCACGTAGGGCCAGGCGGGGCCATGGACTGGGCAAGGGGAACACATCCACTCCCCACTTGCTTGGGGTCAGGGACGGTGCCAGCTTTGCAAGGTTCACATGAGCTGGCCAGGCCCCTGTGCATGGGCACCACCTTCTCAGCCTCTCTGTGCGCCTGTTTCATGCCACAGAGCCTGGCCTGCGGGCTTGGGGCCAGATGCTTCTCCAGGCCTCGCACTCCTGCAGCTGGAATAAGCCGCCATGTCTAGGCAGTGTCTCACTTCACCTGCTGTCTGTTGACAGCCAGCTCAGAGTGACTTCCCCAGCAAAATCCCCTGACCCCACACTGCTTATGCAGGACCATGGCCAAGGGCAGCTTCAGAAGAGCTGCTTTTAGTGAAGACCCCATGAGCACTGCCCCTCCTGGACCCCCACAAGGGACCAGGGATTCCTTGGGAAGGGAGAGACAGTGACGTCTGCTGTCACAAGTTCTGCAAGTCTCTCAGAGCATTCATCGCTCAGACATCGTACGTAAGAGCTCTGTGTGCAGGTGACTCTTCTTAGTCCTCTAGGTTTTCTGGGCAATTCAGTTCTTCCTGTTTCCCGCTTCCTGTCACCTCCAGCCCGCACCCCTCACTCATGACTGGAGATCCCTCCACTTCCATCAACCCGGGCCTTAACTTAAATGGGGAAAAGCCTCAGGGAGCCATCGGTGGCTTGGGAAACCACAGTCTGAGCGCCCACAGCCACAGAACACTGACCGTTTCACACACTCTGGGTCTAACTGTAAATGCAGTTACTTTGTTTTGGGGTTGCTGTGAGGGGGACAGGAAGTTGCCTGCACCTGAGTCCACTTTGGCTTGCACCCAGCTTTGAGAGGTGGTCAGACATGCTCTGGTCATCAGGCCCTGAGCAAGTCTCAGGGTACAGGCTCTGCCCCCTCCTAGGTCCAGCATGTTCTGGAGGATCCTTGCTGGGCTGGGACAGTGGCCCAGAGGCAGGCGATGCTCTGCCTCCCACTCACCCACGTTTGCTGGGACATGGTGGATGCTGCTGCGGATGCTGCTGACCCCGGAGCGCACCTCCTGCATCACGCTGGTGTTGAGTCTGGCCACACCAAATTTCCGGCCATTGATCACCCCAATCATGCTGCCCCAGCTCCCCTGGGGTTCCCCTGTAAGTGGAAAGAACGACAGTGCCACTGACTATCCACCCCCGAGGCCCAGAGCACAAGCAGGCTGTCATTCCCGTTTCATGAAGGAGTTAATGGAGGCTTGGAGAGTTCACCTCCACTTGTCCAAGGACACACAGCTAGGGGGTCATGGACTCAACGGCCAGGGGATCTTGGTTCTAAAAGGGAAGGGAGGCTGTTAGGAGGAACCCTGGGCTGGGGTGTGGGGGGAGGCGCATGGAGCTGGCTTCTAATTCTGGCTCTGCCATTCCTTGAAACCTGGCCGCGTCAGGCCCCCCAAGCCACACCTGAGTTGGCTCACCTGTAAAATGAGGAGGTGGGGCCACAAACTCACAGAAGACCTGTGGGTGTGTGGAATGCCAGGACCCCATGATGGCGCGGCTGACACACTGAAGGAGCCAGGGCACCGAGCCAGAGCCGGGTGCTGTCACCTGAACAGCCCCATTCCATCAGTGCTGCTGGCTCCAGCTGCCCTGCAGCTGGCCTGGCTGGTGGGCTGGCTTCCTAGCGGCCGTCCGCCAGGCCGCCTGTGAGCAGATGCTCCTTAGTGCTAATCAAATGGATGGTGCAGGCACTGGGGGGTGCTTCCTCTGACTAATGGGCCAGCTGTCTTGTTTAGGCAGATGGCATTCCAGGGGGCGAGAGACAGAAGTTAGCCTGCCTCTCCACTCACCAGCTCTCAGGGGAAATTAACAACAAATTGCCCATGATCTGTCAAAAAATAACATAAAACACTCAAGTGCTAGGATCCTAAGTGGATGAATCAAGGGGCTGGTTAATTTGGGGTTCTAGGAAGCAGGGCCATTTCCTGCAGCCCATAGCTGGGGTTTGATGAGATTTGAAGCCCATATGGGGTGTTTCTCATCAGTATTCGATGCTCTGGGGCCTATGGGAGGGACAGGAGAAGGGCCGTGAACCTATCCCTGGCCTTTTAATAGGGGGGTGAGGAAGGAATCGGGAGCTGCAGACAAGAAGGCTGGAGCGTGACCCGGGCAGCTTTGGAAGGGGACAGGAAATGGAACCCAGGCACGGCAAGCCACCGCCGGCTCTTTCAGACATGGAGTGACGTAGCAGCCTCTTGTCTCCCTACAAGGCCAGGATTGGGACCTGCCAGGCTGAGGGGGAAGGAGGAAAAGTAGTCAGGAGGGAAAACGTATTTACAGTTAGGCTCCCAAACCCTGAACTCCCTTCACCCACCAATGCCCCTTAAGGAAATCGTCCCATGGAAATATTCAGGGCCACACACAAAGATGCACAGCACAGTGTGGTTTTGGGGAATGGAAAGTAGAAAAATAAACTACGTTGCTCATTTGACAAAGCCGACAGGAATGAAGATAAAAAACGTTCCCAAGGAATGATATGAAGCCAATAAAAAAGCTGTGGACCGATGTGTATCATAATGGGATGTCTTCCAAGATAGAGGAAGTAAAAATGGCAGGTTAGAGAGGTTGTAAATTTGACATTTGTAAAAAGAGAAGTGCATCTCTTATATCCAGAGAAAACAGTGAGGAAGAATGTATCTCCCTGAATAATTGCTTACGCTACTTTGGGTCATTGAATTATGGGAGAGACTTTCTTCTTCATAGATTTCTACAGTATCCGGCCTTTCTACAAGTAACATATATAAAAGAAGAATACTTGTTTCTATTACAAAAATAAGGAGGCTGGGTTATGGGTCGAATGGTACCACCCTACCCAAAACTCATATGTTGAAGTCCTAACCCCCAGGACCTCAGAATGTGACCCTATTTGAAGACAGGGTCTTTAGAGTAAGCCAAGTTAGAATGAGGTCATTAGGGCAGGCCTAATCCAACATGACTGTGTCCTTATAAATAGGGAAGCGTAGACACACACAGGGAAGATGAAGGCAGAGGTGGGGGTGATGTTTCGACAAGCCACAGAATGCCGAGGACCACCAGCAAGACCCTGGGAGAGAGGGTCGGACCATATCCTCCCCAAAGTGCTCAGCAGGAACCAGGGCTACTGACAGTGTGATCCTGGATTTCCAGCCTCCAGAACTGTGAGACAATCAGTGTGCCTTAAGCCACCAGCTTGTGGTGTTTTTTTTTTTTTTTTACCGTAGCCCTAGAGAACAAATACAAAGGCCACATACATAGCTCCGTGGTTTGGACTGGGGCCTGCCAACAGGAGAGGGTAAGAAGTGGGACAAAGCCCTGAAATAGAGGGGGGTCTGCTTAGACCCAAGGCTAACTCCGAGACCGCATCTGCGGCTGGGGGGTCAGAGAACTGCTGAACTTTCAGAGCTGTATAGGTTGGTACCCTGTCCCGGCCTATGGGAGATAATGACAGCAGGGGCCAGAAAGGGTCCCACATTTGGTTGGCAGTGGGTTTCACATGGATTTCCAGGGGGTCAAGTGTCAAGTCCCAATTCCAGTTATCTGAGAGGCACTGCCTGGGAGGGCTCATTGGAGAAAAATTCTGCCAGCGCATGTGGTGATAGATTAATGATGTCTGCCAGGGACAGGGAGGGAGATGCATTGCCACATATAGGGAGTGTTCCCTTGTGGTGATAGATTAGTGATGTCTGCCAGGTACAGGGATGGGGACACATCGCCACACATATGGAGTGTTCCCTCCGGAGGCACAGGCCACAGAAATAATATCTTATGACTTGCCTTTATGCAGGGCTGAATCCATTTACTGTGGTTTCTCAGGATAGATCTTTTCTTAATTTTAAAGTTGGTCTGACCCAAGGGAGAAGGGAGCTGATTGAGGAATCTGAGATGGCAGGGGTCCATCCCACCAGGAAGCCATCACTTTTCCAACCACCTGCCATGGCCAGGCAATGTGTGACACCTGGGACACGCACTGACCCACAGACTTTTTGCAGCAGCCCCTGAGGGCACCAGGGATGCCCTTGACTTCCTCTGCCTGCTTCCAGGGGCTGTGCAGCGTCCAGACAGAGGACATGCATTTGTGCCAGTTAAGAGAGAACAGCCAGGCCAGTGTTCCCTGTCCAAGATGAGTGGCAAACACTTAGCACCTCCAAGACTCAGTTTCCACAACTGTAAACGGGCAGGGTAGGGGTTCATTCTGGGCTTGTGACAAAGCAAAGGGAAGAGGTGGGGAGCTGGCAAGGCAGGGGACAGGTCCCCCATAAGCACTACACAATCCCCATTGGCAAGAGATCCTGCCTCTGTCCACAGAGGTCCAGACAGGGCCGCCCCGTACCTCTCACGACCAGGAACGCCCGGGCTGTGGCAGAGCCCAGGAGATTGTGAGCGACGCAGTCGTAGGTGCCTGCATCCCCAGTCTCCACATTCTCCAGCCACAGGCTCCCATCAGGCAGGGTCCGGAGTCGCCGGCTGGCCCGCAAGGGTTGACCCGCCCTCAACCATTCAATGGTGGGTATGGGCTCTCCAGTGGCCTGGCATCGCAGAGCCACGTCATCCCCGGATCTCACTGTCATGTCCTGGGGCTCCACCTGGAACACCGGAGCACCTGTGGGAGGCCCAGGTGGCTTTTAGGAACATTTAATTATTTTTGCATATTCAAGTGGAATATGTTCATTTAGACATACTAAGAAATCCAGAGAGGCAGAAAGAAGAAAATAAGAACTGCATAGGATCCTTCCACCCAGTCATCCTTCCTGAATATTTCCCTCTAGACACTGTTGCTTTATGAAAATATGATCATATGGCCATATCTGCTTTTATTTTATTTTACTTTACTATTTTATTTTATTTTATTTTATTTTTTGAGACGGAATCTTGCTCTGTCCCCCAGGCTGGAGTGCAGTGGCACAATCTTGGCTCACTGCAATCTCCGCCTCCCGGGTTCAAGTGATCCTCCCATCTCAGCCTCCTGAGTAGCTGGGATTACAGGCGCCTGCCACCACACCTCACTGACTTTTGTATTTTTAGTAGAGACATAGTTTCGTCATGTTGGCCAGGTTGGTCTTGAACTCCTGACCTCAGGTGATCCACCCGCCTCAGTCTCCCAAAGTGCTGGGGTTACAGGCATGAGCCACCACGCCTGGCCATCTGCTTTTATTTTTCCTCCCCAATAGATCGTAACTACCTTTCCACGCAGTTGCATATCTGTTGTTAGTGGCTAGGTAGTCTTCTATTGCCTGGCTCTGTTGGGATTGGCTAAACCAAGCCTCTCCTACAGGACAGTTAGGCTGCTTCCAATGAAGTCGGGGCCATCTGTCAGAACTGCCTCTAGGGCTCTGTCACCTACTGTGGGTGACTCTCACCAAGTCACTCCCTGACCCTCAGTGTTCCCATCTGAAATATGGGGATGATGCTTCCTGTCCACTTACTATCACAGACCCTCCTGGAAGGCTAACATGGAAAGGATGGGAAAGGCCCAGTGCTGGTGAGGCTGCAGAGCAAGCAGAATTCGCACACACTGCGGTGGAAATGCAATGTGGTTCAGCCAAAGTGGGCTGCTGTGTGCCTGTGTGTTCACTTCCTGCAGATGCTGCAGCAAGTTGCAGAAACACGGGAGAAACCGTGGAGGCCAGGAGGCCCACATCAGCCTCACTGGGCCAAAGTTCAGATGCTCTGCTCCCTCCAGAGGTTCTGGGGGACAGCCCATTCCTCACCTCTTCCAGCTTCCACCCGCCAGCATTCCTTAGCCTGAGGCTGCAACAATCCATCCTCTGCCTCCATCTCCACTTTACCTTCTCCTCTCTCTCTCTCCCCTGCCACACTTCCCCAGCTCTCTCTCTCTGTCTTTTTTTTTTTCTTGAGACAGAGTCTCACTCTGTCACCTAGGCTGGAGTGCAGTGGTACGATCTCAGCTCATTGCAACCTCTGCCTTCTAGCTTCAAGCGATTCTCCTGCCTCCGCCTCCCAAGTAGCTGGGATTACAGGTGTGCGCCACCACGCCCGGCTAATTTTTATACTTTTGGTAGAGACGGGCTTTTGCCATACTGATCACACTGGTCTCAAACTCCCAGCCTCAGGTGATCCACCCTCCTTGGCCTCCCAAAGTGTTAGGATTATAGTCGTGAGCCACCACGTCCAGCCCAGGCTCTCTTTTATAAGAATACTTGTAGCCGGGTATGGTGGCTCATGCCTGTAACCCCAGCACTTTGGAAGGCTGAGGTGGGTGGACTGCTTGAACCTAGGAATTTGAGAAGAGTCTGGCAAATATGGTGAAACCCTATTTCTACTAAAAAAAAAAAAAAATACAAAAATTAGCCAGGTGTGGTGGTCTGTGCTGGTAATCCTAGCTACTTGAGAGGCTGATGCAGGAGAATTGCTTGAACCTGGGAGGCAGAGGTTACAGTAGCCGAGATTGCGCCACTGCACTCCAGTCTGGGCAACAGCGCGAGATTCCATCTCAAAAAAAAAACCCCCAAAAAACACACCCCAAAATAAAACACTTGTGATAGCATTTAGGGGCCACCGAGATAATCTGCCTACTTTAAGATCCTTAACTTAATTACATTTGCAAAGATTCCTTTTCCAAGTAAGGAAACATTCGCAGGCCCTGGGGACTAGGACCTGGACCTATCTTTGAGAGCCATTCATCAGATACGACACAGCCCATGTGTCCTAAAGCGGAACGCGTGTACTACGAGACCTAGCGCTTCTGCTGCTGGACAAATACCCCAACACAAGTGTGTGTGCGCGTTCACCGGAGGGCGTGCGTAAGAAGGTCACAGCAGCCCTGTTCTAAACTGCCCATCACTGGAAACTAACCTACAGTGGAATACACGAATAAACTGTAGTACATCCATGTAGCAGAAAAACATACAGCAATGAGAACCAATAAACGAATTCCATGTGAACAGTACGGACGAATGCCACAAATAATGATGTGCAAAAGAAGAGTCCATACAAAAGCGCGTGTGGGGTGATTCCATTTAAATGAAGGTCGAGGCCAGGCATGGCGACTCACGCCTGTAAGCCCAACACTTTGGGAGGCCAGGGTGAGTGGATCACCTTAAGTCAGGAGTTCGAGACCAACCTCCCAGGTTCAAGCAATTCTCCTGCATCAGCCTCTCAAGTAGCTAGGATTATAGGCACAGACCACCACACCTGGCTAATTTTTGTATTTTTTTTTTTTAGTAGAAATAGGGTTTCACCATGTTTGCCAGACTCTTCTCAGGTTCAATATGGTGAAACCCCGTCTCTACTAAAAATACAAACATTAGCCGGGTGTGGTGGCAGGTCCCTGTAATCCCAGCTACTCGAGAGGCTGAGGCAGGAGAATTGCTTGAATCCAGGAGGCGGAGGTTGCAGTGAGCTAAGATCGCGCCATAGCACTCCAGCCTGGGTGACAGAGTGAGACTCCATCTCAATAAATAAATAAATAAATAAATAAATAAATAAATGTCAAAACAAGCAAGAGTCAGTCATCAGCTGTGGCTCAGGGAAGAGGTCAGCTAACTGCCCCCATAAACAAGCATAAAACTGGATATACTTGCCCCAAATAACAGTTTCAGGGCTCCCAAAATCAACCAAAGACACAAAACAAATTGAGAAGCATTTACTTTTTTTTTTTTTTTTTTTTTGAGACGGAGTCTCGCTCTGTCGCCCAGGCTGGAGTGCAGTGGCGCGATCTCGGCTCACTGCAAGCTCCGCCTCCCGGGTTCACGCCATTCTCCTGCCTCAGCCTCCCGAGTAGCTGGGACTACAGGCGCCCACAACCGCGCCCGGCTAATTTTTTGTATTTTTAGTAGAGACGGGGTTTCACCGTGGTCTCGATCTCCTGACCTTGTGATCCGCCCGCCTCGGCCTCCCAAAGTGCTGGGATTACAGGCGTGAGCCACCGCGCCCGGCTTTTTTTTTTTTTTTTTTTGAGACGGAGTGTCGCTCTGCCGCCCAGGCTGGAATGCGATCTCAGCTCACTGCAGCCTTGACCTCCCAGCTCAAGCCATCCTCCCGCCTTAGCCTCCCGAGTAGCTGGGACTACAGGTGCGTGCCACCACACCTGGCTAATTTATTTATTTTTTGTAGAGATGGGATTTCACTGTGTTGCCCAGTTGTGAGCCGTCGTGCCAGGTCTTGAGAAGCATTTATCCATAAAAAACCTCTATGGCTGGGCACAGTGGCTCACGCCTGTAATTCCAGCACTTTGGGAGGCTGAGGTGGGTGGATGGCCTGTGGTCAGGAGTTCGAGACCAGCTGGGCCAACATGGTGAAACTCTATCTCAACTAAAATTACAAAAATTAGCTGTGATGAGGTGGTGGGTGCCTGTAATCTCAGCTATTTGGGAGGCTGAGGCAGGAGAATCTCTTGAACCTGGGAGGTGGAGGTTGCAGTAAGCTGAGATCGTGCCACTGCACTCCAGCCCGGGTGACAGAGTGAGACTCTGTCTCCAAAAAAAAAAAAAAAAAAAAAAAAAAAAAAGCCTCTAGAACTTTGGATAAGAACAGTGAAACCTTTGGTCTCCTGCCTAGGGCTATGCCCATCCTTATCCCACTGTGACCATCACAGTGATTTTATTAGGGATGACTGTCAAAAACAGCAGCTGTGGGGCCGGGCGTGGTGGCTCACGCCTGTAATCCCAGCACTTTGGGAGGCCAAGGTGGGCGGATCACGAGGTCAGGAGATCGAGACCACGGTGAAACCCCGTCTCTCTTAAAAATACAAAAATTAGGCGGGCGTGGTGGCGGGCGCCTGTAGTCCCAGCTACTCCGGAGGCTGAGGCAGGAGAATGGCGAGAACCCGGGAGGCGGAGCTTGCAGCGAGCTAAGATCGTGCCACTGCACTCCAGCCTGGGCGACAGAGCAAGACTCCGTCTCAAAAAACAAACAAAAAAACAACAAAAAACCCAGCAGCTTTTGCCACCCCTGAGGGCTGTTTTAATGTGCAGTAGAAGATGAAAGCATGCCCTGAGAAATATCATCAGGAAAAGGGGCAAAACTGGTAGGAACCAAAAGAGAAACGGCTGCTGTGCTGGCCTGTGGCATGGCCCTGGCTGAGAAGAGCAGGGGCCCAGCCAGCAACTTAACGGGGAGAACCTGGAAATGAAGGAGCCACAGACAGGCTGGATCGGCTCCCCACAATCCCTGGCCAATGTGGGAAATATGCACCTGTGCAGGGGAGACCTGAGGGGTACAAAGGACAGTCAAACCGAGGCCGACTTGAAAACTGCCTGAACTTCAAATTACTCTACAGCCATGTTTTGCAGAGATTTTGTTATTATTATTATTTTTTTCACTTGTTTCAAGCATGTTGACAACTGCTCATAGTAGCATCCCTGTCAGCTAGCCTGGGCAACATAGAAAGACCTCATCTCTACAAAAAATAAATAAAGTAGCCGGGCATGGTGGTGTGCACCTGCAGTCCCAGCTACTTGGGAGGCTGAGAAGTGGGAGGATTGCTTGAGCCCAGGAGGTCAAGGCTGCAGTGAGCTGTGATTGTGCCACTGCACTCCAGTCTGGGTGACAGAGCAAGATCCCGTCAAAAAATTAGAAAGAAATCCTTATCAGATGACTCAAACATCTGTGCTATCTCAGTTGGTGTCTGTTGCGTGTCGGTTCTCATTCGAGTTGAGATTTTTCCTTGTTCTCAGTATGATAAGTGAGTTTCAGTATGATAAGATTTGGGTTCTTATTTAAATCTTCCATCTTAGCAGACCTGGAACACTGCCAGGGAAAGGAGGTGCCACTCACTTCTGCCAGAGGAGAGTGGAAGTGGAAGTCCGGGTTCCCTACGTGGCCTCCATGGACACCCGGGAATGGGGACGGTGCCTCATTATTGCTGGGTATTGGTGGGAGTTGGCGCTTCAGGTGGGGCTCTGCTGGCACCACCCTGGTTGGGAGGGAGAGGGGTACTGCTTATTGCTCCCCACTCGGCCTGTGTAGGCGAGGGGCTTCCCCCTCAGTGGGTGGCAGTGGTGACAGTTCAGTCTTGGTCAGGCGCAGTGGCTCATGTCTGTAATCCCACCACTTTGGGAGGCTGAGGCAGGTGGATCATTTAAGCCCAGGAGTTTGAGACTGGCTTAGGCAACATAAGGAGACCCCATCTCTACAAAAAAATAAATACATAAAAATAAAAATCAGCCGGGTGTGGTGGCATGTGCCTGCAGTCCCAGGTACTTGGAAGGCTGAGGTGGGATGACCACCTGAGCCAAGGCTGAGGTGAGCCATGATCATGTCGCTGCACTCCAGCCTGGGCAACAGAGTCAGACCTTGTCTAAAAAAAAAAAAAAAGGTCCTTATCAGATTACCTAATATGTCTACTATCTCAGTTGACGTCTGTTGTCTGCTTTCATTGAGATTTTCCTTGTTCCTGGTATGTAAATTGAGATTTTCCTTGCTCCTGGCATGTAAGTGAGTTTCAGTATTGTATGACTCAGATTTTTATTTAAATCTTCCATTTTCGGCAGATCTGGAACACTGCCAAGAAAAAGTGGTGCCACTCACTTCTGCCAGGTCAGAGCGGAAGCCCAGGTTCCCAACGAGGCCTCCATGGACATCCCGGAACAGGGAGGGGTGCCTCATTACTGCTGGGCATGGGTGGAGGCGTGCCCACTCTGGGCCTCTGGTGGCACTACCCTGGCTGCATACCTGGCCTGATAGGGGAGGAGCTTCCCACTCAGATGACAGTGGTGACAATTCCGCCTCTTCATGAGGTGTCACCTGACAGCATCCCGCTCCAGTGTGGGGAGAGCAGTGCCTCAGTACAGGGGGTGAGGGTGGAAATGCGGGCTCCCAGTTAGTTTGATGATGGGGCTGGGGTGTTTTTCATGGTGTTTGCCTCCCAAGTAGTTGGGACTACAGGCGTGTGCCACCATGCCCATCTATTTTTTTTTTTTTTTTTTGTATTTTTGGTAGAGATGGGGTTTCACCGTATTCCCCAGGCTGATCTCAAATTCCTGAGCTCAAGCGATCTGGCTACCTCAGCCTCCCAAAGTGCTGGGATTACAGACATGAGCCACCACACCCGGTTGGGGGTTGTTATTTACAAGTTTTCTTTCTTACTATGCTGTCCTTATCCTAGTTCCTTGCAAGTGAGGACAGGCTGTTGTTGAGGTGCACACATGCCGGCGCGCGCCCGCGTGTGTGTATGTGTGTGTGTGTGTCTGTATGTCTGAGCCCACTGGTGGTTCCAGGATATAAGGAACAAAAAGAAACACCCGGGCACTCAACACCACATTGCTCCTCAGGTCCCAAGATCAGTAGTCTATCCTCCTTCTTTTCTCTACTTTTCAGAGGCTCTTTCTGTTTGCTTCTAGATAAAGGCCAGGGTGTTTAGCTGTCCTTAGCAAGAGAAATAGGGAGAAGTGCATCTATACCATCTTGTCTGGAACCACAAACCTATTCCACGCATGACCCAAACCCTCAACACACTAGGTGCAAAAGGGGAACTTCCTCAGCCTGAGAAAGGACGTCCACAAAATCTCACGGCTAACATCACACCCCATGGTGAAAGACCGACTGCTTTCCGCCTAAACCAGGGAACCAGGGAACCCGGCAAGGATGGCTGCTCTCGCCGCTTCAACTGTGTACCAGGGGGTTCAATCAAGGCAATAAGGCAAAGCAAAAAACTTCAAGGTACACAGATTTGAAAGAAAGAAGTCAAACTGTCCCTATTCATACATGACATAATATCAGATTCAACTGTACCTCTACATATTATCAATTACAAATCCAAAAATCAAAGAAAACAATTCCACCCAAAATAGCATCAACAATAATAAAAAGACTTAAAATCAATTTAACAAAAATATAACACCAGTACACTGAAAACCACAAAACATCACTGAAAGAAACTAAAGATCAACATAAATGGTACTAGAACATTTGGCTCTCCATATGCAAAAAAGGAAGTTAGACCCTTACTCCACACAAAAATTAACTCAAAATGGATCACAGACCTAAATGTGAGAACTAAAACTACAAAAATTATATAAGAAAATGTAGGGCCCAGTGGCTCACGCCTGTAATCCGCACTTTAGGAGGCCGAGGCAGGTGGATTGCTTGAGGCCAGGAGTTTGATACCAGCCTGGGCAACACGATGAAACCTCGTCTCTACTAAAATTACAAAAATGAGCCAGGTGTGGTGGTGCGGGCCTGTAATCTCAGCTACTTGGGAGGTTGAGGCGCAAGGAATGCTGAAACCTTGGGGTGCAGTGAGCTGAGATCTTGCCAGTGCACCCCAGCCTTGGTACCAGAGTGAAACTCTGTCTCAAAAACATTAAAAAGAAAAAAAAGAAAAGAAAAAGACAAGAAAGAAAGAAAGAAAAAGAAAGGAAGGAAGGAAGGAAGGAAGGAAGGAAGGAAGGAAGGAAGGAAGGAAGGAAGGAAGGAAGGAAGGAAGGAAGGAAAGAAAGAAGGAAAGAAAGGAGGGAGGGAGGGAGGGAGGAAGGAAGGAAGGAAGGAAAGAAAGAGAAAGAGAGAGAGAAAGAGAGAAAGAAAGAGAAAGAAAGAAAGAGAAAAAAAGAAAGAAAGAGAAAGAGAGAAAAGAAAGGAAGGAAAGGAAAGGATAGGAAAGGAAAAAGATGGGAAAGGAAAGGAAAGGAAAAGAAAAGAAAAAGATGACCTTAGGTTAGGCAAAGATTTTTAAAAGGTATAACACCAAATACATGATTCAAAAAATACGAAATGGATGAATTTGCACTTCACCAAATTTTAACACTTTTGCTCTTCAAGTCACCATTAAGAAAATGCAAAGACAAGCCACAGACTGGGAGAAATATTTGCAAATCACGTATCTGATAAAGGGCTATATCCATGGTATGTAAAGAACTGTAGAAAATCACTAGTAAGATAAACAACTCCATTTAAGAATGCGCACAAGTGCTGAGTGCAGTGGCTCACTCCTGTAATCCCAGCACGTTCGGAGGCCAAGGCAGGTGGATCACCTGAGGTCAGAAGTTCAAGACCAGTCTGGCCAACATGGTGAAACCCTGTTTCTACTAAAAATACAAAAACTAGCCAGACGTGGTGGCGGGCATCTATAATCCCAGATACTCAGGAGGCTGAGACAGGAGAATTGCCTGAACCTGGGAGGCGGAGGTTGCAGTGAGCAGAGATGGTGCCACTGCACTCCGGCCTAAGCAACAGAGCCAGACCCTGTCTCAAAAAATATTAGTAACAATAACTGTGGTAAAAAATACATTACATAAAATTTATAATTGAACCACTTGTAAGGTACAGTTCAGTAGTGTTGAGTATTTGACATTGTTGTACAATTTCCAGAACTTTTTCCTCTGGCTAAACTGAAACTCTGGACTCATTAAACACTAACTCCCCCTTCTCCCTACCACGCAGCCCCTGGCAAGCTCCATATTACTTTGGGTCTCTATGCTTTTGACCACTCTAGGCCCCTCATATAAACAGAATCATATAGGGTTTCTTTTTTTGTGACTGGCTTTTTCCACTTCGCATAATGACCTCAAGGTTCATCTATGTTGTAGCCTGTGTCAGAATTTCATTCCTTTTGTTCTTTTTTTTTTTTTTTTTTAGACTGAGTATTGCCTGTCACCCAGGCTGGAGTATGGTGGAACGATCTTGGCTCACTGTAACCTCTGCCTCCTGGGTTCAAGTGATTCTCCTGCCTCAGCTTCCTGAACAACTGGGATTACAGGCGCGCCACCACGCCCAGCTAATTTTTGTATTTTTAGTAGAGACAGAGTTTCACTATGTTGGAAAGGCTGTTCTCGAATTCCAGACTCCAGGTGATCCACCTGCCTCGGCCTCCCAAAGTGCTGGGATTACAGATGTGAGTCATCGAGCCCAGCCCTAGAATTTCCTTCCTTTTTAAGGTTAAATAATATCGCATTGAATGAATGGGTGAATTTTATGGTATGCAAATTATAACTCAATAAAGTTTCTTTCTTTTTTTTTTTTTAAAGAGGCAGAATCCAGAACAATAATTATTGGGCAGGGGGCAGTGAACAGAGGTGGGCATGCTGGAGGATGGCAGCCGGCGCTGTCCTGTTTCTTTGATCTGGCTGCTGGTTAACTGGGTGGGTTCGCATTATAAAAATTCACTGAGCTCCGCACTTCGGATCCTCGCTCTTCTCCACAGGTATTCATCTTCAATAAAACATTTTCTACAGAATCCCTATTGAGACAACTTCACAGTGTTATCCTGAGGCTCAAACAGCGCCTGGTAAACTACGAGCTGCTTGGCACCTGCGAGAGCTGTTGCGGTGATCTCGACGGCTGGTCTGAGTTTTAAATGCCCAGCTCCCCCTGGCCCCACGTTGCCAGGTTTTCTTGAGCTCAGTCCTGAGTCTCACTCACCCCACATTTGGGAAACATTTGATAGGATTCACTGTGTGTTCCAAATAAGCATTAATGAAAGAATTCCAAGTCTCGGCCCTGCCTGTCTGCCCTCTAGGCGACTCACACCACCGCTGTCCCCAAACACATTTCCCACGTCCCCAGTCTGCTGAGGCCGAGACTCACTCTGCAGGACGAGGATCACCACTTTCTTCGCCATGCCCATCTCGTTCTCTGCCAGGCACTGGTACTGTCCCGCATCGTCCCTCTGCAAGTGGGCACAGAAGAGGGGGCACAGTGCTCAGAGAAGACGAGCAGCTCAGACAGTTGGATAGGGGACTGAGGCCAGCCAGCCAGCAAGGGGCTTAGGCTGTGAAGCAGCCAGGGACACCTGATCCCCCACAGAGCATCGGAAGGGCCTCTGTGACCACTTGTCAGCAGACATGCAAAGAGAATCCAGCCCCTTTTCACACCCAGCTGTGACTAAGGTCCCTGTTGCCTTAGGTGGAACAACTTGCTGGGAAAGCATGGTATAGATCCACCTCTTCCAAACTGTGTGCGTTGACATCTTACTATCCCATGGCACATTATTTGAGACTCCTTGGAAAAAAGGGTTCCATGGTGAAGTAAGTTTGGGAGACAGTGAGTTAGATGACATGTTATGGTACTTTGGAAATCAATAAGTAGAGGAAAACAAGAACATTAGACACCTCTGTTGTACAAACAGGATGGCAGGCCCTCTTGGGGCATTTATTGTGCCAGTGTGCAAAGTGAGTCTTCCAGAAGGGAGACGGTTTGCAGCGTTGCCCTAACAGGTGGCCCACGGATATGTGATGGAACTCAGGTGGCACGCTGGCTCACATCACTTCTGAGTGGCAGCACCACCATGAGATGGGGCTGGGGCAGTCTGAGGCCACCATCCACTCCCAGAAGATGGTATCTAGTGGGCCACACCCAAAGGACTCGGGGGGACTGCATGGCACAAAGTTAAGAGTGTAGGTTTGGAGGTCAGACCAACGTGGGACTGAATCCCAACCCCGCTGCTTACTGCCCTGAACCCATTACTTAGGACATTTTCATGCTTCTGGAGCCTCAGTTTCCCCTTCTGTAAAATGGGAATGATAACTGCTAGGATCTTATAAGCATTAAATGGAACAATGCTTGCTAAGTGCGAGGCCCCGTGCCTGACCCACAGTTAGTACTTGGGCAACAGGAGTCATTATTACCACTGCTCTTACTGCTACTCTTATTACTAGTCCCATTATTATTACTACCCAGAGAAAGGCTCCCAAATGGGTAAGATCAAGGCCCCTAAGATGAACTTGAGTCAGGACTGACTTGGGGATTTCTGCACAATCACCAGAACTTGAGGCACAAAATGGAAGTTAAGGTGGCTGCCCCAGGGCCCAAGGCTTTGGAAACAGCACGGACCCTGAGGCAGGAAACCTGGGGGTGGGGGCCCTGCCTCCTGTACTTATTGGCTGTGGGCCTCTCTGAACTTCAGTGTCTTCGTCTGCAAATAGGGAGCACGATTACCTGCCTACCCTGCCCCTGGGGTTGTTAATAACAACATTTTGGGAGCATTACCCACAGATCACTCTTAAATAATGCGTATGAGACATCTCACTGATTTCTAATTACAATCCTATAAGGTAGAATGAATTTGCTCCATTGAATGGGTGGATGACCGAGGAACAGAAAAGCCAAGTGGCCAGAGGTCAATATTGGTGGTAGTGGGAGGATGTCTGGGGAATGGGCAGGGAGGTGCTTTGTAGACTGCAGAAGCAGGGGGGGCAACATGAAGAACCCTCTTGAGCAATCAGAAAAAGCATAGAGTTGTCCTTGGTGGCCCCACCCAAGGTGCCAAGCCCCGCCTTGCCTCAGTCCTGCGGATGGTCAGCGAGCCATTCTGCAGCTGGTGCCGGAGGCGGCTGCCCCGCAGTGGAAGGCCATCTTTGATCCAGCGGATGGCCGGCACTGGGTCTCCACGTGCCACACAGTCTAGCTGAATGCTGCCTCCTACAGGTTCCACCAGGTAGGAGAAAGCCTCCCCTTGTAGGACAGGAGCCTCTGCATGGGGTGACATGGAGCAAGTTGTCAGAAAAGAGGCTCCCTACAGGCTCAACCTCCCATAAACCCCAAAGGTCTGCCCAACTCCTGCCTCCAGGGGCTTCCAGAGGCTCCTGCTAGCCCAGCATGGTTGTGTGTAGTCAGTGCATCAGGGACAGCAAACAGTGTCCATGTCATGGGTCAAGTCACAAAGACTGGCAGTGGTTTCCAGGAACTGTGCTGAGAAGCATTTGAAGCTGAATGAGAACAGTGCTGTGATTGATTAGCGATGCCTGAGACGGGCACAGGCAGGGACGCAGTGCTACGCGTGTCATACACTCTCTCACAGATGGATGACACTAGCAGCGGAGTACCTGCTAGGTACTTTGGAAATCAATAACTATAAAAAAACAAGAACCCTAGACACCTCTGTTGTACAAAGCAACACTACGAGATTCATGCTAATCTCAAAACACTCTTGGAGGCTCTGGACTGGCTTATATCCTTCCTGGTTTCCTGAGGTTGGATCTACCAAAAGCTGCAGTTCTCTTTTGGTGCCTGGGGCTGCTGATTCCCTCCATCCGGCCCCACCCATCCTGAAGTTGTGCAGACTAAGTCATGGCATCACCGAGGGCTCCTGTGCTACTCTTGGTAGATGAATAGGTCATAGGAGACAACCGGCTGGCTGGCAAGCTTCTGGCATTTTTCTGCCAGGATGCCCTGGCCCCCATGCTCTCCTTCTACCCTGGCACTATGCAGCTGCAGGGCACTATGCAGCTGTAGGGCAATTGGTCAGATTCCAATTCTACTTGCAGCCAGGGTCGTCTTGGGAGTGTCAAAAATACTGATGCCTAGGCCTCACCCCAGCAAGGCTGGTTTACAGAGTTGGAGGTAGAAGCTGGGCTTTAGAATTTCAAGTCCCCCCGGGGATTCTAACATGCAGTCAGGGTGGGGAGCCACTAGTTCAGAGGACAGGAGGCCAGGTTCTCAGGAAACCAATAGATTGGGTTCCAGTAGACTGGAGGTCTTGAGAGAGAAGCCACCTGGGAAATGCGCCCTACCCTTCACGTGGACGAAGCTGACCGCCTGCGTGCGGCCCACTCTGTTCTCCGCCCAGCAGACATAGGTCCCGCTGTCTTCTCTGGAGACAGAGGCCCGCTGCAGCGTGCTGCCTCCATCCTGCTCAGACACCCCTTCTGTGGTGGAGAAAGAGAAGCCCGAGGGGGACTCTGAGACGGGTGCAGGGAACTCCTGCCCTCAACACTTCCCTGGTGCGTGGGTACCTGCAGGAACTTAATAAAAATGCAGAAACAGATGGGAGTCCCGGGTGAAGGCTGATCAAGCCAGACCCGTTCCTGGGAGGCACAGGCCACACTGGAGGCTGCAGTTAATGAACCCGCCTTCTACCATTTTCCAGCGCACACTGTGTGTTTGATAAACGGTCAAGGGCAGGTCTTTGGGGACCTCTTTGCACAGGGCACTTACTGAAACACTGCCATGATTTCTAGAGAGAAGGATTCCCTTTTTTTTTTTTTTCTTTTTTTTTTTTTTTTTTTGAGACAGTTTCGCTCTTGCTGCCCAGGCTGGAGTGCAATGGCACGATCTCGGCTCACTGCAACCTCCACCTCCCAGGTTCAACCAATTCTCCTGCCTCAGCCTCCCGAGTAGCTGGGATTACAGGCATGTGCCACCACGCCCAGCTAATGTTGTATTTTTAGTAGAGACGGGGTTTCACCATGTTGGCCAGGCTGGTCTCGAACTCCTGACCTCAGGTGATCCGCTCGCCTTGGCCCCCCAAAATGCTGGGATTACAGGCATGAGCCACCGCACCTGGCCAAGAGAAGGATTCTAATAATGGACTTTTCCTCTGGGGTTGGCCATTGCCTCTAGGACAGGAATATGGACAAGCATCACCATCAAGTAGGCATCTACTCCGGGCCAGGCCTGTGCTGAGCACGGCCCCTCCACTGTCATTCTGTCCTCAGGACCCCTGGTTATATCCATTTGACAGATGGAGAGCGGAGCTCAGAGAGGCCAAACTATTATACTTGCCCAAGGTCCCTCCCCAGGAAGTGGTGGGGCCCAGCAAAGCCTTCACCACAGGTGTGCACGGGTATTCCACACCTGGGGACTCAGAGTTAGGAATGTGTGATGTCATATCCTAATATAGGAAAGTATCATTTTGCAGTGGAGGGGACTTAGCAATTTATCAACTCAGCAGACACTGAGTACCCAGCAGGTACTTCACAGGCCCTGTGTCTCCCTAGACATCACCCGGGTTTCCGGTAGGAGGACAGAACCCCCACAAAAGGGGTTTGCTGAGGGTCCCACAATGGGAGTAGTAGCTCTGGGCTAGAACACAGGCCTCCCTCTCCTGGCCCTGAGGTCTCTAGGTTGACTCTTCTCGGGCGGCCTCTTGCCAGCTCTGATATATGGCTTGTCACATATGGCCACAGCTGGGTTTGCCCTGTCCACCTACATAGGGCCACATTGGAAGACCCAGGACCAACAGGGCTGACTGACAACCTTTCCTTTCCACTAGGTTGGGTCTCCCTACCTGCCCTCCCTTCTTGACCTCCCGGGGTCCTGGCTCTCTGTCCCACCCACGCCCAGCAGACCCAGACCTGTGACTGGCCGGTCGTTGACAGTCCAGCCAATGCGAGGGGTGGGGCTGCCCCGGGCTGCACAGCGAAGCCACAGCCTGTCCCCAAGGCGCAGGCTGCGGTCCCCAGGCAGGGTGGTGAACACAGGCAGCGCCAGGATGGTGAGGTGCACGCGGCGGCGGGCCCGGCCCACGGCATTCTCAGCGGTACAGGTATAGGTGCCTGCATCCCCGCCCTGTGGGCAAAGAAAGGGGTTGGCCGGAGAACTTCCCCGACCTCAGCATAGGTCAGGATGCCGCTAACCCTTGAAGGTTCTCACGGAGCATCCAGCCCAGAGAGGGGAAGTGACTTGCCCAAGGTCACACAGCTAGCAAACAGGTCAGCATCACCACCGCCACCGCACCCTTGCCCTGCCCTGTAGCGTTCACATGCTCTGCTGCTTCATAACCCCAGGGTTGACTGCATGATCGCAATAGCTACTGTTTACCAAACACCTACTGTGTGCTGCCCTGTGCTCAGAACTTGATCTGCACTTGCTTTTGGTGCCCTCATAGAGGGCCCAGCAGGGGCTCCAAGAGGAGGAGTTTTGTGGTACATTCAAGCAGGGCTGGTGCGCTCGCCACTGCTCCACCAGGCTCCCCAGGTAGCTCGGTCCAATGCCCCTGACCCTTTTACGTGTGTCCACTGAACCCATCCGGAGAGGGTCGCATCACAAAATTGCAGAATCTGATGAGTTCTGAGGGAAAGGGGGTCGGGGTCGGGGGTCCCACCCATACCCCCGGCTCAACACTCCCCAAAACCCAGAGGACAGTTAATGCGAATGCATGGTTGAGAACAACTGGGTAGGCTTTCGGGACACAAAGTCATCGCCATATCCCTGAGCCCCAGTCCGAGTTCCCTCCTTCCCCAGGAGCTGGCTGCTGAGGTCCAGGTTCAAATTTGGGTTCCGCCTCTTGGCAATGGTGGACAACTAGGTACACTTTGAGCCTTAGTTCTGGCCGTCTGTACCCGGCATGGTAACACTGATTTCCCCAGGCTCCCAGGGTTAAAGGCTGCACTGTGCTCGGCGCAGAGCATGACAAACAGGGGTCTCAGCCATTATTCCCTGCTGTGCCCCTCGGGGCGTGCCTCACCTCCAAGTTCTTCACCAGCAACTCCCCAGAAGGCTGGATGGTGAACTTCCCCTTGGCGCCTGACACAGGCTGGCCATCTTTGTCCCAGGTGATGTTGGGCTCAGGACTGCCCCTGGCCTTGCAAGGCAAGAATGCGTGGGAGCCTTCGGTGGTAGACAGGTCTGGGAGGCCATTCTCGATCACTGGTGGGACTGTGGGCAGAGGGAGGCCCACTCAGAACTGAGGCTGGGGGAGGCGGCTGACCCCATCCCAGGGCCCCTGGCCTTTGGCCCAGCCCTTCAGCCCTCCCTGGTCATCAGCTGCCCCCTCCAACTCCCTAGTCATAGGCCATTGCCCATGCTCAGGATGATTTGGGGACTGCCTGAGTTTGGTGTAGCTGTGACGGTGATTCCATTGCACCTGTGCACACACGTACACACACACACATGCACACACACAGATGACTAAAGCCACAGGACAGAGGTCTTGGGCACAAACTCCTTGTACTAGGCCACCTCCACGGACAAAAGCAGGGCAGCCATCACAGAGCATCCCTGCAGAGGAGCTATGCTGGGCAGAGTGAGGGTCACTGGCTTGGTGTCCGGCTGGTCTGGTGACCAGCGATGCTCCAGATCCGAGGGGAGAGGAGCATGCTGGACAAGGAGGTGTGGAGGAAGCCTGGAGCCTGGAGCCCCTCTGAGTTCACAGCCAGAGTCCGACTCTAGCCCTACACAGCTGCGGGCGGGGACAGCCACTGACATACCACAAAGCAGGCCACTGGGGCCAAGACACGACCAGCCCATACTGAATATTCCCAGCAGACTTTGCAGATTTTTGGCCAATGATGCCACCTTATCTTTGAAGCCAATGATTAATCAAACTAAGGGAAGGGCACATGCAATGGTGTGTGTGCCAGAGCAGGGCCAGAGAGGCTGCAGCTACTGGAAACCGGAATGAATGAGGGATGCTGGACTCATGTTCCACAGGGCTAGAGAGAAGGCAGAGGGGACGGGAGTTTATGTCTGAACCCAGAACTCAGGTGCACAATAAGAGAGGTTCCCCTTAATTCCTTCTAGAACTATAAGCAGTGTGCCCTGCCAGGCAGGGAAGGGAGAAGCCTGCAGGAGCCTCAAAGCCCCTCAGTTGCCAGAACCCACCTCGGCCCCGTCCTCACACCCACCTTGCACCACCAGCCGTGTCTTCCCCATGGCGCTGCCTGCACTGTTCTTGGCGATGCAGAGATAGTTTCCAGCATCCTCTGGGCTGGCATGGGCAATCCACAGCTGTCCGCCCGGTAGGACCTGGGTACTCACTCCTGAATGAGGAAGAAGAAAATCGGGGGTCAGGGAGCTGGGGTGGGGGACCCCCGAGGTGGGTAGATTGGGCTATTCTGTCTCACAGGCAGCAAATGACTTGCTGGGGTCACAGAGTGACCAGGGAACAGAAGGAGCCAAGAAGCCTGACCCCGAGCCTGACCCCGAGCCCAACCCAGTTGCCTGCTCCCGACCTCCCAACTCAGCCACCGAGTGCTTGGATGGCGTCTCAGGCCGTGGTGACAGGAGAAGGGTTGGGGAGGGGGAGGCCAGAGCAAGGGTGGGGGCGTGTCTGGGCAGACCAGGGGCTTTCCAGGACCTCTCAGCAGGTCTGCGGGGTCTCCCAGGGCAGGAAACAGGAACCCCCCAGGCCCACACTCTTCTCTTCCCTTCCCAGGCTGGCTGCCAGGGGCCCTCACCCGCAGGGATGTTGAGCCCTTCCTTCTGCCAGGTGATGGTCGGCCGGGGGATGCCTGAGGCCTCGCAGGGCAGCAGCACCTCCTCCTCTGCCACTGCCCGAACCACGCTGGGCAGCGGCTTCACCACCGGGGAGGCTATGAAGGACACGGATGCAGAGGGCCCTGAGAATGTCCATAACACAGCTTCTCCAACCAGGGGGCCTCAGAGCATCAGAGAGAGAGGCCTCTAAGGAGGACAGGGGTTCTAGAAACATCAGCCACAGCAACAAGGACACCATGGCTGATTCTTTTCCTCCCAAAGAATCCCACGAGAGACACGTCTGGGCCTCTGAGACTTCACCTCCATCCTGAGCCCCACCTGCCTCTGGCTCTCCACCTGCTCCCCTGGCCGTAGGAACTCTGGGGTCTGGACCATAGACTCTTACCTTGCACAGTGAGGAAGACGTGCTTGTGGGCGACGCCGGCAGAGTTGCGTGCTGAGCAGGTATAGCGGCCCGCATGGATGAGGAGGGCCTGCCCGATCTCCAGGGCGCCTGTTGGTCGGAATCAGGGTGAGGGGGTCAGGACAGAGGTCCCCAGGGATGGAGGTGGCAGGACTCCTACACAATCCCATTCTGTCTCTGGTCACTCAACCTGCCTCCTTTGCCCATTTAAAAACAGTCTGGGGGATGTGACTACACGGGAAACTGGCGTCTAGGTTTGCCTCTGTGCCCTGCTCAAAGCAGAGGCATGGCCGAGTTCCTTCCACTCTCTGGACCTCAGTTTCCCCGTGTGCACAATGAATAATCAGACAAGATGGTCTCTAGACCCTTTTGGCTGTAAAGTTCCAGGATCTGCCACTCCCCTGCCTGTAATCCCCCGCTCACAATTCCATACCCTGCTATCCTCACCTTGCTCTGCTAAAAACTCACCTCCTCTAGGAAGCCTCCCAGGATTACTGCCTCCTCTCCTCCCTTTATCCTCCTCACCTTAGCCTTGGTTACTCAGTGAACACCATTTTAACCTTCCCAGACCACAGGCTGCACCTGGGCAGTGAAGTGATGAGGGTTGTAAATTGTGCTCCGTGGAACCCTGGGGGCCTGCTGGGTGGGGGAAGGGAGCAAGGCCCACAGCACTCTGGCCCACCCACAGCCTGCCCCAGCCCCAGCTGGAACCAGAACTGTGGTTTGTTTTACCTGTTGAACTTTGTTGTTACCACTTATACTTATCAGAAAGAAGTTTTTGTTTTGTATTTTGTTTTGAGACAGGGTCTCACTCTGTTGCCCAGGCTGCAGTACACTGGTGCAATCATAGCTCACTGCATCCTTGAACTCCTATGCTCAAGCAATCCTCCCACCTCAGCCTCTCAAGCAGCTAGGACCACAGGCATGCACCACCACAGCCGGCTAATTTTTTAAAATGTGTTTGTAGAGATGGGGTCTTGCTGTGTTGCCCAGGCTGGTCTCAAACTCCTGGCTACAAACAGTCCTCCTGCCTCAGCCTCCCAAAGTGCTGGAATTATAGTGCACGAGTCCCTGTGCCCGGCCTGGAAGGAAGTTCTATTGCTTCAGAAGAGTTTGAAAATCACAGGTCTGGCCAGTGGTTCCTAGACTTTAGGATTTCGCTAACCAACAAACAAACAAATTTGGAGACTCTCCATAAAGCTTCCAACGTTTTATTTTGACAAGCAAAGACATTTAAAAAATCACCAAGTTAGGCTGGGCGCAATGGCTCATGCCTGTAATCCCAGCACTTTGGGAGGCCGAGGCACGCAGATCACAAGGTCAGGAGATCGAGACCACCCTGGCTAACGTGGTGAAATCCCGTCTCTACTGAAAATACAAAAAATTAGCCGGGCGTGATGGCAGGTGCCTGTAGTCCAAGCTACTCGGGAGGCTGAGGCAGGAGAATGGTGTGAATCCGGGAGGCAGAGCTTGCAGTGAGCCGAGATCACGCCACTGCACTCCAGCCTGGGCAATAGAGCAAGACTCTGTCTCAAAAAAAAAAAAAAAAATCACCACGTTAGGCCACTCATGTTGGCTCACACCTGTAATTCCAGCACTTTGGGAGGCTGAGAAGGGCAGATCACCTGAGGTCAGGAGTTCAAGACCAGCCTGGCCAACATAGTGAAACCCCATCTCTACAAAAATACAAAAATCAGCCAGGCATGATGGCAGGTTCCTGTAATCTCAGCTACCTGGGAAGCTGAGCCAGGAGAATCCCTTGAACCTGGGAGGTGGAGGCAGCAGTGAGCGGAGATAGCACCATTGCACTCCAGACTGGGAGACAGAGTGAGACTCCATCTTAAAAAAAATCACCATGTACTATTATCTTAATATCATCAAGAAAAGGAAGTTTCAACACCAAAAGATAATTTCAGAATAAAGGAGGATCTTTCTGATGGGATTAAACTAGGTTTACAAAAACTCCCAGGGAGCTGTTATTTTTCTTTTTCTTTTTTTTTTTTTTTTGAGATGGAGTCTCGCTCTGTCGCCCAGGCTGGAGTGCAGTGGTGCGATCTCCACTCACTGCAAGCTCCGCCTCCCAGGTTCACGCCATTCTCCTGCCTCAGCCTCCCATGTAGCTGGGACTACAGGTCCCCGCCACCGCGCCTGGCTAATTTTTTTAATATTTTTAGTAGAGACGGGGTTTCACCGTGTTAGCCAGGATGGTCTTGATCTCCTGACCTCGTGATCCACCCGTCTCGGCCTCCCAAAGTGCTGGGATTACAAGCTTGAGCCACCGCGCCCGGCCCTATTTTTCTTATTTCGCCATGAAATAGCACTTGTATGCCAGAGGGTCTTGGGGAACCACTGATGGGTCTCAACACTGCAGAGCATGGAGGAGAATATGGAGCTCAGAGAGGGCGAGAGGGTCCTCCCAGGTCACACAGCCAGGAGAGGCAGAGCCAGGCCAGATTGTTCCATCCTGTTCCACCAGGTGACCTTCTTTCACCCCCTCTGCCTGCTCTCCCAGTCTCCCGTCAGCTGCCTCTCTCTGTGGATTACCCTTACTTACCCGATGGTGAGACACGATAGCCGCTTCCCCGAGCTCCTAGGTGGGCACCTGCCTTGCTCCAGGACACGGTCGGAGCTGGTACGCCCGTGCTGTGACATGTGAGGACCACGGGTGCCATCATGGTCACGGTGAAGTCTGTCTGGTCGTCAGCAATGGTGGGAGGCACTGAAACCCAAGACAAGGCTTGAGGCCCTGCCGGCGTGCATGGGGAACTCACGGCATGGGGCCAGGGGTAAAGCCAGTACACAAGGTGACATCAGCGAAAAAGGGCCAAGGAGTGAGGTGGGACAACAGAGGGAGAAGTCACATTTGTCTACTCAGCAAATCCTTCTGGGCACGGGGCTATAGTTTTTTTCTTAAAAAAAAAAAAACTGTATTTTTTTCAGAGATGGAGTCTCAATATGTTGCCCAGGCTGGAATGCAGGGGCTAATCCCAAGTGTGATCCTACTACTGATCAACCCGTCTTGACCTGCTGTTTCCGACCTGGGCAGGTTCACCCTTCCTTAGGCAACTTGGTGGTCCCCCGCTCCCGGGAGGTCATCATATTGATGCTGAGCTTAGTGCGAACACCCAATCAGCATAGTGCACTACAGTCCAGGACTCCCTGGGCTCAAGCGATCCTCCCGCCTCAGCCTCCTGAGTAGCTGGGACTATAGGCACATGCCACTGCACCCAGTGGGATACGGCTTTCCTTAGAGACCCTGGCCTAGTAACTTCACAGGGGGTTACTCGTGGGTTTCCCACTTGAAGTAGGGGAGGCCAGAGGAGACCTCCAGGGGGAATGGCATTTAACCTGCGATCTGAAGGGAAAGCAGGTGTTTGCTGAGTAAGGGGAAGCGTGTTCCTGTACAAAGTCCTTGAGGCAAGGAACAAAAAGCTGAGCAGCTCGATTAGACCCTGGAATGAGGCAGGTCTGGCGTGAACTGAATCTGGGGGCTTGGCAGGGCCAGACCACACAGGACCTGGTGTGCCCGGCTGAATTCTTGCATTCTGTCCTGAGGGCAGCAGGCAGCTGTGGAGGGAGGGATTTTTAATGGGGGTGATGACAAGGTCAGATGTGAATTTAGAACATTGTGGATTTGGGAGGGGCCAGGAACTGTGCCGGAGCTGGGGTTATGTCAGCAGTGACCCAGGAGGATCTGAGAGGCCTTCCTGGAGGAGGTGTCCAGTGCAGCGCAAGAAAAAGCCACACAATTCCCTGCAGGCAGGGAGAGCCCCCAAGGGCGGGAAGGCGCTGCCCCCACCCCAGGTGTCCCCCTCCACCTCTGCCCTGACTCACCATGGACGGTCACCTGGTAGAGCCTGCGGGCCTCGCCCACCTCATTGCTCACCACGCACTCAAACTGGGCTGAGTCCTGGGGGCCAGGGGCCACAAGGAGCAGGGCGTTGGAGGGCAGGAGCCTGGGGCGGACAGATGGACGGCCAAGTGGCTGCTGGGCTGACAGACCAGCTGTGGCTTTCTGGCTGTGGGGGTCTCATGCCCATTTCCTGTACCTGACCTCCAGCCCTGACTCTAGAAATGGCTTCTAGAAGTTTCTACCCCAAAGGTCTAGCTGGCTGATTTGTGAGTGATTTTCATTTTCATCCCTGTTTCTCTGTAACCCTGCACATTTGTTACAATAACCATCTACGATAACTTCTGTAAGAACCACAACTTTAAAGCGGCTCAGAGTCTTAGTTACTGACTTCATTTTCACTAAGTCTAGGTTTGTTACATTGGTTTTCCAATTTTTAAAAATTGACATTTTTTTTTTTTGGAGACAGAGTCTGGTTCTGTTGCCCAGGCTGGAGTGCACTGACACAATCACAGCTCACTGCAGCCTCAACCTCCCAGGTTCAGGGGATCCTTCCATCTCAGCCTCAGACACCCACCACCATACTCCGCTAATTTTTAAATTTTTTTGTAGAGATGGGGTCTCACTATGTTGCCCAGCCTGGTCTTGAACTCCTGGCCTCAAGTAATCCTCCCACCTCAGCCTCCCACAGTGCTGGGATTACAGGTATGAGCTACCACGCCCAGTTCATGTTTTGTTTTTAGATGAGTGACTCTGGTGGATATAAATCAAGCCCAGATGTCTCTGCTTAGCTGTATGTCCCCAGTGCCCTCACCTCTATCTCCGTGTGAAGACTTTCTGATCCCCAAAGTTGAGACACAAGTTCTGGTCCTGACTCCGGTGAGACCTGAGCACACCCTGCCCCGTCCCTGCCCCATGCCCCCATGAGACGAGAGTGCCTCCCCACCCCGTGTGTCTCAGGAAGTCACCGCAAGGTCCAGCTCGTTACCGGTAGGCGCCCTGCTGCAGGCGGAAGTCCAGCTTCTGTCCGTCCTTCCACCAGACCACCAGGGGCTTAGGGGAGCCGCTGGCCTCGCAGGGCAGCGAGGCTGGGGTGTGGGCGGTCAGGGTCAGGTTGGAGGGGCTGGGGGCGATGGCTGGAGGCTCTGGGGAGAGCGCAGTGGTCAGGAGACAGGTGCAGCGGGCACAGGGGCTGGGGGCTCTCTGAGGCTGTGCCCAGGGGCAAAGCCACTGCCTACTGTCTTCCACCCATCCCTGAGGCAGCACAGAGGGAGAGGGCAGGACAAAGTCCCAAGACGGCGCTTCCAACAGCCTCCCAAAACTGCGTGTTCTGGGCTTTCCACATCCCTGAGCCCGGCACCCCCTTGCTGCCTTTCCTTGACTGAGGCCTCCAGGCCTCCACTCCCTTAGCCCCCCACCTGAGGCCAGGGCCCGCCAGAGCAGCCTCACACAAGCTGATCCATTCGAGGGGGAGGAGACTGGGGCATCTGAGTCTAGTGATTTTGAATTTTATCCTTTCACATGTTTTACTTTTTTTTTTTGTAGACAGAGTCTCACTCTATCGCCCAGGCTGGAGTGCAGTGGTGTGATCATGGCTCACTACAGCCTGAAACTCCTGGGGTCGAGTGATCCTCCCACCTCAACCTCCCAGGCAGGTGGGACTACAGGCATGTGCCACCACGCTTGGCTAATTTAAGGATTTTTTTTTTTTTTTTTTTTTGTAGAGATGGGGTCTCACTATGTTGCCCAGGTTGGTCTCAAACTCCTGGGATCAAGTGATTCTCCTGCCACGGTCTCCCAGACTTGTTTTACCTTTTGTGCATGCTTTCTTACTTAATCAAATCACTGTTCTGTTATGTAATATATGCACTAAAAATACATCTGTGTCCTTTGAGTGTGCATGATCACAACTTTTTACTAAAGGGCTTCATGGTCAAAAACATTTGAAGACCATTGGCTGTTGGCTCCTGACAGCTGGGGTGACCCAGAAACTAAGCAGGACTGGACCCCAACAGGGACTGGACACTGAAGGCCTTCCCCAGGCCACCTACCAAAGACCCGTAGGTCGCGGCCTTGGCGATCGGATCCAGCAGAGTTGGATACCAGGCAGAGGTAGTGGCCGGCGTCCTGGGCAAGGACTGGCTGAATTCTCAGGGAACCCTCAGGCAGAACTTCGAACCTGGAATGGACAGGGGGTTGCCGTGGAGATGGGCAGGCCAGTGGGCCTGGAGCAGGGCTGTCCCCAGCAAGACCCTTCCCTCCGCCTCCCCTTTCCCAGTGAGAGAATGCTGATATGGTTTGGCTCTGTGTCCCCACCCAAATCTCATCTTGTAGCTCCCATAATTGCCACGTGTTGTGGGAGGGACCTGGTGGGAGATGATTGAATCAGAGAGGCAGGTCTTTCCCATGCTGTTCTCGTGATAGTAAATCAGTCTCATGAGATCTGATGGTTTTAAAAACGTAAATTTCTCTACACAAGCTCTCTCTTTGTCTGCGGCCATCCACGTAACATGTGACTCGTGCCCCAGCCGTGTGGAACTGTAAGTCCGATAAACCTCTTTCTTTTGTAAATTGCGCAGTTTCAGGTATGTCTTTTTTTTTTGAGACGGAGTCTCGCTCTGTCGCCCAAGCTGGAGTGCAGTGGCGCTATCCTGGCTCACTGCAAGCTCCGCCTCCCGGGTTCACGCCATTCTCCTGCCTCAGCCTCCCTAGTAGCTGGAACTACAGGCGCCCGCCACCGCGCCCGGCTCATTTTTTGTATTTTTAGTAGAGACGGGGTTTCACCATGGTCTCGATCTCCTGACCTTGTGATCCGCCCGCCTCGGCCTCCCAAAGTGCTGGGATTACAGGCGTGAGCCACCGCGCCCGGCCTCAGGTATGTCTTTATCAGAAACGTGAAAATGGACTAATACAGATGCTACCTTTGGAGGTCAGAGTCTTGCATCTATGAGGCCAAGGTCAGGCGGTCAGAGCCATGAGCAGCTCCCCACAGCCCAAGCCAACATTGGAAAGATGGAGAGAAGGGCTGCTTTGGGCCTCCCCGACACCCTCCTGGGCCTGGCCTCTCCTGAGACGCAGAAGGAGCAGCACCCTGCTCTTCTTGAGAGCAGTCCTGAGATCTGAAAAGTGCCCTTCCCAAGGGCCATGTCTGTACCGTGCAATCCCGCCCCTGGCCACAGTTGATTGGATGGGGGATGGACATATCACTCAGGCTGGGCCAATGGCATTCTGTGCCCTGGGAATTTAGAGTGGGGATTCACAGACAGCTTCCTAGTGAGCTGAGGAGCTGTAAACCTGGGTGAGGCTGGGGGCTATGGGGTTGTCAGGGCATGTGTTTCTCCCACGTTCACCAAGGAAGAAGGCAAGAGAGAGAAAGATGAAGCCCACACCGAGAGAAGCTGAGAGAAGCTTTAAAACCATCAGATCTCGTGAGACCCACTCATGCCCCTCTACTCCGCCCCATCTATCAAGGCTTCTGATCAAGTCAAACAAGCAAGAGACCTTCATGAGTGGTGGGCCTGTCCTTGTGTTCTGAGACGCCCCATGTCCTGATGATAAAGTCACTTTTCTGCTCCAATTGCCCGCCCCATGTCCTGATGATAAAGTCACTTTTCTGCTCCAATTGCCCAAGTGGGTTTGGTTTGCAACCCACAAAGTGGCACCTGAGAGCCTCCCCGAGGCCCACCCCTTCCCTCTCCCACCTGGGGCTCCTGGGATCCAGGGGTACCCCGTCCTTCCGCCAGCTCACGAGGGGTGTGGGCACACCATCGGCCTGGCAGGGCAGCAGGGCTGTTTGGTTCACTGAGACGTTCACTGCAGGTGGTCCCGACCGGATGGTGGGCACCGCTGGGGAGGGGCACAGAAGGAGTGGTGCTGGGAGCTGTGGCTCTAAGGGGGTGGGCAGGGTGAGGTGGGGTGGGCAGGGCGGGGTGGGGCGGGCTCTACTCACTGTGGATCTCCACGCGGAAGGCCACGCTGGTGCCGCCTGCAGCGTTGCGGGCTGTGCAGCTGTAGTTGCCGCTGTCAGCCGTGCTCAAGGCCTGCAGCTGGAGGAACCTGCCCTGCTCTGGGAACTGTGTGTGGGCGTCCTCCTGGAGATCCCCGCCAGGGTGGAGAGACCCTTATCAGTGCCCAACTGCTCCCGACCAGACCCCAGCACCAGATGTGGAGGACTGAGGAACTGGTGAAGCTGGACAGTGGCTCTGTCCTTCTAGCCTGACCGCAGGCCCTGACTGTGACCTGCTGAGGACCCTCTAAGGAAATGCACTCCTCTGGGAGGAAATGCATCTCCTGTCCCTGGAATTCCTGTCAGAACACCCACAACCCTGAATCCACAGACGCAAACTGACCCCATTTGAGAGGTGGGCACAGAGAACCTTGGTCACCAGCCCAGGCCACACAGCCGCTAAGCATAGCTTCAAGGAACCAGGGGGAGGACACTGGGTGGGCCTCGGAAGCCCTGAGTGACCTGAACCTTGCCTCAGTGTCCCCATCCATAAAATGGGAGTGACAATGACAATGGGGGGTATGACACCCGGGCAACAGGGTGCAAAGTGCAGCTCAGAGCAGGCCCTTGGCACCCGCTCTGGATCTTGGATCCGGCCAGGTCAGGTCTGGGGCCTGAGAGGGACAGAAGGCAGCACCCTGGGGCCCCGCCTGGCGCCCACCTGCAGCACGACGCCATCTCGGTGCCACGTGATCTCGGGCGCTGGCTCTGCCTCCACCGAACACTCCAGGACCAGCTGCCCCGGGGCCAGGCCGACCACAAAGCGGGGGCCTCGGGGCCCAACAATGTTTGGAGGGGCTGGGAAGCGGGTGGCACAAGAGGATGTGAGAGGTAGACTCACCCCTGCCACGAGCCCGTCCTGCCTCCCGGCCCTGCCCCCACCCCACCCCCACCACCTACCTTGAACCCTGACCCGGAAGCTCTTCTCGACTGCACCTGCAGGGCTTTCAGCCAGGCAAGTGTACAGCCCGGCATCCCCAACCTGGAGATGGAGCGGGTTGAGCAGCTGCCCCTGGCCCCTGTCTGCCTGCCTCCCGATCTGGTTTCTTTCTTATGCCACAAGGGACCCAGAATTCAAACTCAGCCCTGCGAGGTCTGCCATCCACCTTCCCAGCCAACCCATGCCCTCTCCCTCCCTCTCACTGTTGCTTTAGGGCTGGTGCGATGCCTGCCTCTTCCCAGAAGTCCCCCTTAACTGCACCAGCCCTCCTCTGGCTTAGATGGGGTCACCTGGTTTTGGCATCAGCCTGGGCCCTGACCCTGCTGGGAGCTCCCAAGGGCACGGCTTAGGTGGGTCACCTCCACACCCTCGTACCCCACACAGAGGAGGAGCTTCAGGCAAACCTTGTCAACTGCCCACTGGGTCTGGGGAACCTGCAGTCCCTCCCCTCTCCCCCAGCCCCCAGCCTCACCCCATGGTGGCAGCACCGGTACCTGCACACTCTCCACCCGGAGCACCCCTGCGGCTCTGCTGCTGTTCTCCAGCCTGGTCAGGGCCTGCCCGTCCTTATGCCAGGTGATGTTGGGCTGGGGGGTGCCCTGGGCCTCACAGAGGAGCTCCATGGGGGCACCGGGGGTCAACGACAGCTCTGTAGGCTGGCCTGAGTCCTCAATGTGAGGGGGCTCTGCAAGCCACCATGGAGGGGAACACACAATTGACACACGTTTCCAGGATGGTACCACACTTGAAAACGCGTGCTGAGTCTGGGGGCTCTGCTCCCACATTTTGGTGGCTCTCGTTCTTGCATCTGCCACCAAGGTTTGGTGGAAAGAACCCAGGAGCGCAGCCATGGGAGAATGAAAGCCGGGCCACCCACTCCCTGCAGGTAAGGCAGGCGAGAGGCATCCCAGCCGGAACCAAGTTCCCCGAGTTCCACTCCCAGGTGGCAGTCCCAGGCCTCCAGGGGACTCACCTCCCTCACTGCCCTTCCCATTGCCTCCAGAGTCCCACCCTCTCCCCTGAGCCCAGAGAAGCTGGCCAGAGGCCAGAGGACCCACCCATGACGGTCAGCTGGAAATGCCTCCTGGCTTCCCCGGCCTCGCTCACGGCCACACAGGAGTAGGTCCCCGAGTCACCAGCTCCCACTGTCTCCAGCTGCAGGCTGGGCCCCTGCTCAAGGCTCTGGGACAACAAGGGCTCCCCGTCCTTCATCCATGACACGAGAGGCAGGGGAACGCCCCGGGCCTCGCACGGGAGTTCCACTGGGGAGCCACGAACCACCATCACCTCATTCTGGAACTCCACCGGCTCCAGGACAGGGGGCACTGTGGAGGGCAGAAAGGTGGGCAGGAGCCATTTTATTCCAGGACTCTTATCTCCAGTACTCAACTTAGACATCACCTCCTCCAGGAAGCCGCCCTGGTCCCCCAAGGCCAGGTGGGGTGCCCTCCTCTGTGCTCCCACAGCATCCTCTCCGTCTCCCAGTGTCACTAGTTCCCTGAATTGTGATTGTCTATTTACAGAGCTGCTTCCTGCACTGGCCTCTCTGCCCCCACCTATCCTGGGCATATCAGAGTGCCCATGGCTACTTGTGAGGTGCGAACGGGCAATCCAGTGCGTCAGAGACTGAGCCGCAGTGTCCACTCTCCTTGATGCCCCCAGGGCCCATCCTTGGTTCCACCCAGATGGGCAGGGGGGCCAAGGGCCTTGCTTCTCACCCACCAAGGCCAGAGACCCCCTTGCCCCACCCCCTGCTCCATACCCTGCACCTGCAAGGTGAAGTTCCTGTCCGCCACGCCAGCTGGGCTTGCGGCCACGCAGGTGAAGATGCCGGCATCTGCCAACTGCACCTGGGAAATCCTGAATCTCCCGAGAGGAGGGAGAAGGAGAGAAGAGAAAGTGAGAGAGAGAGAGAGAGGAAGAGAGAGGGAGAGACAGGAGAGGCCGGCTGTGTGGAAAGACTTCCTCTCTTTTCCATCCTTTGTCTCCCAAGAACTTGCTGGCCAGAGTGGTCAGAGTGACTGAGCCCAGCCTTTGCTTAAACTCTTTTTTTTTTTTTGAGATGGTGTCTCGCTGTGTCGCCCAGGCTGGACTGCAGTGGCATGATCTTGGCTCACTGCAAGCTCCGCCTCCCGGGTTTAGGCCATTCTCCTGCCTCAGCCTCCCGAGTAGCTGGGACTACAGGCGCCCCCCACCTCGCCCGGCTAGTTTTTTGTATTTTTGGTAGAGACGGGGTTTCACCGTGTTAGCCAGGATGGTCTTGATCTCCTGACCTCGTGATCTGCCCGCCTCAGCCTCCCAAAGTGCTGGGATTACAGGCGTGAGCCACCACGCCCGGCCTGCTTACATTCTTTACCCGGGTTTCTGGTGCCCCCAGGATAAAGCCTCCAGCTGCCTCCACCCCTGCTGCCTGCTGCAACCCATCTCCTTCTGAAGCCAGACCTCCTGCCTCCCAAATTCCGGAAGCTCCGCGTCCCACATGGACAGCTTGGCTCCTCTTCCTCTACGCAACCCTCTTTGCCCTCAGAGTTCACTGGAGTCATCTCAGCTCACTGGCTTCACTATCTGTCCTCCCACTTTCTCTCAACCCCTTTCACCTCACCCACCCCTCCGCAGCTGCTCTTGCCCAGTCCCCAGGGACAGCCATAGCACCAAAGCCAACAGTCCGTCCTCAGGCCTCGTCTCCGGTGACCCGGTTGGTCTCTCCTTCCCTGAAACCTGACTTCTCCTGCATCTCCTCCTATCCTGACCACCTCCCCTTCCCTAGGTCCCTGAGACCCATCCTGACATTAGCAGCTGGGGCGCAGTCCACACTCGCTCTGGGATGGGGGGTGGGTTTTGCTGACAGTCCTGGTTTCCAGCACTTCCCACTGGCTGTCAATCCCCACATGTCCACTCTGAGTGGAACAGCCAACGCCTGTGTGCCATCTCCCCTACCTGAGGGTGCGGCCAGAGCCGTGGAGGAGGGTGCGCTGGGAGAGCGGGAGGGGCAGGCCGTCCTTGAGCCAGCTCACATGGATGGGCGGGGAGCCCCGTACAGGGCATGCCATGGTCACCAGCTCCCCAGGCCTGCTCACCAGGGCCCCCGAGCCGTCTGCTCCCTGCTCAATGGTGGGAGGAACTGGGGGTGGGTAGAAAAAAGAGGAGTAATGAGGAGGTCTTGGGAGGAAAGTGGGCTCCTCCCAGGGAAATCCCAGAAGTAGAGACCTGGACTTGTGCCGCCAGCAACCACAGTGGTCTCCGCCCCTCATGAGGGATGAGGCCCACTGCATGGGGGGCACAGCCACTCCCTGACTCTCTTCTCACCTCCCGAATCTCCACTGTACCCTGGGCTGGCATTATTGTCCTCTAGTTTGAGGATGGGGCACGGAGGCCCAGGGAAGTGAGACCCATGGCCCAGGTCACAGTGTGGGCTTTGCTCACATGTCACCTTATCTCCCGTGCCCAGGCCCACGCATCACCCTCCAGATGCCCCCGGGCTCCTCACCCAGCACGTTCACCGTGTGCAGCCTGGCGTCCTCCCCGGCTGGGTTGTGGGCCACGCAGGTGTAGGCACCCGCGTCCGAGGCCCTCAGGCCTTTTAGCACCAGGGAGCCGCCATCCAGGTAGAACCTGCCACAGGGAGGGAGGGCCGACAGCAGGGGCATAAGGTGAAGTGGGCTCTGCCGCCTCTGGGGAGGGCATGGGCCAAGTCTTACCGGAGGTGGGGGCCCATGTCCTGGCCCAGCGGGCTGCCGTCCTTCAGCCAGGCCACATCCGGCAGCGGCTGCCCATCAGCCTCACAGTCCAGCCGCACCTCCTGCCCTTCCAAGATGTGGTGCTCCTGCGCGGTGCCCGAGCTCCGGATCCGGGGGGGCACTGAGGCAGGGGTGCAGTGAGGCCCTGGGTGACGGCAGGGGCAGCCATGGGAGTGGGACAGGAGGGTGCAGGGCGCAGACCTACCCAGCACTGCGACCACGAAGTCCTTGCGGGCCTCGGCCTGAGTGTTCTCAGCCACACATGTGTAGGTGCCTGCCTGGGTCGGTTGCAGGCGGCTCAGTTGGAGGCGTCCCCCGCGGGAGACCACACCATGCACCACGCTGCTCTCTGTGGGACAGAGGGGGACCCCTGAATCCCCCAGCCCCTTCTTGTGCTCCTAGAAAACTGAACCCCCCAGAGGCAGAAGCTCCTTCTTATATGTCCCCACCTTCCCCAGCCCAGTCTCTGTTCCTTAGAATCCTCCCTCATTTCCTTCCACTTGAGACAGCTCTTCCCAAGAGACCCTCTCCCTTCAGCATCCAGGATTTGCTCTCGGGCCCAGCTCTCACCTCCCATCCTCTCCCTCCCCGCCCTGACCCTCTACCCCATCTATCAAGGTTTCTGCTCAAGTCAAACCTGCCCCTCACTGACCCCACACAGGTCACCCTGGGGCCTCCCCCTGGGCCTCTGCTCAGGCTCCTCCCACTCCCGGCCTTCAGGCCTCCCCCTTCATTCTCTCCAGCCACACCCCTGCCCAAAGCCATCCCTAACTGCCCCAGCCCAGGCCCATCTCCCCGCCCAGATCCTCATGGGTCCAGCCAGCCTCTCAACACAAAAACACGAGCAACTGCCCTGTGCCTAGCATGGAGCTTGGGAATCAAAGATGAGGGCAACTCAGTCCCTGTCCTCAAGGAGTTCACAATGTATCAGGGTGGGGGCCATGAAACAAGGGGACCCAGTGCGGACAAGCCCCGTGAGCCCCTAATGGAGCGGGGGAACCTGGGGCACAGGAAGGGTCGGGAGGGCTCCTGGAGGTGGTGAGTCTTCGCTGAGACGTGAATGTTGAGCAGGAATCAGCCAGTGGGGAGCGGAGGTGACCACGGGAGCCTGGGTGGGTATTCCAGGCAGGGAACACAGGTGCCAAGAGCTGGACATGAGAGGGGGCGGGGCCTGCAGCCACCTGACCCAAGAGAGGCGACAACACAGGTCCACGCAGAAACACGAACACAGAGGTTCACAGCAGCACTGAGCATCTCAGCCAAAAGGTGCAGACACCCCAAATGCCCATCAACTGACCAGTGGATGCACAAAACGTGACACAGCCACACGATGGAATATTCAGCCACACAAGGGAATGAAGAGAAAAATTTAATTTTTAAAAAGAATGAAGCACTGGCCAGGCACAGTGGCTCACGCCTATAATCCCAGCACTGTGGGAGGCCGAGGCAGGTGGATCACCTGAGGTCAGGAGTTCGAGACCAGCCTGGCCAACACGGTGAAACCCCATCTCTACTAAAAATACAAACATTAGCTGGCTGTGGTGGTGCGCACCTGTAATCCCCGCTACTCAGGAGGCTGAGGCAGGAGAATCGCTTGAACCCGGGAGGCGGAGGTTGCAGTGAGCCAAGATTGTGGCACTGCACTCCAGCATGGGTAACAGAGAGAGACTCCGTCTCAAAAAAAAAAAAAAAAAAGAGAATGAAGTACTAATCCACGCTACAACATGGATGAAACTTGAAAACATGCTAAGTGGAAGGAGCCAGACACAAAAGGCCACACACTCTATGATGCCGTTGATGTGAAATGCCCGTAACAGGCCAATCCACAGAGACAGAAAGCAGATTTGTGGTTTCCTGGCTCTGGGGAAAGAAGAAATTGGGGGAAAACAGGGAGTGATTGCTAATGGGTATGGGGTGTCCTTTTGGTGATAAAAATGTTCTAAATTTGATTGTGGTGATGGTCATACAACTCTGTGACTGTACTACAAATCACTGAATTGGATGTTTTCAGTGGGTGAATTATATAGTGTGTGAATTATATCCCAATAAAGCTGTTATGAGAGAGAGGGGCAGGTTGGAGGAGCCAGCACAGCCACATTTATTGCATGGAGGGGCAGGGAGAGGTGGCTGGCAGCACCAGCCCCCGCTGTGGACGGATTTCCACCAGACAAGGGACCAGCTCCGAGCTGCACCTTCAGACCTTTCTGCCCCACGTGGAGCCTGCATGGGAGGCACAGTGGGCCCAGGAGACCACGTGGGGCTTCTGCCCTCATGTGGAGGAACAACGGGCACAGCAGTGGCCAGAATGGGGAGGCCTGCATGGGGGATGGGGGTGACCCACGGCCCAGCTAGGACAGAGCTGAGTCACCACCAAGGAGCAGCTCTGGGGGCCAATGTTGAGCCCAGTGTCAGCCAGTGGGCTTTCCACAGCCCTCAGTGCCCACCCTGCACAATGGAGAGCCCACGTCTGCTGTCTCGTGGGAGATGATTGAGGGTGTGGATGCAAAGGAGCTTTCAAACCCCCACAGGAGACGCTCCTTGTGTTTGGATTCCAAGGGCCAATAAATAACACTTCGCTCAAACACAAATGGGGCAGGGCCAACATGGCACCACCAGTCTCTGGTTTTGCCAAGATCATCAACAACCAATAACTTCCTTCCGCCACCTCCGCTGTCATCTTATTACAGAAAGGAATGCTTTCCGCAAAACAGACAAGGACAGATGTGCTTACCCACGGGCATCCTGTCCTTCAGCCAAGTGACCGTGGGTGCAGGGATCCCGGACACATCACAGGTCAGGACCAGGGGGCTCCCAGCCACCTGACTCACTGTCTCTGTCTTGGGGTTCTCAAATGTTGGGGACACTGCAGGAAAAAAAACCAGACTGTCAGAATTCTGAGACTCTTCCCCTACTTCCTTCCCCTCAGGCAGATCAGGGAGGCCTAAGAAGCCCTTCCCGGTAGTTAGGAGTTCCCATTTTATGTTTCATTCACAAATGTAAACAGAACCAGGGCCTGGCTATTTTAAAGCATACAAAGCAAAGCTCCAGCAGGGTCTACTTAGCCCAAGGATGGTAAATGGGAGGCTCACTCACCCTTAAGCCTCACAGTCCTTAACCTGTGCCAGGGCAGACATCACTAATCGATTTCAGCACTCTCTCCTGATCTGCCAGGATGAAGTCACACACCCCAGGCAGCCATCACCAGTGGAACAGAGTCAACCAGGCTCAAGATGAAATGCCTTTGCCCTCAGGGACCAGATATTCCCCCACTTTCCACTGTTCATCAGTGTAGCCATCAGAAAAGGCTGGGAGCTTTGAGCAGCGAGCCTGGTGTCAGTCCTTTTCTCGTTACTTTATTTTTTATTTTTTGTAGATACAGGGTCTCGCTATGTTGCCCAGTCTGATCTCAAACTCCTGGGCTCAAGTGATGCCCCTGCCTCAGTCTTTCAAAGTGCTGGGATTACAGGCATGAGCCCCTGCACTCCGTCTTGTCAGTCCTTTTCAACGATTGTGTTGCGTATGGCTCAGTGTTGCATGGGCCCACCGCTCACCTGGTTGGGAGGCTACTGGCTTTGGCATCCATGGCAGATGGCTGGTGTCCCCCCAGCCCGTTCTTCCCACTGTGCACGGCAGAGTTTTAGCTGAGCCCACCCACGATCACTCTAGCAGAAACTACACTTCCCAGTGTCCCTTGCAGTCAGCTGCCTGAGCGCTCACTAATGGAATACACGCAGAAGGGGCAGGTGCAACTTCCGCAGGAAATAAATGCTTGCCCACCACTTCTGTTCTTTTCTGCTTCCTGTGGGCCAGGACAGGATGCCGTGTCCCAGTTTCAACCATATGCACAAGAACAACACCCTAAGAAATGGAAGATCAACAGGAGGGAAGGAACCCAGGTCCCTTAACTACCGCATGGAGCTGAGCTACGCACCAGCCTAGACACCCACCTCTGGGCTTTTGAATAAGAGTTAAACTCTCTCATTTACTCAACTACATTTTGGGGTCTCTTTGTGGCACGGCTAAGTCTATATCCTAACTAACATGACATCTGAGCCCCAGAAAATCTGGCCAAGTTTCCTGGACAGCGTAAATAAGCTCCTTCTTACCCCAGCTGAAGCCACATGTCCAATCAAATGGCATCTGTGCTCCCTCCTTGGGTGGATGGGACAGGCCCTCCTGGGATCAAGATGCAGGTGACATGGCCTCCTGTGTGTCTGATCTCATAGGGCTCCTTCATCTTAGTGCCCATGTGCCAGGCCCTGTGCCCAGCAATTTATAGACACTGCCATTTTGGTGGCTTCCATGGGATCGGCCAGGTTCACTGTGCCTGGCAGGCAGCTACTGCTTTTAGACTCATTCACTGAAGGTAAACCTTAGGCTCCAAGGGACAAAGTCATTCTGCTAAGCTCCATGAAGCAGGTCACTGGCAGAGTTCTATTTGGAGCCTGCTAACCCTAGTCTTTTAAATTCTAGAAATTAGCTGGGTGCAGTGGCTCACGCCTGTAATGTCAGCATTTTGGGAGGCTGAGGCAGGAGGATTGCTTGAGCCCAGGAGTTCGAAACCAGCCTGGGCAACATAATGAGATCCCATCTCTACAAAAGCAAAGAGCTATCTATAGCTGTAGATATAGATATAGATATGTACACAAATTCTAGTCATTGTGCCCTCAGCACTTGGCAGCACTGCCTCTGTTCAGCTATTGTCTTTGTCCTCCTCGGCAACCCCGGGTGTTGCTAGGGGCTCCATGGTTACGTTGACCAGGCTGGTCCCCGGCTTACCCTGGACGGTGAGGGTGAAAGTCCGCACAGCCTCCCCAGCCACGTTGCTGACTTTACAGCTGTATAAACCTTTATCTGACACCTGAGAGAGGAAGAGCACACAGTGGCTGTGTGCTGGAGCTGGAAGTGGGGTGCTAGGGCTCCCCAAAAGCATTTAGGCCCCCAAAACTTCCAGAGCAGGGGCCTCCCAAATATGCTGGTCCTGACTGGGGAGCCAAAGGGAATCAGGACCCTCTGGCCTTTTCCAAGAGCCTCAGGAAGCAGGAGAGCCCCTCAACAGTGAATACACAGGCTCCGGGGGCCTCCCTCCCTGGGCCAAGCTGGGAGGAAGAGGCCCCCCTTGCTGTGGGGATGGAGCCTGACCAGGAATGGATTTCCAGGGGAACAGCAAACATTTATCCAGCAAACACCGTGAGCATCTAATCCACACCAGGGAGGGAGGGAAGGAGGGCAGAGCAGACTCCCAGGAGTCTCAGACGGTCAGCCAGAGCGGACCAGATAAAAGCATCTAGATGCCAAGGAAACTGAAGCAGGAAAGGCTCATGCCATGACTGCAGGGCTGGGTCTGGAACGTGACTCCAGAGCCCTGAGCTCCACCCACGTCTCCCACCCTGGAAGCTGCTAATCAACTCGGTTTGGGGTCCCACAGGCCAAGGAGGCAGCAACGCATGTCCTCCCCACCTTCCTCCCCACAGCTCGCCAGGGCTGAGAGGCGACTTTCCTGTAGCTGCCCATGGCTGCCCGTGCCCCAAAGGTTGCTCACCTGGGCCTCCTGGATCTCCAGCCTCTGCCCACCCTGCAGAGCCTGGGTCTGCTGCGCCAGGACAAGGGGCTGCCCATCCTTGTACCAGGTCACAGTTGGCTCAGGGAGCGCATCTGTCTCGCAGCTCAGGACAGCTCTGTCCCCGACCCTCACCAGGACCGCACCGTGGGGGCCGCTGGGAGCCTGCCTGAAGGCAGGGGGAACTGGGGGCAGGAGATAGCAGAGTGAGGTGTTGTGGCTGTCCCCGCGCCCTCCCCACTCAGCCACAGGGAAAATGCCAGTGGAGACCCACCAGGGTCACACAGCAGACCCAGCCCTGGGTGCTGGCGCAGACCCAGGGGAGTTGGAGGAAGAGAACCAGGCCAGCACGCCAAGGACCTGCTGAGTGACCAGGGACAGCCTCCTGCCTCTCTGAGCCTCAGCCTCCTAGATGGGGGAGATGCTGACGCCTGCCCCCACCCAGACTTTTTCCTACAGGGGGCAGGCCCCAGCTGGGTTATAGCCCCTCTGTGGGCGCCCCTTCAGCCCCCCTGTGGCTCCAGTGAACCAATGTAGAAGTCCCGGTTCCCCACGACTGTGAGCCCACAGAGCCTGGCGCAGCGTCTGGCTGGTGTTCGTGCAAGTGAATGAACCAGCCCCAGGGCTAGAAAGAACCTTCCAGAGAGTCCTTGCCCAAGATGCCTTGGACCAGCTTTTCCCCCAGAGGATTCTGAAGACCACGAGCCTTGAAACAGGCTCCACCGTGAAAAAGGCTTCACCGATCACACAAGGCTTGGGGAGGCCCCTTCCCTAGCCAGGCTCTTGGGGCCCATCCCGCTGCTCCCCCTCCTCAGAGCTGACCCATGCGGGCGTCCCAACCTCCCCCTGTGCCTCCTGGCCCTCTCCTGGCTATGTTCCCTGGGGAGTGTGGGCTGAGGGGTGACTGAAGGAGGGGGACGGTATGAGTCGGGGACAGACATGGACGTACCCAGAACACTGAGCTGCACCAGCTTCTGGTCTCGGCCGGCAGCGTTGAGGGCTTCGCATGTATATGTCCCGGAGTCCGACAGCCGTACTCGCCCCAGCTGCAGCGTGTGGGTACCTGTGGGGGGAGCCAGCCCCTCACACCAGCATTCTAGCCCAGCCCCCAGTCCTAAATCCCTGCCCGGCTGACAGCCCTGTCCCAGGTCAGAGGAGCAACTCTCTCCCCATGTAACCTTAGAGCTGGGCTGGACACCTCAGTTTACCCACCAGGAAGGAGGAAGATTTCTTCACCCAGGGAGAGGGCCTGGCTGTCCTTGTACCATGTGACCTCGGGGTTTGGGTGAGCGTGGACATCACAAGGGAGGGAGATGCTGCTATTGAGGATGGCAGTGACCTGCTCCAAGTCCAGGCCTGCGATTCGTGGCGGGACTATCCCCACAGTCACCACGGTAGAGAAAGGCATGAGAATCACATCAGCAGGGGAGCACGGAGCCCGAGAGAAACCCTGAACCTCACTCAGCTCCTGGGGCTTCATCTCGGCACAACTTCAAATAATTCAGAAACCTTAATTTGCCATGACTGTCTTACACAGAAGGACACTGGGTAGCGGATCAGAGAGGGAAAGTCACTGTTCCAAGGCCACACAGCTGGTCAGTGGCAGAGCTAAGATATCAACTCAGGTTTGAGCCCATGACCTTGAGGGCTCAACACTGTCTTCCTCCATCTCCGAGACCACAGCTGTCCCCGCATCGGAGACAGAGCTCACAGCCACTGCAGTGCAGTGTACGTCATGAGTCACAGAGGTTGGGAGCGCAGGCTCCGGGGCGGTGAGACCCCCTACTCCTCTCTGAGAGCGACCTCCCTGAGTCTGCTCCCACAGCTGCAAATCTGGGCTAACCTAGCTCTACTGGAAGGAGTCAGCCCAGAGAAAGTGCTCAGCCTCCTGTCAGGTACACAGTAAGTGCTCAGTAATGGTGGTGTAACGCCTCAAAAGAGCTGTTCCCTGGTCACCTCCAAAGTTGCTTAAAACCACCTGGGGTTGGCCCAGTAGTGATCAGGGTCCTCCAAATGCTGTCTTGGGATGTGGCTGGGACCAGGCTGGGATCCTTCAACTCTGATTGCAGGTCCCAGAGCCCAGGATACTGGAAGCCCCAAGGCAGTGACCCCTGGGGAGGGAAAAGGAACCCACAGGGGCTGCCTGCTCAGCCCAGCTCACCTTGAACCCTGAGGGTGAAGAGCTTCTCAGCGGAGCCCGCCTGGTTCTCAGCCACACACATGTAGCTGGCGGCGTCGGCCACCTCTGCCGTGGAAACCTGTGGGTGCAGGGAGCCATGCCTGGGTGATGCCTGAGGCCCCTTGGACACCACCCCCCACACCTCAGGAATGACTGTGAGGACTCCCTCCCTTCCTCCCATCCCATGCCAGGGACGCAGGCACCAGGCAGCTCATGGAGACCTAGAACCTCCTCCATCCAGGGCCTTGTGTGGCACTCAGGAGTGGGCATGAGGTTGGTGTTGGGTGGTTCTCTGTAGCAAACCAGATGTGACAAGCGCCTCCCCCACCCCTGTGGAGGGCCATGCTGTGTGTGGGGGGCTCCTGGGGTCCCTGCAGCTCTGTGTCTGCACATGGAGTGACTCAGGGGGCTGCCTGATGTCTGAGTGCTGGGCACGGCTCTGCATGTGCCAGCTGGTGGTCCGGGGAAGGCTGCTCTGTGCGGTGCTAGGCTCTGGGTCCCGCACTCATATGCATCCTTTGCTAGGCGTCTCCTGAAGCTCTGGATGCTGTGCACAGGCCTGTGCTGGCCCAGCATGGCGCCTCACAGGTGATTCTTGGCTGGGCTCCAGCATGGGTCCCAGCAAAGAGCCTCATTTGCAGATAACCGACCCCTCCCTGGCTCCCAGACAAGTGGTGCTGGGCCTCAGCAGCCGCAGCCCCTAGCACGTGCAGGGGGCTGCCCTGACCTGCAAGACTTGCCCGTCCTCCAGGACCTGCAGCCGTGGGCTCGGGGAGACAGGCAGCCCATTCTGGAGCCACGAGATGGTGGGCACGGGGTTTCCCAGGGCCGGGCACTGCAGGCTGACGGTGCTGCTGGCATTCACCGTCACCTCTTCCACCAGCTCCTCTGTGGCGCCCAGGATCACAGGTGGGGCTGGGGGTGGGGGAGAGGAGGCTGAGGGGCTGGCACAGGTCCCCGGGGGTGGGGGTCGCCATGGAGGTGAGGGTGGCACTTGGTGTCAGGTGCCGGCTGGGATCCTCATGCCCTTCTCTCCAAGCCCTCCCAATCCCTGATGCAGCTAAGGAATCAGGGGCACAGAAAGGGTTGCGATTTGCTCGATGTCACACAGCCAGGAAGCTTCTGACTTGGATGGAACCTGTGCCCAGTCCTGCATGATTTTTGAGGTTGAGCTTGTAACTCCAATTTCAACCTCTGAGCACAGCGAAACTGTGCGCACTTTGCCTCTGCCCCTTCCGAGGGAGGCTCTTACGGCGCCTGCAGTCCCGGGAATCACCGCCTGCAGGCCCGGCCACTCACTCAGCACCAGCAGCTCGTAGTGCAGCCAGTCCTCGCCCACCTCGTTGGATGCCTTGCATGAGTACTTCCCGGCATCCTCCGCCCGCACCAGGGGGATCTGCAGGACCCGGCCTCCTGCAGGGATACGGGACAGAGGCCTGAGCTCAGGCACAAGAGTCACCCCCAAGAGCAAGGACGCTGCTCCCTCCTCTGGAGTGGACCTGGGACATGTGACTGTCCCCTGCCTCATCTGTGAAATGAAGAGAATCAGCCTGTCCCGCCCAGCTCACGCGTGGAGTGGAGTCAAGTCAGGGCACAGCCACCACTTGCTGTGTGCCAGGCCCTGGACGGCACATTCTGGGCCTGTCCCACAATGCCTCTGTGGGGCACACACTGTTGTCACTCCCATCTTACAGATGGCAAACCTGAGCCTTCATGGCAGTGTTCGGCGTGACGGCAATGGTTGCTGGCTCAGCTTTGCTGTTGTGCTGAGCCCAGCTTCTTGGCAAGGGCAGAGTCCAAGCAGAGACTCAGGAGGCAGGGGAGATAGCTCCTGGGGCTGTGGTGGTTGGTGGGGTTAGAAGCAGGGGTGGGGGCAGGGGAGGCATTGCCTGGGACACTCTGTGATCAAAAGCCAGCCAGGGGCCAGGTACAGTGGCTCATGCCTACAATCCCAGCACTTTGGGAGGCTGAGGCGGGTGGATCACCTGAGGTCAGTAGTTCAAGACCAACCTGGCCAACGTGGCGAAACCCCATCTCTACTAAAAATACAAAAATTCGCTGGGTGTGGTAGCGCACACCTGTAATCCTAGCTACTCAGAAGGCTGAGGCAGGAGAATCGCTTGAACCCAGGAGGCAGAGGTTGCAGTGAGCTGAGATTACGCCATTGCACTGCAGCCTGGGCAACAGAGGAAGACTCTATCTCAGAAAAAAAAAAAAAAAAAAAAAAGAGCAGCCAAGGCCAGAGCCTGGCATCTATGGGGGCTGGAGTTGATCTCCAGTGGGGGCCTGGTCAGGGTTACTGTATGCTCAGATTTCCAGGTTGGGGCTGGCTGGCCCGGGGCTGTGGGTGGCTTGACCAGGTTAAGAGCCTGCAGAACCCCATGGCCAGGATTGAGGCAGCAGTGGCATTGTAGGGGTCAGCTGATGTTTGAGCAAAAGGTCAGGGTAAGAATTCAGGTCAGCTGTGACCATGACGCCTATGTTCTCAGGATTAGAGAACAGAGGTTAGACGTCAGTTGCCAGGGTGAGAGGTGAGTGGTAGGGTTGGAGGTAAGTGGGTAGGACTGGGGGGCAGTTGGTGGCTGTGGTCTGGGTTCAGCTATTGGTTGGGATTAGCTGATGGTTAGAGTCTGATTGAGATCAGCAGGTGACAGAGCCTACTGTGCACCCAGGACTTGGGGTCAGGATCAGTGGTCAGTGGCCAGGTTAAGGGGTCCGTCCAGAGGTTTCTGACAGGAACTAACAGCGTTCAGTAAGAGTTGCACTCCTGGATAGGCAAGAGGCCTCCTTCTTTTTTTTTTTTTTTTCTTTTTTTCTTTTTTTGAGATAGGGTCTTGACCTGTCACTCAGGCTGGAGTGCAGTGGTATGATCACGGCTCACTGCAGCCTTGACCTCCTGGGCTTAAGGGATCCTCCTTCTTCAGCCTCCCAAGTAGCTGGGTCCACAGGTACATGCCACCATGCCCAGCTAGATTTAAAATATTTTGTACAGATGGGGTCTCACAGTGTTGCCCAGGCTGGTCTTGAATACCCGGGCTCAAGCGATCCTCCCACCTCGGCCTCCCAAAGTGTTGGGATTACAGGTGTGAGCCACCGCGCCCAGCCACCTCCTTTTTTTGCAAGCACCAAAGTAGAAACCCTGGTCTGATTCTGCTCATTGGAGACCTGTGCAACTGACCGCTGCTCTCCAAAACCAGCCCCACCGCTGGTCCATCTCCGGCAGGACACAGTTCAAATCTCAAACAGAGAGACCACCCAGGCCTCCCTCATGAGCCAGGTGGGCCGGGCATTTCTAAGCCCTGCGTGGTCCTGGAGTCTTTTAAGTCAAAATCACCTACAAAAAATTATTCTAAAAGATTTACTTTAAAAAATTAAATTACCTCAAATAAATAAACAAATACCACTTAGATGGTGAAAGAAAAAAACAAAACTTGGCTGAGTGCGGTGGCTCACCCCTGTAATCCCAGCATGTTGGGAGGCCGAGGCGGGCGGATCATCTGAGTTTGGGAGTTTGAGACCAGCCTGTCCAACATGGAAAAACCCCATCTGTACTAAAAATGCAAAAAGTAGCCAGGCGTGGTGGCGCATGCCTGTAATCCCAGCTACTAGGGAGGCTGAGGCAGGAGAATCGCTTGAACCCAGGAGGTGGAGGTTGCAGTGAGCCGAGGTCACACCATTGCACTCCAACCTGGGCAACAAGAGCGAAACTCTATCTCAAAAGATAAAAATAGAAAAAAGAAAAAGAAAAAAAAAAACCCAGACACACAAGACATGAGTTCAGCCACCACAGTGTGGCCTTCAATGTCCAGCCAGAGCTTCGTCAGCGTTTGGGGTCATGAGCTTTGTTGACGATTAACGAAGGAGTCAGCTGCCTCTGCAGAGAAAGTGGCAGCTTCTGCCAATCGTTTAAGGACATTAGGGATCTTGAAGCCCAGAAGGGCATGCCCCATGGTAGGAGGCTCTGCTCTATAAACCAGAGACAAAAGGCAATCCAGTCTTTGCCTTCACACAGGCAAAGAACTTGTACCCCCAGTTTACAAATTGCAGTTAAGGTCCAAAGTGGTTATGTGCTCTGCTTAAGGTCACACAGCAGGCAGCACACAGGAGAGCTCAAAGCGCCCACTTTCTTCACGCAGCCCTGACCCACCTTGCAGCACAGACACCCCATCCCCGGCCGAGAGGGGCCGATCCTCTTTGTACCAGGTGAGCTCCGGGGGTGGGATTGCGTTGGTGTCGCAGTACAGGTAGGCTGGGTTGTTCTCCACAATCTCCCTGTATTCCGTTACTCCGCCCCGGGCCTCCTGCTCCCGGGACAGGATCTCGAAGGCTGCACTGGCATCACCCACCTTCTGGAACATGGGGGGCACTGGGTGGGGGAGACAAAGCCCTTAGGAAGCACAGCAGAGGGGTGGGGAATGCACCTCTGCTCACACAGATTCTCATCCCAGCCTCTCCCAGGTGCGGAAATCCATTATTTGAGCCATTCCCTTAGGTCAGGGCATTTCTTAAATTCCCTCACTTCCTAAACCAGTGTTTATTGAGCAACTACTATGTGCTAGGCACTAGGATAAGGCTCCTTCCCTAAGCAGCTCGTGTCTAATGGATGCTAAAGACTCCCTGTAACGTGGAAATATTTTGCACAGTTAGAAGCCAGATACTAAGCTTTAGCCAATGTTTGTTTATCAGAGCACAGAAGCACAAAATCATCAGCTTTAGAAATGGAGGGGGCCCTCAAGGTCACCTGCTTTGATCACCTGCATTTTACAAAGGATCAAATTAAGGCCCGGAGGGGGCCATGTCATCCCCAGGTTGTCCCCAGGTAACAACCAGTTCATGACAGAGCCAGGGCTAGAGGACTGGTGGCCAGAAGCACTGGAGATGACAAAGGGCAGCCCGGAGCAGTCGTTGCTCCTGCCAGGACAGTCCACAGGCGTCGTGTAGCAAAACCTGGTTCTGAACACTTATCCATCGCCCAGATTGCCTGTCAGCCTCCTGCCTCCCTGCCTCCCCTTTCTAGCCTCCCAGCCTCCTGCTCCCAGCCTCCCCTTCCCACCTCCCTGCCTCCTCCTCCCAGCCTCCCTTTCCCAGCCTCCCCATCCCAGCCTCCCACTCCCAGCTCCCTGCCCTCTAGCCACCCCTTCCTACTTTCCACCCTCCCCCTCCTAACCTTCCCCTCCCAGACTCCCCTTCCCAGCCTCCCCATCCCAGCTTACCAGCCTCCTCATCCCAGTCTCCCAGCCTCCCCATCCCAGCCTCCCACTCCCAGCTCCCTGCCCTCCAGCCTCCCCTTCCTACCTTCCACCCTCCCCCTCCCAACCTCCCCTTCCCAGACTCCCTTTCCCAGCTTCCCTTTCCCAGCCTCCCACTCCCAGCTCCCTGCCCTCCAGCCTCCCCTTCCTACCTTCCACCCTCCCCGTCCCAACCTCCCCCTCCTAGACTCCCCTTCCCAGCCTCCTCATCCCAGCTCCCAGCCTCCTCTTCCCAGCCTCCTTCCCAGCCTCCTCATCCCAGCCTCTTAGCCTCTCCCTCCATCTCCACAGCCTCCCCCCAGCCTCCCCCATGCAGCCTTCCAGCATCCCCCTCCTAGCTTCCTCTTTCTAGCCTCTCAGCCCCCGCTCCCAGCCTCCCAGCCTCTCCCTCCCAGCCTCTCTGACGCCCGGCTCCCTCCTTTCCTTCCTTCACTTTTTAAAAAGGAAAATGTCAAACACTGACGAAAGTGAGAGAAGAATATAATGAGCCCCAGGCACCCACAAGGAGTTTCAATCACTGAGGCAGCCACTCAGCTTACTCTCGACCAGAGATTCCGAAGCAAATCCCCAGGTTTCCCTAACATCGTGAGAGGCATCTGGCAGAGGGGCTACGAGTGTGGGGTTCTGGCTCAACCAGACCATTCCAGCCTCCACCAACTCAGTTCTGTGGTTTGGGGCCAGAGTCCTCATGTCTTTGGCTTTGGTCCCTCGAGGCAGAGGGGTTGGGGCAGGATGCTGCTCTGGGCTGCTAAGATGAGCCAGTGGGAGATGCCGTGGGTGGCATGTGAGCTGCAGGACACACGGTGGGTGCCTGCGGAGGGCCAGCCCCGCAATGTCCTCATACTGGCCGAAGCCCCACCCCCAGCCCACTGGTGCCACGCACCCTGGATGAGCACGTTGAAGTCCTGGTCATCCTCGCCAGCCACGTTGGTGGCCACACACAGGTACCGCCCTGAGTCTGAGACCTGCGTGGGCTGGATCTGGAGCAGTCGCCCTTCGCCCAGGACATGCAGCCGCGGGCTGGGGGTCACGGGCTGCGAGGAAGATGAGGGGGTCGGGGGTCGGGAGATCAGAAATGAGGGGCCAAGAGCACCAAAACAATTGTGCTTATTTCTCAATACATTCTCCAAAAATGCAGCGTAAAGTGACAAGAACGCGCTGAGAGGTTTATAAAACCAAATCCACAGAGCATAAAGATGAGAAGGGCCACCCATGGGTGAAAATAGTAGAGTTTAAAGTTTACAAAGAGTTCAACTTTTTATTAAAAAATACGGCTGGGTGTGGTGGTCAGGCCTATAATCCTGGAACTTTGGGAGGCCAAGGTGGGTGGATCACAAGGTCAGGAGTTTGAGATCAGCCTGGCCAACATGAAGAAGCCCCATCTCTACTTAAAATACAAAAAATTAGCCAGGCGTAGTGGTGTGTGCCTATAATCCCAGCTACTTGGGAGGCTGAGGCAGGAGAATCACTTGAACCCAGGAGGTGGAGGCTGCAGTGAGCCAAGATCGTGCAACTATACTCCAGCCTGGGTGACAGAGCGAGACTCTATCTCAAAAATAAAAATAAATAAATAAAATAAAATAAAGGCTGGGTCGGGTGCCTCACGCCTGTAATTCCAACACCTTGGGAGGCCAAGGTGGGTAGATCACCTGAGGTCAGGAGTGCGAGAGTAGCCTGGCCAACATGGTAAAACCCCATCTCTACCAAAAATTACAAAAATTAGCTGGGCATGGTGGTGGGCACCTGTAATTCCAGCTACTCAGGAGGCTGAGGCAGGAGAATTGCTTGAACCCAGGAGGCAGAGGTTACAGTGAGCCAAGATTGTACCACTGCACTCCAGCCTGGGTGACAGAGCAAGACTCCATCTCAAAAAAATAAAAATAAAAATAAAAATAAAATAAAAATAAAAATAAAATAAAGAAAGGGTGGGTGGGGCCCGGGCCAGCTCTAGGGCCAGGTGCTTTAAGGGAAGCCTTTTCTGGAAGGTTCCAAGCAGAACCAGCTGGAAGCAGAGGTGAGAGCCAGAAGCTGCACAGGGGGTCCCACACTCACCTGTCCATCCTTGTACCAGTGGATGGTGGGTGGGGGCGCAGCCCAGCTCTCACACTCCAGGGTCAAGGTGCTGTTGACCTTGGTCTTCACCTCCTTCACACCGACCTCCCCTAAGGGGTCGTCTTTGGAGATGGAAGGGGGGACTGAAAAGCACGAGGGGTCTGAGAGCAGAGCTGGGGGATGGGTGCTGAGACCCTGAGCTTACCCTGGTCCTGGGGGTAGCCCCAGAAATTGGGGCTGGTCCGAGAGACACAGGGATCCCAGAAGCTACCCTGCTCCTGTCTGTTCACTAGGGGAGACAGCATTTGTTTGTAAGGGTTATAGGACCGGGCAGGTCTGAGGCAGGAGAATTTCTGGGGTCACCTCAGAGGCCCTCCTTGGGGGTTCCAAGTCTCAATCTGCAGAGCCTCTGGTTATACCCCGATGCAGAAGTGGCAGGAGGAAGCTAGGACTGCAGTGGGTCTGGGAGCCCACGTGGCCCAAGTCCTAACTCACTGTTCTCTCGTCATCATGTCCTCTGGAGCCAGCCCTATCTGCCAGGTGACTGTCAGAGGACATGTGCCACATGGAGGCACCCTGGAGCACCAACGGTGGCTCAGGTGCCCGGGCCCGTGGGTTCCCGGATGGTCTTCTGCCCACCTGGCTGTGCCCCAGGATCCCCGACTCACTGAGCACTTCCACGTGGTAGTTTTTCACGGCCTCCCCGAGCTCGTTGGTGACCACGCAGGTATACTGACCGGCATCTTCCTTCTGGGCATTCAGGATCTGCAGCCCGTGGGTACCTGTGTGGGGGCCAGTGGCCAGGGTCACCCCAAATCTGCAGCCTCATGCCAGGCATAAGGACAAGCTCACTGGTCCTCTCCTCCAACCCTGATGACATGTCACCTGTCCCCTCCCTCCCTCCTCCCCACCAGAGGGCATCACCTGGGAGCAGGTGGATGTTCCTGGAGGCCTCAAAAGGGGCCCCGTCCTTCATCCAGGTGATGTTGGGGGAAGGGAAGGCCAGCGCCTCGCAGATCAGAGAGATGGGGTTGTTGATGGTCACGGTCACCTCCTCGTCTGCACTGTCCTCAGCCACTCCCAGGATGGTAGGAGCCACTGCGATGGGGGGCCAGGGGCACTTGTGAGCAGAGATCCCTGACCCTAGGCTAAGGACCAGGAAAGCCTCAGACCCCGGTGCTTGGCCTTGGTTCTTCTGTCACTTACATTACCGAGATGGGAAACTGAGGCTCAGAGAAGCCCATGCCTGGGGTGGCCAGGCTTGAACTCAGGCCTGGGTGACCCACAGCCCGGCTCTCCAAACACTAAGCAATACTACAAGGGAAAGCTGAATAATTTCTGCCTCCATTTCCCCCATAGCTTTTCAACATCCAGCCTCTCTACCAATTAACCAGAGGCTTCTCAATTCTGTTTGAGAGGGGAGCAGGAGTTGGGGGGCTTTGCTGAGCAGAGTAGCTATGCTTTCATTGGTCCCAAGATTTCTTTTTTCAACCCCTGCAGGGGACTCTCCTTTAATGGCCAACATTTTAGAAACAGATTTTTCTAAGCTGTTTCTAAGCCCCTCTCATTTGATAGACGCTCTGTTTCTCCAGGCTAACAGAATAGTAGGTACGTACTGTCCTCAGGACATGGAGAGACGCCTGGCTGTGAATCCATCACCCTGGGGCCTGGCAATAACTTTGTCACCTCTCTGATCCCCAGGGCTTCATCAGTGACATGGGGACAAGCACATCTCCTACCTCCCAGTGTCATTGTGAAGATTCAATCAATCAGACCCGTTGAAATGCCTGGCCCATAGTAAATGTTCAGTCAATAGAGTCGCTATATGATTTTTGTTGTTAAACTCGGAGAGTTAGAAGAAAAATAGTAGAATGGTTTGTGGGAAGTTGTAAGGAGCCTGTCACCTTGCTTCTCCCTCCCTCCAGCACCTGCGATGGCCAGATGTCCAAAACTTACACAGGACACTGAGCTGGAAGTGTTTGGTCTTCTCCCCAACAGCGTTGGCTGCAATGCAGGAGTAGTGGCCAGCACTGGACAGGTTTGCCTGGAGGACCTGCAGGAAGACTCCGTCTGGGGAGATATGGTGAGTGTCTCCACCAGCCAGGGGCCGGCCATCTTTGAACCACGTGAGCTTGGGCTGTGGGTGGCCTGTGTACAGAGCAGAGAATGAGACAATTTGGCAGCCGTTGACTAGGGCAGCACAGGGGTCACAGGCTAGTCCCAGATGGGTCAGGGAATGTGAATTCTCCATCCCAGCCCAGAGGCCCATGAAGCACAACAAGAAGCAGCAGAAGCAGCCTGTGCCCCTTCCTCTGTGACTTGGCTGCCTTCTCCTTACTGGGCAATGGGTAGAGATCGCCTGGTACAGACAGGCGAGACAGAAAAACAAGCTATTCCTTCCATCCATTCATTCATCCACCTGCCCACACACCACCCACCCATCCATGCATCCAACCATCCATTCATCTACCTACTCACCTATACTTCCATTCAATCAATCATCCATTCATCTCTCCATTCATCCACACGCCCACCCACCCATCCACCCAACCATCCAACTATCCAACCATCCATTCACCTACCTACCCAACTATCCCTCCATTCAACCAATCATCCATTCATTTCTCCATTCATCCATCCACCCACCCATTCAACCACCCATCCACCCAACCGTCCAACCATCCATCCATCTACCTACCCACCTATCATTTTATTCAGCCAATCATTCATAAATCTCTCCACCCATCCATCCATCCATCTATGCACCCATCTACACATCCATCCATCCAACCCTCATTCATTCATCCACGCATTCATTTATCTACCCATTCACCTACCTATCCATCTATCCATCCATCCATCCATCCATCCACCCACCCACCTACCCACCCATCCATCCATCCATCCATCCATCCATCCATCCATCCATCCATCCATCCATCCTTCAACCCATAAGCATTAATGGGAGCCTACTCTGCAAGGCACTGGGGAAACCATGGTGACAAGGCAGCAACTGGGTCTTCAAGAAGCTCAGATGCCACAAGGCCACTATGGTCCAATGTGGGTCAGTGCTAGGGCAGGGAAGCACAGGGGCTTGTGGGAGCCCAGTGGAGGTGGCCCACTGGGCCTCAGGGGCCAGCCAAAGACTCCCTGTGGAGGGTCCTGAAAGTTGAGGTCTGTAGTGAGGTGGGGAGAGGGAAGAGTGTTTGGGATGGAAGAACACATGCAAAGATGAGCCGGGACCTGATGCCGAGTCCAAGATGTAGAGAGACCCCAGTCAGGAGGAGTGGGGCTGGGGCAGGTGGGCAGATCCCCAGCGATCCCCTCCTTTCTGAAGCTGCCTTCCCACCCTTCTCCCAGCCCACCACATCATGTGGCCCTTACCTGTGACGTTGCACATTAGATGGGCAGTCTGTCCCTCAGGGACTTTGATCACCTCCTCCAGGTCCTCGTTCTCAATACTGGGAGGAACTGGGAGAAGCAGGGAGACAAATGGCTAGTGACTGGGGGGACTGGCCCGCGCAGGTTACACAATCACAGAACAGGAAGCCAAGGGCCCACCATTTCTTGTGCCTCAGTTTCCCCTCCCATGCCTGTTTCCATAGGGTGGTGAATTTAAGAAACATTTCCTGCTGGCTGACGAAGTACCAGTGCCTCAGAAGAAGACTCTGATGAGAGGCAGGCAGTCTTAGTGGTGTCGAAAATATTTGCCCCTTCCACTTTGGATTGTCCCTGCTGTTTCTGGAAAGTTCCATGGCAGCCTCAGAACAGAGGTTTCTTGTCACCTGGGCTGGAGTGCAGTGGCACAATCACTGCAGCCTCTGCCTCCTGAGTAGCTGAGACTACAGGTGTGTACCGCCACGCCCAGTTAATTTTTGTACATTTCGTAGAGATGGGGTTTCGCTACACTGCCCAGGCTTGAACAAAGGTTTTTGACGAGGCAAAGCGTACAAGGCTTAGCTTCTCCCTCCTTCTCTGTGCTGTACTCCTGCTACAGCATGAGCCATGAGTCTGGGGCCCTGCCTCTGGGAGTGCCCAGGCAGTGGGGAAGAGTTCATAGGGCACCCATGAGAATGGGGTTGTAACGCACCCAGCACCTCCACACTGAAGTTCCTCCGTGCCTCCCCAGCCTCGTTGCTTGCCAGGCATGAGTAGAGGCCACTGTCTTGCTCCTGTGTCTGAGTCATCTTCAGCATCCAGCCACCTGGGGAGGGAGGGGTGTGGGCCCCAAGCATGACTCTGAGCAGTGTTCTGTCCCAAGCTGAGCCCCCTGCTGCCCAGCAGAAAGAGGCATTATAATTAGATGTGTACGTGTCTGTCTCCCATTGTGTCCTGCTCCTCAGATCCAGAAACTGAGGCCCAGGAGGGTAAACAAATGGATGGCGCTGCCTGGAGATTAGACATGTACCAGAATAAATCTGAGGACCCTGCTCTAGCAAGAAGTATCTGTCACCCGGCCACCCCTGGCTCTGGGAATTGGCTGCAGCTGAAGGGAGAGCAATGGGTTATGTAGTCCTGGCCCGGCAGACCTCTGCTCTACTCTGACAGACATGGTAAAAGAGCTTCTCCTCCCAAGGACCTCTCAGGGAGAGACAGCTCCTCTCAGAGGAACCCAAGGGTCTCCCAAGACCAGTGTGGGGAGGGCAGATACACAGGACACAGGCCACCACTGCTGTTACTGCAACCAGAGCAGACATAACTAATTGATTGCCACATTCCTTTCCACTGGGCCCAATGCAGTCTCCGAATTCCTATCCACAGAATGCACCCGGCAATTCTTACCAAGTGCTCAGAAGTGATGCCCAAGAGGAAATGTATTTGCCATCTCATCACAGGCTGCGTGGAACAACCGATGGGTGACTGAGGCATAGCCTCAGGGGCCTTGAAGTCCTTGCAGGATTTGGATGGGACAGAGACTCCTGGGCCTCAGTTCCTCATTTGTATACCAGCAAGAACCTCGCAAACCCATTTTATGAGGGGGATAAATATTCAGAGGAGAAGGTGCTTAGGTCAGCACATCCAAAAGCTTGCTACTGTTCTGTGGGATGTTATATGTAAGTGCCAACGTTTCGTTTCGTTTTTTTTCTGCAGGACTTATCAGAACCTTTGCTATGCAAATGTTCACTGTGGTTCTCTAGGTGAGCAGAGCAGGAAGCCTTTTCCAAATTTATCTAAATCCGTGATTTTTTTCCTGGAGCACCTCACCTGACTAGTGTTTTGGGCTACATTCTTTGGGGACCAGCAGCTGGAATGATTATTCCAACCAGGCCTGGCAGCTCAGGGTCAGAGGTCATGGGCATGTAATGGATAGAGGCAGAGGCAGAGGCAGAGGGCCCGCCTGATTCCCAGGATCCAACCTTGACTGGTATCTTACCTGCCAGCAGGTAGGTGTCCTCCCCAGGGCTGACAGGCTCCTCCCCTCGGAACCAGCGGATGGCCGGGGGCGGGATCCCTGTGGCTTCACAGAGCAGAGTTAAGGGGCTGTGCAAGGCGGCAGTGATGTTGGTCAGCGGGTCCAAGTCTCCGATGAGCTCTGGGGGCACTGGACACAAAGAAGAAGCCACATTCAGGGTGCAGATCGGGGCTGTGCGCTTCATGCTCCTTCCCTAGCCCCACTGACTGCCCCCCAACTCCACCCAATTGGGAGAGTCTGAGGAGCGGAAGTGATGAGAGCAGAGCTGCTCCCCCTAAAACGAGGACACCTAGGAGGGAGCCAGTGGCGCCACAGGCTGGGCTCTGGAGTCAGGCAGGCTCCTTGGGCCTCAGTCTCCCCAAGCCCTCAGCGGGCTGCTGGGGGATTCAACAGCAACACATGAAAGTACCCAGTCCAGTGCCTGGGCAGGGCAAGCACTGAGTCAGTGGGACTGGAATTCGTGTAAAGCTGAGGCCAGATGTGCTTCCTAAATCCACATGTGGAAGCTAAGTGGCAGTGCTGCAGTTCTGAAGGAACCTGTTCCTGAAGGAAGCCACTCTCTATCCAGGGAGATGGGGTGTTGGGGATATCTGGGTGAGGCTCGAGATCCCAGCAATGGTGAGGGGGCTCCTCCCTAAACTGATCCCTGCCCACCTCTCCCACCCTATCTCTTACCATTCTCTGTCTCCACCCTGAATTATCCCCTCAGGCATACAGTAGGAGCTCAGTAAATGACTGGAATGCATGAGGCTGCCTCAGCAACCCTCTACCTGGCACGTGCTTCCCCTCATCCAGCAGCTGCCTAACTCCTACTTACCTTCTATGGTCCAGCTTAAAGGGGACCTCCTCTGGGAGGCTGCCCTGACCTGCCCCAACAGTATTCCAGGTTTTCCTGGTCTCTCACAAGCCCCTGAATTCTCCCCATCACATACCAGTCATGCAGGACAGGGACTGCTTACTTCCCCAGTGCCCAGAACAGAGTAGGGGAAGAGTGAACCCAGGAGAGAGAGAGGGAGGGAGGAGAGGTGAATTGGGGGAAATTGGGGCCATTTGTGACCAGTCCTGATTGTGAGAACAGTGCTGGTGGCTTCCCCCAGCAGCAGCTCTCATTAGAGCCCTGACTCCAGAAAGAACAGGTGTGACCCAAGGATCACAGCCTGAGGGCTGCACCTGGAGATTGAACCGGCCTTGCCCGCTCTCATCTGCCTCAACCCACCCTCCTCCAGCAGCTGCCGGTCCTCACCCAGCACAGAGAGCTCAAACCTCCTCTCTGCCCTCCCAGCCAGGTTCTCGGCCACACAGCTGTAGCGTCCGGCGTGGGCAGCCCGGGCCCGCTCTACACGCAGGCTCTGACCCTGGTTCTGCAGCTGCAGGCCCAGCTCGCCCCCCACGGGCTGGCCATCCTGCTCCCATGTCACTGTCGGAGGGGGTTTCCCTGTGGCGTTGCACTCCAGAGTGGTCACTCCATCCTGGACCACGGAGACCTGTGTGGGAAGCTCCCAGGGACCGGCAATCTGAGGGGGAACTGTAGGGATGGGGAGAAAGCCCATCAGAGAAAGCTGCTGAGGCCACCAGGCACCACACACTTGCCCCGGACCCCGTAGGGACACACCCTCTCCCCTTGCCATCGCCAGCTGTGTCACCTCATGACCTCACCTCTCCTGGCCTCCATTTTCCTTCCCAACAATGGGGTCATAACAGCAACCTACTGCTAGAGCCTGGGAGTCACAGGCAGGCCTGCTATGTGGGGAACCACCCTTTTGGGCTGTGTGACGGGTTTTCTTCCTCAAAAACCAGAGATTTCCTGGAGCTTCAACAGTTGTTGGGACTGGTTGGGGGTGGAAAATTATTCTGTGGGTGGGATTCTCCTCAGGATGTTGAACAGCACTTTTCCTGATTTTATTTTCCAGCAGAATTTTTACAAGGCTGGGGGATTTCATTGCTTCACTGCAGGACCAGGTGATACGGTTTAGGTTTCCATCACATAGAGGAGCTTCACATAACGCTCACACTTCCTCTGGGTTTCCAGCTGTTTCAGCTGTGGCTTTTCTCCTCCGGACCACTGGGGGACCCTTAGGGATTGTGCTACAGCCCCCCTGCCTGCCATGCTTAGATTAGTGAGAAGCTGTGTGGGAGGGGCAGTCAAAATGCCACGTGATACGTTTTGGCTGTGTCCCCACCCAAATCTCATCTCGAACTGTAATCCCACGTGTGGAGGTAGGGGCCTGGTGGGAGGTGACTGGATCATGGGGGCGGTTTCCTCTATGCTGTTCTTGTGGTAGTGAGTGAGTCAGTCAGTTCTCATGACATCTGCTTGTTTGATAAGTGTCTGGTGCTTCCCCCCTTCGCGCTCTCTCTCCTGCCGAAATGGAAGGTGTGCCTTCCCTCCCCTTCACCTTCTGCCATGATTGTAAGTTTCCTGAGGCCTCCCCAGCCATGTGGAACCGTGAGTCGATTAAGCCTCTTGTTTATAAGTAGTATCTTTAGAGCAGTGTGAGAATGGACTCACACACGAGGAATCTGAGGGAGGAGAAAGCCTGCACCACACACCATCACTTCCCTGTATTTGCTCCGATTTGAGGGCAGTACCTGCCCAGTCAGCCCATGATCCCAGACCCTCCCAGCGCCCGCCCGGCTCACCCACCGTGCACCTCCAGCTGCAGGTCCTGGCTGCTGTTCCCCGCCACGTTGCTGCACTCACAGGTGTATGTTCCTTCCTGAGCCAGCTGGGCCTGTCCCAGGTACAGCAGCCTCCCCACAGCCGACACCTGCTGGAGACCAGCCCCCTCCCCGGGGAGGGGTTGACCTGGGTGCAGGGAAAAAGAAACTCCTGGTCCAGGGTATTTGCAAGGACATGATGTCTTCCCACCGGGAAAGTGCGTCCTCCCACCCATTCTTGCCAACTCCTGCTCATCCTTCAGGTGTCCATGTAGACACTACCTCTTCCAGGAAGCCTTACGTGAGTGCCACATCTGGTCCTGGTGCCTCTTCTGAGCTCCTCCCTATCCCCCTAGGCTTCTCCCCATCACAGATCTGCCTACAGGTGCCCCATCTGAATCTTACTCTGGCCTGGGCCCTCCAGAATGGCAGACCCTGCCTCAATTTCCTTCTGGGATCTTTTTTTTTTTTTTTTGAGACAGAGTCTCGCTGTGTTGCCCAGGCTGGAGTTCAGTGCCACGATCTCGGCTCACTACAACCTCTGCCTCCTGGGTTCAGGTGATTCTCATGCCTCAGCATCCCGAGTAGCTGGGATCACAGGTGCACACCAACACACCCGGCTAATTTTTGTATTTTTTAGTAGAGACGGGGTTTCACCATGTTAGTTAGGCTGGTCTTGAACTCCTGACCTCAGGTGATCCACTGCCTCAACCTCCCAAAGTGCTGGGATTACGGGCGTGAGCCACCGCGACCAGCCTCCCCCTGGGATCCTTAGTGGCTCCCCAGGGCCTGGCACACAGCAGGGCTCAATAAAGGCTACTGACGGAATGACCATCCATTTAGCTATAGTGGCCTGAGGAGGACGACCAGGCAACTGGTAGACCTGGCATCAAGACGACCTCTTGTAGGAGGAGGATTTGTCAACCTTGACCTATTGGGTTAAACCCTTCCACCTCTGTTTCTAGAGGAGGAGACCTCTGGACTGGGTCATGACTCAATATGCATGTCCCAGCACGGAAGCAGACCCAGTGGCCACATGGCATTGCTTCCTCCCTCTCTGTCCTGGTGACCTCAGCTTGTCTTGCTACTCCCAGGCTGCTTCCTAGCCCAGATCTCTCCTCTGAGCTCCAGACACCTGTCTCTCACCATCCACTGGACACCTCACTAGGCGTTTAGCAGATGGCTCAAGATTAATTCACCCCAAATGCTAGGTCTTTCTACCATACCTGCCCCTGGGATCTCCCATCCTGGTAATGGCAGCTCCATTCTCTTCCATCATCCCTGATTCCCCACCTCCTCTCATTCCTCCATCCAAGCAGCATTCCTGCCCCAGGACCCTTGCACTTACCCTTACCTCCGCCTGGGATGCGTTTCCCTGTGATATTCTCATGTTCAGCCCTGACCTTTTCAAGTCTGCTTGGTCAAGCATTCCTGGCCACCCAACTTAAAACCGCAAATCCTACAACCCCCCAGGATATCTTCCCCGGCTTCCTAGCTTTATTTTTCTCCATAGCATTTATCACTTAGGGTACCGAGTCATGTACTAACTGTGTGTTTATTATCTGACTGCCCCCACTGTGAGGGTGGGGATCTGTTTTATCGTCTGCTGTATTTCCAGTGCCTAGAACAGGGCCTGGCACAGTCACTCAATAAATATTGGTTAAATGGGCTGGGTGCAGTGGCTCATGCCTGTAATCCCAGCACTTTGGGAGACCGAGGTGGGCAGATCACCTGAGGTCAGGAGTTCGAGACCAGCCCGCCCAACATGGTGAAACCCTGTCTCTACTAAAAATATATAAATTAGCCGGGCATGGTGGCACCTGCCTGTAATCCCAGCTACTCGGGAGGCTGAAGCAGGAGAATCACTCCAACCCAGGAGGCGGAGGTTGCAATGATCTGAGATCGCACCACTGCACGCCAGCCTGGGCAACAGAGCAAGATGCTGTCTCAAAAAAGAAAAAAAAATTGGTGAAGCGAATTCCAAATGTTTTTTGAGCACCTTTTTTGTACATACACTGAACTTGGAATTCAGCAGTGGTCAAGGTGGTGCCTCACAGGGGTCACAGACTAATGGAGGAACACACACAGGACTAATGTGGGTGACATGACAAGTGACAGGGACTGCATCAGGGAGGCTCTGTCCCAGCCTGGCAGTCAAGGAGGGCTTCCTGGAAGAAGGGACGTCTGAAGTGAGGCCTGAAGATCAATCCAGCTCTTACTGGCAGAGCAGGACCAGGGGCTCCTGCAGGCTCAGGGACTGAGGAGAGAGGGGCTGGGCGAAGTGTCACTTCTGTAACCAGCATCCCCACCCCCTCGAGCCATAAGTCTCGCCATCTCAGCTAGGCTCTGGGGTGGGGGTAACCAGTGGGGGCTGGGCATAGCCTCCTTGTGCCTGGCAATGAGGTGGGGCTGGGCAAGGGCAGCAATCCTACCGTCCTTCCTCCAGGAGATCTTGGGGAAGGGGACGCCCCGGCATTCGCAGGACAGCCTGGCAGGATGTCCCTCGCTCACGGTCAGGGTGTGGGATTCCCTCGAAGGGAACACTGGAGCGACTGAGTCAGAGCAGAGAGAGGGTTAGTGGGGGTGGGACTGGGATGGGGAGGGGATGAGCAAGGCGAGGGCAGGCTGGAGGAGGGCTGTGTCCTGGGACCCAATCAAGGTAACAGCCCCCTCCCCGTGCCCGGCCCGGGAGACCCTCACCCCAGACGTTGAGATTGTAGTGTTTCTCTGAGCGGCCGGCCTGATTCAGTGCCTCACAGGTGTAGCGGCCCGCATCCCACACGTTGGCTCTGTCCACCTGGCCGAGAGCAGAGACACCCCATAGATGGGGACAGCACAGAGATGGGTGAGCCCTGGACAGACTGTGTGACTGCAGGCACGTCACGTGACATCGCTGAGCCCCAGGTTCCCCACCTGGAGCACAGGGCAGGGACAGCATCTCCCCACCAGCTGCACCAGGAAGTTTCCAGAAGCCGGTGCCTGTGGTGGGCCTGAGAAGGGCCCCCCGGATGGCAGCCCTGCCAGCCTCCCCACCTTCACATCCATGGCCCAGATCTGCTAAGGGGAAGGCATGTGACTGGATCAGACCTGCTCCTGCCTTTCATCTGCTCCCAGCCTCTTTGGAAAGCCCAAGAAAACAGACCCGAAGAGAAGGTGGAGGAAGAAGGCTGGTGGGGTGCAGGGGACCTGTACTCAGGGGTCAGATCCTGACCTGGGGGTGCTGGGGCTAGGCTGTGGCTTTGAAGAATGAACGGAAGGAGGGGAAGCCAAATGACAGTGCTCTGAGTTGGGAATGATCATATCACAAGGTGTAGAAGGGTGGGAGGAGGAGCAGGCAGGTGAGGTAGGTTCTAACCCAACAGCTGGCACCACTCAGCTGATTCAGGGGCCCTGAGGGAGGCCCTGAGGACCCAGTCCTGGGGTTTTGTCCCCCATCCCCTGGGAGGAAGAGGGCTTGTAGGTCACTGAGCTGGGGCACCTGCAGGCCCCATCCTGCCTGTGGCCCGAGGTGGAGGCCTGCTTGGCTGACTGGGGACCTGCACACCTGCAGCAATGCTTTGTCTGCGGAGAGGTAGACTCCAGGCCGTGGTTCCAGGGGCTGCCCGTCCTTCCACCAGCTCAGCACAGGAGGGGGCATGGCGTGGCTCTGGCACTCCAGGGCCACTGACTCATTGGCCACGACGGACACATTCAGCTCTTCTCCGAGGATACTCGGGGGCACTGTGGGAGGGGGCAGGAGAGGGGCTCCCTCAGGCACATGGGGGGGGGCTGGCAAGGAGGGGCCACACCCTGGGTCAGGCCTAGCTACTCGTGGCAGCCTGGAGTGCCCACCCTTCCTCTGCCTTCAGTCCTGCTTCAGAGGAGCCAGTCTGAGTAAGATTGTCGCGATATCTACATCCCAGATTTCTGCAGCACATTTCCACAGAGGGAAACTGGGGAAGGAAACTCAGGGTCTCCCTGTTATTCCTTACATACGTCTGTGAATCTACAATTATCCACAGTTATCTCAAAACTTTCTAAAATTTAAAATTTTTGTTAAAAAATTTTTTTAAAGCAAGTCTCAGAACCACCTTTTGCCCCTGAAACAAAAATAACCAGCGCGGCTTTGCAGGAAGGAACGCAGGGTCCAGGGGGAGAAGTCCTGGGGTGGAATCCTGCCTTCCACCACTCGCTCACCATGCGAGGCCCTTGGGATGCTACTTACACTCCTGGGCCTCAGTCTCCTCATCTGTAAAGTGGGGATAATGAAAATCTCCACCTGGTGGGGCCGCCATGAGGTTAAATCCAATGGCACAGGTGGGGTTCTTGGGCATACGATATGTGTTAACCATCTTCACTCCAGCAAAGGGAAAGAGCTAGAATCAAATCCTTCGTACCACCTCCCACCTAAGACTAAGTTCATTCGCTTTCTCTTTCCTTCTTTCCTTTTCTTCCTTCCTTCCATCCTTCCCTCTTTCCTTCCTTCCTTCCTTCCTTCCTGCCTTCCTTCCTTCCTTCTCTCTCTTTTTCTATCTTTCTTTCTTTCTTTCTTTCTTTCTTTCTTTTTTTTTGACAGAGTCTGGCTCTATTGCCCAGGCTGGAGTGCAGTGACATGATCTCAGCTCACTGCAACCTCCACATCCCAGGTTCAAGTGATGCTCCTGCTTCAGCCTTTCAAGTAGTTGGGACTACAGGTGCACACCACCACACCCAGCTTTTTTTTTTTTTTTTTTTTTTGTATTTTTAGTAGAGATGGGGTTTCATCATGTTGGCCAGGCTGGTCTCGAACTCCTGACCTCAAGTGATCCACCCACCTCAACTTCCCAAAGTGCTGGGATTACAGGCATGAGCCACCGCACCCAGCTCCCAGCATTCCTTCTTATACCCCCACAGAGCCCCAGAAAAACCCAGAGGAGGACATTTAAAAATAAGCTCCTGTGGTTGCAGCAGCTTCGTGAGCTCAGGGGCTTAGTGAGTCCCCATGGTGACCTTTGAGGTGAATGCTATTCTTCCCATTTTGCAGATGAAGAAATGGTGGCTCAGAGAAGCAAAGTGACCAGCTCAAAGTCACAGAGGCAGGGTTTGAACCCCAGGTCGGTGACACTCAAGAGCTAGCTTTCCTAACCATCACTCCACGCTGCTCCTGCTACTTCACACCGCTTCCGCCTCTCCCTGAACATAGGGCAGAACTCCTGGCTATGCGGGGCCACCTGCCCACCCTCCCACCCATTGCGGGAGCTCACACTCCAGGGCGGATCTGGAGCTCACTGATCCGTACTGGAAGGCAGCTGTTCTCAGGTGGGCACTCCTCCATCCACCCAGCCCCTCTCCCTTTGGAAGTGACCGGGAATGCCCCCCACCCCATCTCCTTGGAGTTGCTGCTCTGAACCACGTGCCTTTCCCAGTCTGAGACTCACTGTGGACTTGCAGGACGACATCCCGGCGGTCCTCGCCCACCGCGCTCACAGCCACGCAGGAGTACCTCCCAGAGTCGGAGGCCCGGGCGCTGGTCAAGGTGAGGACCCGGCCCCCAGGGAAGACCTGTGACCCCAGGGGGAAAGCCCAAATTAGGCAATTGTCCTGCTGTTGCACACCCCAAGGGGCAGAACCTCACCTGCCCAAGCTGGCCCTGCTGCCGGGAACGCCTGGACAGCCTGCCCCAGACCCTCAGAGCCCCTCATGATGCAGGGAAACTGAGGGTTGCATCTGGGCCTCTGGACCTCTGCCAGCTGGCAGGCAATGACATTGGACCTCAGGAAGAGTCCTCCAGAGCCCCTCTGTCCACTCGTCACACATGGCCAGTGAGCCCTTGAAATGTGGCCAGGCCAAATTGAGACGGGTCCCAGGTACAAAATACGCCACAGACGACAAAGAGTTAATATGAAAAGAAGAATATAAAATATCTCAATAACTATTTTTTGTTGATCTCATGATGAAATGAAGCTATTTTGGATATAGTGGATTAGCTAACGTGTATTATTAACATTGATCTCACCTGTTTCTTTTTACTCAGTTTACTGTGGCTACAAGAACATTTACAATGACATAGATGGTTCACGTTCATGGAATGCATCATTACCATTGGGCACTGTGGCTCCAGCCTCTCTGTTCAGCCTCACCTCCCTCCAGCCCTCGGCCCTGGGCTATCGCTGCTTCTCCCTCACCCTAAGCTCCCAGGGCTACTTCACACCGTTCCCAGCATCCATGGGAGGTGCAGGGAGGTGAGCCGGGGTCACCCAGCCCTACTGACCTGCAAGCCAGGGGTCCCTGCAGGGGACACAGGGTTTCCATCCTTCAGCCACATCAGTATGGGGCCGGGGGCACCGGTGGCATTGCAGGTCAGCCGGACAGGGGTGTTGACCAACACAGGGCCTGGCAGGCTGGGTGGCAGTGTGATTCGAGGGGGCACTGCAGGGCAGGGGTGACAGGGGGCACAGGCTGAGCCCCACTGGGGCAAAGCAGGCAGGGCCCCTGGCTGGGCACCCCTGCAGGAGCACACAGTCACAGCAAAAGCACAAGGACAGCCATCCAGACACAGGCTCTGAGCCACTCCACTGCCCCTGAAGCTACTCATTCCATCCTTTCAACACCACCACGAGGCTTCTACAAATGGGAAACTGAGGCTTACAGAGAGGAAGTCACCTGCCCCAAGGCTGACCAGCCAGGAAGCAGCACTCGCATGCAGGCCTCTGGTCAGCAGAAGGTCATTTATTATGGGGACAGGGAGGGGACCAAGGGTCCCTGGACGGTGCTACTTCCTAACTCAGGGGTGTGAGATTAAATACCTTATTACAGGCAGTCCCCTTTCGGCGGAAAATAGCCAGAAGATTCCATTGTATCTGGGAGGCACCAGCCATGATGCCCAGGGTCCCAGGCCCCTGCCCAGCTACCCACTGTTCTTAGACCCAACCTCTCCCATGGCCCATGAGGCCCAAGAGGTCCATATGGCCACCAGCACCATCCTGGCCCCGTGGCCTCCTTTCAGTTTCTCAAATTCCCCAGGTCTTTGCAACCTCAGGCCTTGGCAGAGACCTCAGTGTAGGTATCCAAGTGTCAAAGTTGCCTCCTGGACTCCACAGGCCAGGTCGTGCCGTTATAGGTGCTCAGTAGCACCTCATGTTTACCAGCTGTTATCACAATTGACATCAAGTAGTACTCTGGGGAATGACTAATTGCTGTGTCCTCCACTGACTGAAAGCTCTGAGGTCTGTCTTATTTAGGGCTGTAGGTCCAGTGTCTGTCCCAGAGCATGGACTCAATAAATGTGGTTGGATAGAAAATGGATCAGTGAAAGAATGGGTAGTTGAATGGGTGAATGGATGGTGAAAGGGTGGATGGGTAGGTAGATGGATGGATGGATAGATGAGTTGATGGATGGGTGGGTGGACAGGTAGACAAATGGACAGGTGGATGGGTGAGCAGACAGGTGGCTAGATAAATGAATGAAAGGATGGTTGGGTGGGTGGATGGATGGATGGATGGATGGATGGATGGATGGATGGATGGATAGGTGGATGGATGGATGGATGGATGGATGAATTGATGGATGGATGGGTGGATAGGTGGATGAGTGGATGGGTGGATGGATGGATGATGGATGGATGATGGATGGATGGATGATGGATGGATGGGGTAATGGATGGATGGGGTGGTAGATGGATGGATGAGTGGACAGGTGGATGGACAGACTAACAGACAAATGGATGAAAAGCCAACTTTTTGGACAAGGGCCCTTAGAGGCCCAGGGATGCTCACCATTGACCCGTAGGCCAAACTGCAGCTCTGTGCTACCTGCCACATTGGATGCCACACAGCGGTAGCTCCCAGCATCAGAAAGCTGGGCTTGCTCAATGCGGAGAACTCTCCCATCTGCTGATACCGTCACTCCCATCCAAGAAGAGACAGGTTGGTGGCCCTTGAACCAGGAGACATCTGGGGAAAGGAAGAGAGATGCAAGGGGGAATGGAAGAGAAGTGCAAGGGCTCTGCCAGTCCGTCAGACTCTGCTGGTGTGGTGGGCATCCAAGAGAACCTTCCAGGGCGGCCACACTGTTTGTTCAGGCATTGGAGGTCAGAGTTCTTCATTCACAAAAGGGAGTCAGGGTGGAACCGGGCAATGTTGCCCAAGACAGGACCAAGGGTGAAGAAGCAGCCCCGTGGGCAGAGGCTGAGGCAGCCAGGAGCAGAGAGAGTAAAACTCAGCCCTGCCCTTCCCCTACCAGGAGACCCCCTCGCCTAGGGAGCATTAGAGAACGTGGACCAGCCCAAAGCAGCAGCCTCAAAGCCAGGAACACGTGTATCTGCAGCTTGCCTTCATTCTGTCAGGCCGCGCCCCCTGGAACTCAGCAGGCGTCCCCACGAGAGGGGGCAAATATCCCCAGGGCTCAGAGGCCACAAGTAAAGCAGGGTGGGCCTAGTTCTGATGGGAACCGGAGAAGGGCCCTCCTCCTGGGTCACTGTAAGCCTCACCCAGTCCCCTGTGCAAACACTCACACCCAGACCCCAGCACCCGGCCCTTTCCTCAACTGCTGGTCTACAGGGGAGGACCCTACAGACCGGATGATGACTCTGAGGTCCTGATCCTTGCCCCAGCCCCGGACAGCCCTGTGAAGTTGACTGTGAGTAGATGCCCTGCAGGCCTGTTTCAGATCCCGGGCTCTGGACCTCAGCAGTGCCTTGGCCCGAAGGACGTTGTTGAAGAGGAAGAGAGGAAAATGAGAGAAATGGGGGGAAAGACCTGCTGATTTCTTCCCATTACGTCCAGTCAGAGGGTTCCTGGGTCACTCGCCAGCCTCATTAGACAGTGAATTGGCCTGGAAGTAGCTTTCAGCCAAGAGGAGGGGTCTTACCAGGAGGGGGCACGCCCGAAGCCAGACACTCCAAGGTCACTGAGGCATTTTCCAGCACTGCCTTGTTGACTGGGCCTGGCTCGATGTTGGGGGGCACTAGGAGCAGACAAGGAGAGACCCAGCTTGGTAGGTGTAAGCTCTGGGCAGCTCTCATCCCAGCCATCCCAGCAGTGCTGCTCCCTGCTCCCCATAGAAAATCCTAGACAACAGGGCTCTAAAACAACTCACGTCCTCAGACTAAGCAACCCCACTCCTGGAACCAAGCCCAAGACCAAAGAGCAACAGGCTGCCATCCTTACAGCAATCATACAGCACCCAGCCCCCACCCCAGGACAGCACAGCCAGGGAAAGGGACAAGGACAGGGATTTCCCTGCAAAGAAACTCCCAAAATAAGCAAAGGTAAATATGAATGTGGGCAAGGTCTGCTACTAAAAATCCCACCAAAAGCAGCCAAAAGGCACTATAGAGCTATTGCTAATGCTTTCATTTCAGGGCTTTCTACTTCCTCTGAAGTTAAGTGCACAACTATGACGGGAAAACCTCCTCCCCGTCTCTAGCCACACATCCCAGCCCCAAGGGTCCCCAAGGGATCACCCAACATCCTTGGCCTGGGCCCTGCTGGCCACCCACATCCTCACCCAAAACCTTTAGGGCCACTTCCCTCTTGCTCTCCCCAGCCAGGTTGGTAGCGGCACAAGTGTAGATGCCCTCGTCCCTCAGGTCCACCTTCTCAATCTGGAGGGGAAGGGGACAGAGAGTGTGCCACAGGATGACGGGGACATGGCGAGTGGCCAGGCTGCTGCCGAGCCCGGGGTCAGGAGCAGTGAGGCATGGGGACACTTTTGGCTCTGGGGGTCGGGTTTTGAGCCAAGCACTCAGATTCCAGGGATTCGTCCGATCTCCAGGCATACCGTTCCCTGTCCCCCCGGCCGACATTTTCTCCCCCTGACAACTGAAGCTCCTAGGACCGGGAAGAGGCTGAGGCTCACCCTTTCAGACAGAGAGGGCCCTGGGCCCTTCCTATCCCCAGGTTGCTGGGCTTTCCTCAGAGTCTCCAGGAAGCCCCCAGAGCAGCCCCTCCACCTGTGCCCAGCTGGCTCACCAGCCCTGGGACCCCTGCACGTACCTGTAGGTTCCCCCCAAAGGCTGCCAGGGCTACACCATCCTTCCACCAACGGAGGCTTGGGGTAGGCACCCCATCCCCTACGCATTGGAGGGTCACAGGCTGCAGGAAAGGAGCTGTGATGTTCTCACCCCCAATGATACTGACAGATGGGAACTCTGGTAAGGGAAAGAATCAGGAAGAGCCTGGGTCAGAATCAGGAAGGGTACAGAGGGCACCCAGCAACCCCCTCAATGGCTGGGGGTGAGAAGGTGGCCTTGAAGGGCTGGCCAAAGGCTGGCATCTAGCTTCTGCCCACCATATCCCCCAGACACATGGCTTAGGGGAAAGAGTTCTAGACTGGGAGCCAGCAGAATAGTTATTCCCTTTAAAAATCCTCCCATCCATCTATGCACCCATGCAGCTATTCATGCATTTATTCATCTACCTATCTATCTGTCCATCCATCCATCCATCCACCCACCCATCCATCATCTACCAATCCATCCAGCCATCCATCCACCCACTCACCCTTCCATCCATCCACCCACCCATCCATCAATCCACTCATTCATCCACTCACCCTTCCATCCATCCCTCCACCCATCCACCCATCCAGTCATCCATCTATCCACCCACCCATTCATCCATCTACCCACTCTTCCATCCACCCACCCCCCTATCCACTCATCCATCCAGCCACCCACTCATCCATCTACCTACCCTTCCATCCATCTACCCACCCACCCATTCATCCATCTACCCACCCTTCCATCCATCCACCCACCCTTCCATCCATCCACCCACCCACCCATCCATCCACCCACCCATCCATCCATCCATCCATCCATCCATCCATCCATCCATCCATCCATCCATCCATCCATTTACCCATCCATCCATCCATTTACCCATCCATCCACCCTTCTATCCACCCATGCTTCCATCTATCTACCCATCCATCCACCTTTCCATCCATCCATCCGTCCATCCATCCATCCATCCATCCATCCATCCATCCATCCATCCATCCTTCTATCTGTCCACCCATTCATCCACCCACCCATCCATCCATCTACCCACCCATCCATCCATCCATCCATCCATCCATCCATCCATCCATCCATCTGTCCACCCATTCATCCACCCACCCATCCATCCATCTACCCACCCATTCATCCATCTACTCACTCTTCCATCCACCCACTCACCTATCCACTCATCCATCCACCCACCCACCCATCCATCCATCTACCCTCCCATTAATCCATCTACCCACCCTTCCATCCATCCATCCATCCATTTACCCATCCATCCACCCTTCTATCCACCCCTGCTTCCATCTATCTACCCATCCATCCACCTTTCCATCCATCCATCCATCCATCCATCCATCCATCCATCCATCCATCCTTCTATCTGTCCACCCATTCATCCACCCACCCAGCCACCCACCCACCCAGCCACCCACTGATCTATCCATGCATCCTTATGTGTGCTGAGCATCTACTCTGTGGCCAGAACTATACTTGACCCCTGGACACAGCAGGGAAAGGCAGCTACCATGCTGCCCTCTCAAAGCTCACAGAGGTGGACAGTGGAGATGGACAACCAAATAAGCAATCCCAATGTAGTGGGTGGAGGGCTAAGGCATTGAGAGGTTGGGTAGTGCAGATGAGAAACATGGTAGAATCAAGGAAGTCTTCCTGGAGGAAGAGTATTTCAGGATATGCCTGAAAGATAAGGAGCTAGGCAAGCAAAGAGGAGGGAGAATGTTCCAGGCAGAAGGAACAGCATACGTAGACTTGAAGGTGAGAGAAAGAGGGTTGATGTATTAAAAGAACTAAGTGAAGTTCAGCGTGGTTAGCATGAAGAGAGCAGATGGAGAAAGAGGAAGCTGGGGAGAGAAGTGAGGCCTAGGGGCTAGACAGAACAGAGGATAAGTGTGGTAAGTGGCCCAGCCAGCCTCTCACACTTGCGTCTCTGTGGGCAACTGGAAAGTCCAGCCCAGAAATGTCATCCAGAGAAGACCAGCCCCATGTCATTCCAGGCCTGTTACAGTCCTCTGGCTCCACCCACCTCTGACATCTCAGGCTGCCCACAGTCCCAGAACCCCAGGTGCCCACTCACCATGCACAGACACCTCCACCTCGGCCCCGGCAGTGCCCGCCTCATTGGTGGCCTGGCAGGCGAAGAGGCCTGAGTGGTCCAGCTCCACATGGTCAATGTGCAGTGTGGTCCCCTGTGAGGCCACCTGCACCCCGGCCAGCTCCTCAGCTGGGCGACCATTCTGCAGCCACCTAAGGTGAGTAGGGAGGAGGGCGGGTCAACCTGAGGCCAGGGAAGGCCAGGCCAGGCAGGACAAGTGGGAAGCCCAGAAGCTCCTCCCACCTGCTCTCATCAGCTGCAGCTCCAGGCCTCTTTCCCAGTCCTGGGAACAGGGAACCTCTCTCCTGTCCACTTTCCCCACAACCTGCAAAGCACACGCTCTCTGTCCACCCCCAGCCCTGGCCTCCACCACCCCAGACTCACTGGATAGTGGGTGCCGGGGAGCCTGAGGCCTGGCAGGGAAGTTCCAGGGGCTGTCCCACGATGGTGGTCACCTGTCCCAAGCCTTCAGCCACCAGGAGCTGTGGGGGCACTGCAGGCAGAACACACTCCTGGGTGTTTGTAGCTGAGCAGCCACTGGCCGCAAACCCTCCCAAGTCGCCAGTGCCTTCGGAGCGAGGCCCAGCCTCACCTCACCCTCAGGTCTCCCTGTCAGCGGCCCCTTCCCCAGGAGGCCTTCCAGGGCCACCCAAGGAGGGTGAGGGGACACCCTGGGCTCCCTAAAGGCTTGGGCCTGATTATTTAACATCTGCCTCCCCGGCAGACTGAGGGCTCAGGAGTCCGGGTGGCCTTGTTCCCAGCTTCATTTCCAGTGCTACACGGGGCCAGCACAGCACTAGTACCTGAGATGCTTCAGCAATGGACGGAAGAGCAGGTGAAGGCCCTACCTGCCCTGCTGGGACCACACCCACAAGCTGGCCTTAGGAAAGTCTCCGTGAAGGGCCCCTCCATTGGCAGAAGGCAGAACGAGGTTCTCCGTCCTGGGTGACCCGGCCCAGGGTCCTGGGCACGGTCAGGGACCCTTGATCCTGGGGCTCCACCCTGCCCACTCCTAGCCCTGCCGGCCCCTCAGCCCAGGCCTCAGTGTCCTCATCTGTGTCATGCAATGAAGGGACACTGGTTACTTCTCCCCACCCTCCCTCCACTTCAGGAGCTCTCTCAGGACAAGCACGAAGCAGGTCTGGGCAGAGGTCCACAGCCCAGGCAGCTCTGAGTGGAGTGGGCTGGGCTCACCCTGCACCTCCACGGAGTACTGCAGCACGGCTTCCCCGGCAGGGCTGCTGGCCACACAGCTGTACAGGCCTGTGGATGCCTCCCCCGGGCTCTCCAGCCTTAGCACGCTGCCTCCTGTCTCCAGCTGAGACTCGTTGCTCTCTGCCACGGGCAGCCCCTCGTGGTGCCAGGAGAGGGTCGGGGGCGGGTGGCCTCTGGCCAAGCACTCCAGCGCCACGGGCCTCCCAGCCACAGCCTTCACCACGTATGGTCTTCCACCGGCGCCCTCGATGGTGGGTGGGACTGGAAAAGAGGCAGGGGGTGGTGGCTTGGGGACCGCAGCCGGACACCAGCCTGCTCTCATCTCAGCCCAACAGGCCCGCTGAAGCCCCTCAGCGACCCCACTCCATGTGAAACACTTCCTTCCCTCACCTCCACTGGCCAAACCCCCTGCTCAGACCCCGGGGCAGCGTTCTCACCCTCCTCAGCCCCTGGGTGCACCACCCCACTCCTGGGTGTGGACTGTTGCCTCTCCATCCCTGCTGCTACCCTGGCAAGCCCAGCAGGAGTGGGACCAGGGCTGGCCTACTTGCATGCCCAATGTCTACACATGGCAGGTCCAGTACCTGCTGGACTCAAATGAGACCCTCAGGGCCGGGACAGAGCTCTGCTCCTAGAAGTCCCCTCCCTCCCTGGTCTCAGGAGGCAAAAGACTGGGGCAGACCTGAGCCCAGATAGCTTGGCTTGGGGGACTCCTAACTTAGCCAGCGATGGCCAAGGGGACCAGACGTTAACTATGCTTGGAGCCCATGGTGGCCATGCCAGAGGGGAAATTTATCTCTTACCCTCAAGGAGCCTCTAAAGTTGCTGAGCTGATGAAGCCAATACCAGGGGACAAGGGGCAACCGTGGCCTGGGAAATGCTTCTTAACCTTATTTGGGCGTAAGACCCTTTGAAAATGTAATAAAAGCATAGACATACACATTTTCTATTTCATTTCCTGGGGGACCTCAGGTCCCAAAATAAGAGTCCCTGAACTAGCAGCAGGGCCATCTTCAGAGGCTGCCATGGAGCCCATGCAGCTCAACTGCCCTCTGGGGTCCCTGAGGCTCCGACACCCAAGCCCTTTGCATCTTTGGAAGCCAGAGCTCCCGAACTGACTGCCCACGGGGTAGGGCTGACCCCTATCAGCTTGCACACTGCCCTCTCACACTTCACCGGGGCCTGCTCAGACCCATCCAGAGCCACCGACACCCTTTCCTCTGAGTTCTCCTTCGAAGGTCCCCAGAGCCAAGCCCCTCAGGGCTGAGCTGATGCTGAGGTTCCCAGCATGAGGTCTGGAGTCAGATCTGCCCACGTATGGACCAGGTCCCACCACCTCCTAGTGGTGTGAACCTGGAGAAACCTCTCCGCTCCAGGGCTTCACCGTGACCATCTGTAACTGGGGACACGAGACCTCAAGTCCCTTTGCCAGCTGATCAATTGAGCTGATGCTGCAAAGTGCCCCTCTGGTCTAGCTTACAGAAGTGACTAACGAAGGGCAGTTAATTATTGTGGTGGTCACGGGGGTCTGGGCATGGTTCAGTGAAAAGGCCCACACCATGAGGGGAGACCTGGATTCTGCACTTAGCTCCACCATGACCTCCCAGATGGGCCTTTCCACTCCTGGCCTCAGTTTTCTTACGTGTATGAGGGAAGTTGCATGAGCTGGGAGGACCCTTCTCCCTAGATAATGATTTGGTCCCATTATCCTTTCGCCTCTGACCACTCCAAGTGGCCACCTCACCTTCCTTTGGAGACAGGCAGGGGCCACCATGACTGAGTCCCTCCCACTGCCCACGCCAGCTGCCGTGGCCCCTGGCTGCTCACCATAAACGTCCAGCCTGGTGGCCTTCTCTGCGGCCCCCACAGCATTGCTGGCCTTGCAGGTGTAGACGCCGGCATCTGAGCTCTGGGCCCTCCCCAGCTGCAACTGCCGACCGCCCCTAGTGTAGACCACCTCGGTGCTGGGGGGGAGCAGGGCCCCGTCCTTGAACCAGGTGATGTTTGGGGTGGGCACTCCTCGGGCCTCACACAGAAGCTGCACCAGGTGGCCCTCCATGACAGCCACCTCACCTGTCTCATTGGAGCCCCAGATAGTGGGGGGCGCTGAGAAGGAAAGTGGTAGGGGCTGGTCACAGGCAGCCCCTGAGACCACTGGCATCTCCTCCAGGTCAGCAGACTCATGCCTTTGGACCACAAGACACACCACAGGCTTCCATTGCGGGGGCAGAGAAGGCATGGGGGACAAGGAGACACCACAGGCTTCCACTGCGGGGGCAGAGAAGGCATGGGGGACAAGGAGGGCGGGGTCTGGGGACAGATGGCAGAGGCCAGCATGGGGACATGCTGGTGTGGAAGGTGCAGGAGGTGGGGGCGGGGCCACAGGCTTGGATTCCGGGCCCCGCTCTGCCTCTAACTCACTGGAATACCAGGGGTAAGCCACTTCCCCTCTCTGGGTCTCAGTCTCCCCATCTGTGAAATGAGGGGCTGGACTAGATGAGGACTTCGCACGGGGCTGGTCACCCACCACCACCGCTACCCAGGACGATTCTACGGGGCACACGGGCACAGCATGAAATAACCGCATCTCAGAATGAAACGGCTACACCCCTCCCAAATCTTCTTCTATCCTGGTTACAGCAAGGAAAGGCTGCATTTGGTGCTACTATGCATGTCCCTGAACTTTCTAGCACTGTCTAGTCTCTGCTTTTTAGCACAGAGAGTGCAGAGGCAGGCTGGGTACCCTCTGTGGAGTCCACACCTCGAGGATTTACAACATTGCTTTATGGGGTGTGTTTGTTTTTTCAGCTTCCTCAGCCAAGCGGCACTGGTTTTCTGCTCACCGTTTCAATATTAAATATCCTTTATAAGAGTAAGTGATATTTAAATAAATGTGTTTCAGTGTAAGGAAGTGTGACTCATTTAAAGAAAAGTAAAAGAAATCATCATTCCAAGAGGTTCAGAAGTAGTAAATTTGGGCCAGGCACAGTGGCTCACGCCTGTAATCCCAACACTTTGGGAGGCCGAGGCGGGAGGATCACTTGAGGTCAGAAGTTTGAGACCAGCCTGGCCAACATGGTGAAACCCCATCTGTACTAAAAACACAAAAATGAGCTGCGTGTGGTGGCAGGTGCCTGTAATCCCAGCTACTCGGGAGGCTGAGGCAGGAAAATCGCTCGAACCTGGGAGGTGGAGGTTGCAGTGAGCCGAGATGGTGCCACTGCACTCCAGTGTGGGCAACCGAGAGAGAATCCATCTCAAACAAACAACGAAAAAAGGTAGTACATTTTTAGAGCTGGGATGGAAACCACGGGTTTGGATAATGCTAGGCCAGATACCCTATCCCCTGACCCTGATGCTCACCCCGACCCCGGCTTTCTTGGACTCAGGGATCACTTACCAGGTCCCCCATTTCAGCCCTTACCCTCCCTCCAAGGCAGCAGGCAACCGGGCAGGAAGCTTCCCATGTAGCCTGTGGCGGGGTCCCGGAAGGCGTTGGGGCTCACCATGAACTCGGAGCTGGAAGTCCCTGGCCTGCTGACCAGCTGGGCTGAAGGCCACACACTGGTATCGTCCCTCATCCCCCACGTGACTGCTGGTGATCCTGAGAACCTGGCCATCCTCCTGGACCTGCAGGTGAGGGCCTCCCGGAAGGACAGGCCTGGAGAGACGGGCAAGGGAAAAGTGCCGGTAAGGCCGAGGCGCTGATGGGGGCAGGCTGCACGCAGGGAGTGTGTGGCTTGTGAAAATCGAGGCTGGGCCATTCATTAGCATCAAGAGGTGGGAGCAACGCAAAGGCCCAGTAAGGGAGGAACAGATCAACAACGTGTGGTCCGTCCATGCCACAGAGCATTATTCAGCCACAAAAATGAAGGCAACTCTGACACTCTCCACAATATGGATGAACCTGGAAAACATGCCGAGTGGAGGAAGCCAGACACAAAAGGCCACACGCTCTATGTATGATGCCAGTGACGTGAAGTGCCCTGAACAGGCAAATCCATAGAGCAGGAAAGCAGGCTGTGGTTGCCAGGCGCTGGGGAGAGGGGGACAGTGACTGGCTGCTGATGGATCCGGGGAGTCCTTTTGGGGTGATGGAATGTCAGGAACTAAATAGAAGTGAAAGTTGTCCAATGCTGCAAATGTACTAAATGCCACTACACTGCACACCTTTTTTTTTTCTTCTTGAGACTGAGTCTTGCTCTGTTGTCCAGGCTGGAGTGCAGTGGTGCGACCTCGGCTCACTGCACCCTCTGCCTCCTGGGTTCAAGCCATTCTCCTGCCTCAGCCTCCCAAGTAGCTGGGACTATAGGCGCCCGCCACCACACCCGGATAATTTTTTTTTTTTATTTTTAGTAGACAAGAGGTTTCACCGTGTTAGCCAAGATGGTTTTGATCTCCTGACCTCATGAGCTGCCCACCTCGGCCTCCCAAAGTGCTGAGATTACAGGCGTGAGCCACCGTGCCCGGCCCACTGTACACTTTAAAATGGCTAATTGTATGTTATGTGGATTTTTTTTTTTTTTTTTTTTGAGACGGGTTCTCGCTCTGTCGCCCAGGTTGGAGTGCAGTGGCTTGATCTTGGCTCACTGCAAGCTCCACCTCCTAGGTTCAAGTGATTCTCTTGCCTCAGCCTCCCAAGCAGCTGGGATTACAGGTGCCCGCCACCACGCCTGGCTAATTTTTTTTTGTATTTTTAGTAGAGACAGGGTTTTGCTATGTTGGGCAGGCTGATAGCTCCCAACCTCAGGTGATTTGCCCGCCTTGGCCTCCCAAAGTGCTGGGATTACAGGTGCCCGCCACCACGCCTGGCTAATTTTTTTTGTGTGTATTTTTAGTAGAGACAGGGTTTCACTATGTTGGGCAGGCTGATGGCTCCCAACCTCAGGTGATTTGCCCACCTTAGCCTCCCAAAGTGCTGGGATTACAGGCGTGAGCCACCGTGCCCAGCCTGTTATGTAAACTTTACTTAGAGAAAAAGTGAGTTTAAAAAAAGAGGCTGGGCAACAGTGGCTCATGCCTGTAATCCCGGCACTTTGGGAGGCCAAGGCAGGAGGATTGCTTGAAGCCAGGTGTTCGAGACCAGCCTCGACAACAAAGCAGGACCCCATCTGTACAAACATTTTTAAAAAAATTAGCCCGTTGTTGGTAGTGCACATCTGCGGTCCCAGCTATTTGGGGGGCTGAAGTGGGACGATCTCTTGAGCCCAAGAAGCCCAGGAGTTTGAGGCTGCAGGGAGCTGAGATCGTTTCACTGCACTCCAACCTGAGCAACTGAATAAGACCCTGTCTCAAAAAAAAAAAAAAAAAAATGGAAAGGCTAAGTGATGAAAGACCTGAAGACCTTGCTGAGGCAAGAGTGGGGTCTCCCTGGCTCATCTCCCACTGGGTGGGAGGCGCCCCTACAGCCCTCAGTCTGGGCCCTGGGTGGCACATGCCATGCCTGTCAGCTCCCCCAGAAGAGTTCAACCTCCCCCAACCCCCACATCCAGCAGGCCCAGTCTAGGCACCACCCCACGCCATCCTCCGGTGGGAGCCACTCACTGCATGTCCTTGGTCCACTCCACCTGGGGCGTGGGGACCCCTGAGGTCCAACACTGCAGCTCCACGTCTGCACCAGCCAATCCCAGCACCTCCTGAGCGGCCCCGGCTCCAAGCACGGAAGGAGGGGCTGGAGGTGAGAAGGGGTGATGGGTGGGAAACTGTTCAAACCCTCCAAGCCCTGCCTACCACGGGGCCTTTGTCTGTGCAGACCCCCAGTCTGGGCCCTCTCCTACCCGACCTTCCTGGGAAGCCCCCTAGAACCCTGGCCAGATGGGCTTGCCCTGGAGCCCTCAGCACCCAGGCTGCCCTTTTATAGCACTTGTGACTAATGACTTTGCTAATCACCTGTCTAATGTCTGTTCCCTGAGCCTGACAGCTCTGTGAGGATGGGGGTTGGGTCTGTCATGGGCGCCTCTGTGCCCCCTGCTCTCCGCAGGCAATGTCTCCCCTCTCCCCCCGTGTGCCTGCAAGAGTTGGGGCTACAGGGTCAGACGCACTTGGGAGTTGCAGGGCTCAGGCCTCACTCACTGAGCACAAGGAGACGGAAGTCCCTCTGGGCGGTCCCAGCCTGGTTCTCGGCCCGGCAGGAGTAGAGTCCAGAATCATCCTCCTGGATCCTGGGGAAGTGGAGGGACTGGCCCCCGTCCACCAGGCGGTGGCCACCCACCTTAGGGATCTGGGTAGGAGAGGCCAGAGGGAGCCAGTAAGCGGGGATCCAGCCACCACCCTCAGCATCAGTAATGAGGAAACTGAGGCCCGAGAGGTGGCCGGTGGCCAGAACGGTGCCATGCTCTCTGCCACGCAGCCCCCTGCCAGGCTTCATCACATGACCACCGTCCTCCACTGCCCTGAAGCCCAGAGCAGGACAAAAGACACCTGTCACATCTCCCTGCCCCACCGTGGCACACGCAGGAACGCCCATCCAGAAGGCCTGTCCCCAGCCCAAATCCTACCCACAGCCCGCCCACCCTGGGGGGGACACCCACCAGCTGCCCGTCCTTCAGCCACACGATCTCAGGGACCGGAAAGCCGTTCGCGTCACACTCCAGCGTCAGGGACTGCCCGGCCATGCCCGACACGTTGGCCTTGCGCCCGTCCTCCCGGATGCTGGGGGGCACTTGGGGGCAAGGAGAGCCAAGGAGCTGCTTCCCTGCCCCCCTAGAGCCACAGCCAAAGGGACCCTGTCTGGGCCATTCCCTCCCCTTCATCACTGGGGTTGGAGGAGGTCTGCCTGTCCCCGTCCGCCCAGCCACAAAGGGTCCTGTGGACCTGCAGATGGCCGCAGCAGCCTTGCCCTGGGACCGACACACCCCCAGTCGTGCCCAGGCCCAGGTGCCACCCTTTCTGACACTCAGCTTTGCAGGGTGCCAGAGTCCCCTTGGATCCATCTGGTTCTACACCCAACCTGGTGTCACAGTGACCAGGGAGGGTCCCCCTGAATCAGAATCTCTGAAGGTGAGGCCTGGCCATGCTTTTGTAACAAATGTCTTAAGCAAGTCATTACAGGGCAACTGGTCCTGGAGAAGCAGCAGGTGGCATTAGGAGCTGTTAGAACTGCCCAAGCGAGGTCAGTTCATCCTGCCGGCAGAGACCACTCCCCAGCCCACCCGCACTGCCCGTGTTAAGGGGGGCCCCCTTCCTCTGCACATAGCACCCTGGATGTGGGGGTGGGCACGCTCCCTGCTGAGGACGAGAATGTGAGAATAGGCCAATGGTAACAGTTTTCACCCGGAGGTGGGCTCTGGGGCTCTGCACTGCCATCCATGCTCATTTTCTTTTTTTTTTGAGACGGAGTCTCGCTGTGTCGCCCAGGCTGGAGTGCAGTGGCTTGATCTCAGCTCACTGCAATTGCAATGTCCGCCTCCCAGGTTTACGCCATTCTCCTGCCTCAGCCTCCCGAGTAGCTGGGACTACAGGCGCCCGCCACCTCGCCCGGCTAGTTTTTTGTATTTTTTAGTAGAGACGGAGTTTCACCGGATTAGCCAGGATGGTCTCGATCTCCTGACCTCGTGATCCGCCCATCTTGGCCTCCCAAAGTGCTGGGATTACAGGCTTGAGCCACCGCGCCCGGCTCCATGCTCATTTTCGAAAGTAATTTTTAAAGTTTATTTTATGTAGAGACAGGATCTGTCCCTCCCAAACTGGTCTAGATCTCCTGGGCTCAAGCAATCCTCCTGCCTCAGTCTCCCAAAGTGCAAGGATTACAGGCACGAGCCATCACGCCCAGCCAAGGGGTCATCTTAAACTATCTTCACCTCTAGACCAGTATCAAAGACACTGATGGAATTCCAGGTGCTTCCCCCATGCTGTCTCTGTGGGGGTCTCTCTAGGGAAGTGGGGTGTCCAGTACAACCTGCCACTCTCCCAGCCCCCTCAAGATCTCCCCGTCACTGGCACCTGGTGGCAGGACCTGATCCTCCTGTGTAGGAAGCTCTTGGGCCCTGGGGAACTGGCACTGCCACACCTGGGCACCCCGTGGTACTGTCAGACCCCCAGCATCACTGTGGGCCTCTGGCCGGATACAGTCCTGGGAGGAAGACAGGCCCGTCCCTGGGTCCCTGCGGCTTTCCTCTCCTGCCCCCAGCTCTGGCTCCCTGCTCACCATAGACCACCAGCTTGGCTCTCCTGGACGTGGAGCCCACCTCGTTGGTGGCCTGGCACTCGTAGTCTCCACTGTCCGTGGGTGAGACGGAGGCCAGGAATAGAGAGCCCTCTTCCAGCACCGCCACACCTGGTCGGTCATGCAGGGGCTCCGAGGACGGGCCCTTCCGCCATGTGACCTGCGGCTTGGGCGTTCCTGGCAGGGTGCACAGTCATCAGTACGTACACCCTGACACCTTCCCCTCCACACCTGCACTGTCCCCCCACACGTCTCTTTTGTGCAAAAGGGGCTGACCCTCCAGGGACGACTCCAGGCACCTCCGTCCCCCCAAGGCTGGGAGGAGCATTTCACTCGGAGCTGTGGGCGCCCCCACACCCGCCACCTACCCACACTGTCCATCCATATGGCCTCCCGGGGTGCCTGAGGGACCAAGGCAGGGGACTGCATGCCTGTTTTCTGGTTCTCTTCAGAGCAAGGCCCCATGCAGTTCCCTCATTTAGAACTGCACCCCAACTGGCACCCCCAGCCCCCGCCCTCCCTGCTTTTCAGCCATTGTCCTCCACTCTCCAGTGACCGGAGGACGCATCTATGATTCAGGTCTCCGCTGCTTCTTATCTGTGCCCCCACCCCACAAGGGCCAGGTTCTTTGTTTTTTTCCCTGGTGTGACTGCCAGCCTCTAACACAGTGCCTGGCACACAGTAGGCACTAAATCAACAAACGAGCCGAGCCTGCCGTGCTCCAGCACCCTGCTTTGTGTCCTGGGGTCAGGGCCTGTAGGAGGCCCCAACTCTGCTCAGCCTGCTCCTGCTCCTCCCTCCACGAGCCTGGGCCAGTCACTTTGCCAGCCACCACCCCCAGTCCCTTGATCTCTAGGACACACCCCATGTTGGTCTGTGCACGCAGCCCAGTACACAGTAGGTGTGCCAGAAATAGCTGCCCACTGGGCTGGAGTGGAGCTGTCACTCACGGGCCCCAAGGACAGGGCCTGCCCAGAGGGCATCCCGTGTGGGCCGAAGCTAACAGCCCAGTCCTCCAAGTGACCCCTTGGAGGCACACTGCCCAGAGGTCGCAGCATGAGCCCTAGGCACGCGCTCTGCTGCCGCTCTCCTGGCCGTAGCTCTCACCTGCTCCCTGACCTCCGCCAGCGCTGACTTAGGGGAGGCTGTGGGGTCCCCACACTTGCAGATCGGCACATCACTCCCAACCGCCTCTGCTGCCACCACTGGTCATCAGGACTGTTGTAGCTAACAGTGATTATCAACAGAAAGGCCCGCCCCTGGCAGCGGGCGCCCAGGGGTAGACACGTACACTGTGGGCCGCTCAATCTTTCATCCTTTGAAGGACCAGTAAGCGTGGTGGTGGGCAAGACATGGCATGTGGAAGGCACACTGGCATCATCTCTGCAGGAGGGTGCCCTGCCCACTCCGCCCTACCCTGACTGCCCACCGAAAAGTGCCAGAGACCCTCCCTGCTGGCATGAGGGAAAGGGAGGGCCCAGGGCCCTGCTCCATGTCCACCCACGCTCTGCGTGTCCTTGGGCAACTTATTGAATCCCTCTGTGCCCGTTTTCCCCTGGAATCCTCTGCCCAGAATGCAGGCCAGAATGTCCCACCACCAGCGGCTGCTACCCCCACTCCCCACCGTGGGGATACACACCACACACACACAACACGATACACACACCACACACCACACTACATACACGAAACACCATACACACATACCACACACAAACATACACACCAAGCACTACACACACCACACACTACACACCAAACACCGTACACACACCACACACGACATACATACCAAACAACACACACACCACACACCACATACTACATACACCACACACTACACACACCACACATGACATACATACCAAACAACACACACACCACATACACACCACATGCTACATATACCACACACTACACACACCACACACGACATACATACCAAACAACACACACACCACACACCACATACACCACACCACACGCACCACATACACACCACGCACCAACATACACACACCACACACAGAGCATACATATCAAACACCGCACACACCACACATCACATACACACTACACACTACATACACCACACACTACACACACCACACACGATACACATACCACAACACAACATACACACTACACACCATGCACACACCACAAACATACACACCAAACACCACATACTACATACATATCACACATCACACTAAACACACCACCATACATACACCACACACAATGTACACACCAAATACCATGCTCACACCACACACCACACACAATACATACCACACACCACATACACACCATGCAATACACACTACACACACCACACACACAACATACACACCAAACACCATGCACACACCACACACATACCAAACACTATACACACCACACACAACATACACAAAATATACACCAAATGCTACACACTACACACACCAAACCACACACACAACATACAAGCCAACCACACACACACACCACATATCACATACTACATACACCAAACACCATATACATACCACACACACAACATATATACCAAACCACACACACACCACACACACCAAACACCACATACACACAACATACATACCAAACACTATACACACACTGCACACACCAAACACCACATACCACATACAAACCACACCATACTACACACCACATACACCACAGACAACATACACACCAAACACCATACACACACCACACACACACTACAGACACCAAACACCACATACCACATACACACCATACACTACACATTATACACAAGCGCGGTGCACACCACACATACAACATACACCAAACACCATATACATAGACCACACACCACATACACACAGAACACATACATGCACACACATCCCACACATGACACACACACCACATACACGACACATTCACACACTCACACACACGCACACCCCCGTCTCATCTTCCTCAGCTCTCCCCAGAAAGCCCCCACACTTCCCGCCACCCCGGCGGCCAGGCCTTCCGAGCTGCTGGTCGGGAGGGGTGATGATGGATTTCTGCTGTGGAACTTGGTTCAGCGCAGACAGTCTCAGCCTAAAGTGCTCCATAGTGCAGGACAGCCCTGAAGCTCTGTGACAAGAAGATCCCGGGCACCAGCTGCTGCCCAGAGTCACTCATATCGCCCCCTCCCCACTGTGCAGAGTCACACACACACCACACACACCACACACCACACACCACACACACCACACACACCACACACCACACACATCACACACCACACACACCACACACCACACACCACACACACCACACACACACCACACACCACACACACACCACACACCACACACCACACACACCACACACACCACACACACACCACACACACCACACACCACACACACACCACACACCACACACACCACACACACACCACACACACCACACACACACCACACACCACACACACCACACACACCACACACACCACACACACATCACACACCACACACACCACACACACCACACACCACACACCACACACACCACACACACCACACACACACCACACACACCACACACCACACACACACCACACACCACACACCACACACACACCACACACACCACACACACACCACACACCACACACACCACACACACACCAAACACACCACACACACACCACACACACCACACACTACACACACACCACACACACCACACACCACACACACACCACACACCACACACACACCACACACCACACACACACCACACACCACACACACCACACACACCACACACCACACACACACCACACACCACACACACACACCACACACCACACACACCACACACACCACACACCACACACACCACACACACCACACACACACACCACACACACCACACACACACCACACACACCACACACACCACACACCACACACCACACACACCATACACTACACACACCACACACACCATACACACCACACACACACCACACATACCACACACCACACACACAACACACACACCACACACACCACACACCACACACATCACACACACCACACACATACACCACACACACCACACACACACCACACACCACACACACATCACACACACACCACACACACACCACACACCACACACACACCACACACACACTACACACACCACACACCACACACACACCACACACACACCACACACACCACACACACACCACACACACCACACACCACACACACACCACACACACACTACACACACCACACACCACACACACACCACACACACACCACACACACCACACACCACACACCACACACACCACACACCACACACACCACACACACCACACACCACACATCACACACATCACACACCACACACACCACACACCACACACCACACACACTACACACCACATATACCACACACCACACACACCACACACACCATACACATCACACACTACACACACACCACACACACCACACACACCACACACCACACACATCACACACCACACACACACCACACATACCACACACCACACACACACCACACACCACACACACCACACACACACCACACACCACACACACCACACACACATCACACACACCACACACACCACACACACCACACACACACACCACACACCACACACACCACACACACACCACACACACCACACACCACACACACCACACACACCACACACACACCACACACACCACACACACACACCACACACACACCACACACACCACACACACCACACACCACACACACCATACACTACACACACCACACACACCATACACACACACCACCAAGTAAGTGTCCAGGCTCTGGGCCTTCACACCCCACCCCCCCCCCGCCACGAGGAAGAAGCAGATGGTGTCACTGCAGGGCCCAGGGAGTCCCCATGAGGGTGCTGGGCTCAGTCCCATCCCTGTAGCCCTAAGAGCGCTCCGAGCCCAAGGCCACAGGGCTGTGAAACAGGGCCCTCCTGACCGGGAAGGAGGCCAGGGGCAGCCCAGGCGGCAGGACCAGTGGGGAGAGGCAGTGCTATCAGAGGGGATTTGGGTGAGGCTGACAGGCTCAGGGCTGGCCCCTGACTGATCAAGGCTGCATGTGGCAGTCAGGGGACACAGACAGGGCAGGAGTCCTGGGACTGGGTGGGTCCCACCTTCCACTATCTCCCACCTCCCAAAAGCTCAGAACGGTCGCTTGCTGTTAGCAGAGACCAACACAAGGTGGCGCCATAGTCAAGGGCCCGGGACCTGGGGGTGGGGGGTAGTGGGCGCAGGTGGCCAGGTGGGCAGCTCTGCGCGTGGGGATCCCGAGGGGCTCTCAGAGCTCCCACCCAGGTCCTGTCCCCTGCCTAGGTGGGTGCCATCCCTACCTGCCTCTCCCTGAGTACTGTTCCGGGGCATTCCTGGGTGCCCTGCAGCTCACGGATGAACGACCGAGACTAGAGATGCTCCCCAGGCTCCTGCCAGGCTTTGGTGATCTGCCACTTGCTACCAGACACCAGACAGCACCCTCCAGAGAACCTCAGCCCCACAGAGGGGAGGCGGCGCTCCCAGCCATGGAGGAGCCCAACGCCGAAAGAAGCAACTGAGGCAGTGGCGGGGGCTGAGGACGGATCTTCTGGGTGGGGTCGTGGGGTTCACAAAAAGGCAGAAGCCAGGCATCCGGCACATTTCCTGAGCCCTCCTAAGGTGCCAGCCCCATACACGCATGGGGTCCCATTGAGTTCTCACAGCAGCCCCGCACAGAGAGGGCTGGTACAACCCCACTGTACAGACAGGGAAAGTGAGGCTCAGAAAGGAGATGGAAACTGTCCTGAGTTACACAGCCAGGAAGGGCCAGGGCAGGGTTCGGCGCCGGGCAGCTGACCCAAGGCGGCTATCGGCCCCGCACTGTGCTCCTGCCCCAAAGACAAGCCCAGAAAAGCTGGTTTGGCCAGAACCACTGAATCCATCCTCCGTGGGAAAGTCAGGGGCATGGGGAGAGGCGGGCTGACCACGAAGCCCCAACCCACAAGGGCCCTGGGCTGCCTCAGCCCCAGAGATCACACCCCAGATGCTGAGGGGCATAGGGGAGCAGGGCAGGGGTCACGCTTGTCCATACTCTGAGTCACACCCCGGCTGTGTGACTTCAGGCAAGTCACTTAACCCCTTTGGGCCTGGATTGCCCCTAATAAAAAGGAGTGAATGCTAACACCATCCTGCAGGGTTGACAATGGGATGAACTATCTGGCATGCTGCTGACAAGGAGCATGTGCCCTGTGGGCTCCGCCTGCCACGCACAACCCAGGGCACTGGAACGTGAGTGGCAACTCCTTCCTAGGCCAGCCCACCCCACCTCCCCAGGCCCACCCCAGACGCAGCTTCACCTCTGACGGGGCACGGCAGGCTGGCGTTCTCTCCGGCCACTCGCTCCAGCAGGCCGCTGGTCTCATCAGCACCCCAGTGTGGTGGCTCTGTAGGAAGGCAACATGGCCACACCCATACCTCGAGCCCAAAGCCTGGGACCCCTCAACCCCTGCTTCCAAGGAACCCAGGGCCAATGGGGAGGGCGTCCTCTTCCAGAATCCCAGCCCCTAGCCTCCTGGCAAGTCCAGCAGCCACCAGGGCTGAGCCCCACAGGCTGGGGAGGCTGAGCTGTGCCCTCAAACACAAGGGGCCATGAGTGTTCTCTCTCAGCAGTGGCTTTCCAAGCTTTTATTTATTTATTTATTTTAAGAGATGGGGTTTCACTATGTTGGCCAGACTGGTCTCAAACTCCTGGGCTCAAGCGATCCGCCCACCTCGGCCTCCCAAAGTGCTGGGATTACAGGCATGAGCCACCACACTTAGCCCCAAGCTTGTTTTAAATTCCTAATAGTGAAACTGCTAGCACCACTGATCCAGAACTTTCTATGCGCCAGGTGCTTCATACAACTGGGGTCAGAGAGTGTAGGTGACCGGCCTATGGTTGTCTGGATGGCCCTGGGTCCAGTGCCACTCCCCAGTTACTGCCTTAGGTGCCTCTGTCCATCCAGGTACTCAGGGGCCCCACAGGTCACCGCCCAAGGGGAAGGAATACAGGGAACCCCTGCTGGGAGCTCTGAGGACCACCTGGTCCATACCCAAGGGCTGACAAAAGCTCCTGAACACAGGATAGCTTTAAGGTCCAAGAAAGGGCCAGGGCACTATCTGTCCCAGGAAGGAAGGGAACGGGCAGGCACAGAGCCCGGAACAGAGACGAGCACCTCCCAAGTCCAGGCTGTGGCTGTGAGAACTGGGGAGAAGCAGGTTCTGGGGTCAGGGAGACTCACCCAGCACCCTGAGCTCCACCTCCCAGGCGTCCACCCCGGCGCTGTTGGAGGCCTCACAGCGGTACCTCCCGGCATCAGAGGTTCTGACGGCTGCGAAGTGGACAGAGTCCTCAGGCCCGCGGCCCCGCAGGACCACGCCATCCTTGGACCAGTTCAGCTGGGGCTCTGGGTTACCCTCAGCCACACAGTTCAGATCCAGGGCTTCTCCCACCAGCACCTTCAGAACCCGAGGGCCTGGCTGCACCTGAGGGGGGACTGAGGGGCCACAGGAGGGATATCAACGTGGGGGGACTCAGGCGAGAGGGTCCCAGAACCCAGACCCAAGCCACATCTCAGATGTCACCAACCAGCAAAATTGTCATGGAGCACAATCTAAGGCTGGCAGGAAAAGACGTTGGGACACCCCACGTGGACTCCCCCAAAGTGAGCGAGTTCCGGTCTTTCACCTGAACACACGCGCTCTCATGAAAGACTCAACCCTCAGGGCTGAGCTTGTACATCCCTCTGTCCCCACCAACGTGCCCGACATCACTTAAGAACCGCCACTCAGGCCTGGGAGCTGTGGCTCACGCATGTAATCCCAGCACTTTGGGAGGCCGAGGTGGGCAGATCGCCTGAGGTCAGGCATTTGACACCAGCCCGGCCAACGTGGCAAAACCCCATCTCTACTAAAAATACAAAAATTAGCTGGGTGTGGTGGCGCACACCTGTGATCCCAACTACTTAGAGGCTGAAGCACAAGAATTGCTTGAACCCGGGAGGCAGAGGTTACAGTGAACTGAGATCGTGCCACTGCACTCCAGCCTGTGTGACAAAGGGAGGCTCTGTCTCAAAAAAAAAAAAAAAAAAGCACCACTTGGGATTCATCCAGCTCAGTGCACAGGTGGGGAAACTGAGGCAGGGCAGAGGGGTTGACTCATAATGGCCAAGCAAGGTTGGGAGGCAGCATGTGCAGAGGTGGCTCCAATCCCAGTTCAGTCAAGGGACTCTGTTCCAGCCAGAGCCTCAGTTCCCCCTTGTCACAACCCCTTCCGCCCCACGGGATGAAATGAGGTGCAGCACTAAAGCAGCCAGCACAGAGCCTGGTGCCTGGCATGCTGTGGCTGGAGTCACTCCAGCTGGGCATCATCGCTGCCCTGTCCTTCCCTCCCCCTGGCTGTGGCTACCCGTTCTTTCACATTTGTGGTTTCAAGTCACTTTCTCATCCTCCATCTCACTCTGTCCTTCCTACGCGGCAGGTGATGCCATCCATGTCTGCACATTTTGCAGAGGGGGAAACTGAGGCTCAGAAAGGTTATATGACTTGGCCAGAGTCGCCCCCCTCCCTCAGTGGATAGGAGCTGGCACCAACCCTGGGTCCGAGTGTCCAAGGGTCCAGGCCCCTGAGGGACCAGACTGCTTGGGCATAAGACAATTCTCAGAGTCCAAGGGCCACCCTGCTCCAGGCACTGCATGGGACACTGGGACAAGTGTCCTGGACCCTCGAGGGAAGCTGAGGTGCACCCACTCCCTACACAGTTTCTGAGAAGGAGCCCGGATATAAGACCACCCATGGGAACCTGGCCCTTGGGTGGAGACCAGCCCCTTAGCCCAGGGCCTAGATGCCCAGGAGGGCTCCCTGCCCAGAGGCACAGAGAGCATGGATGCCCCGCCCTCCCGTCGATCGCTCTCTCACACACACCTGCTGAAAACAGTAACAGCTTCCGCTGCTCTGAGCATTCAATGCCCACAGTGGGGTGGGCTTTATTGTGGCCTCACTTTATAAGAGGAGGAAAGCAAAGCTCAGAGAGGCCAAGTGACTGGCCTAAGATCACACAGCCAGTCAGCAGCAGAGTCGGGATTCAAACCCAGCTCTGCCAACATTGAGGCCCTGCTCATTACCCTGCCTCCCTGTTCCCGTGTCTCTCTCACACCCCCATGCAAACCTACGGGAACCCTGGCGCCCCCTCCCACTCTGGGCCTCAGCCTGTCCATCTGTAAAATGGGGTGTGAGCTTAGATTTGGGGCAGCACACTTTTTCTGTAAAGAGTCAGATGGTCAGGATGCTGGGCTGTGAGGCCAGGCCGGCTCTCTCCACTTCTCACCTCTGCCGTCAGAGGGTAAAGTGCCACCAGTAGCACATACATGAATATCTGTGGGTGTGTTTCAATAAAACTTGTATTTATAAACACTGAATTTTTGTTTTATTTTGTTTTGTTTGAGACAGGATCTCGCACTGTTACCCAGGCTGGAGTACAGTGGCATGATCACGGCTCACTGCAGCCTCGACCTCCTGGGCTCAATCTATCTTCCCACCTCGGCCTCCTGAGTAGCTGGGACTACAGGTGCGGACCACTGCGAGTGGGTAATTTTTTATTTTTTGTAGAGATGGGGTCTTGCTATGCTGACTAGGCTGGTCTCGAACTTCTGGGCCCAAGCCATCCTCCCACTTAGGCCTCCCAGAGTGCTGGGATTATAGGCATGAGCCACCATGGCTGGCCAACACTGAAATTCGAATTTCAGATAAATTTGAAATGTCACGAAACATTATTTGGTTGGTTTTTTTTGTGCGTGTCCAATTATTTTAAAAAGTAGAAGCCATTCTTCACTGGCTCATGATCCCTGAAAACAGGAGGGTGGATTGGGCCCTGGGGCCATAGTTGGGCCTGTCCCAGATGCCTCTCAGGGTTCTTTCGGATGACGAGTGGCTTCCCTTTTCAGTGTATGACTCTCACTGGCTGGCTCCCTTTGAATGAGCCCTGGACTCACAGGGAAACGCCTCCTCCTGGGACCCTCCACCAGGCTGGGAACCAGAACCACAGTGGGGTACGTGGGGACCTCAGACAAGAGGAAGGGATGCACGGAGAGAGAGCAGCACCCTCTGTTACAGGTGCACAAAGTGCCTCGTTGATGGCAGTGGTGGGCGCAGGAGCTCAGAAGGGCCTCTTGGGGGGCATTAAGATGCTCCCAGCAGGAGGGGGCTCTGTGGCACCTCACAGGCCTCTTCCCATCGCCACGCCCTGGGCTCCCAGCTGGGCCTCGCGCACCAGGCAGAGACACTCTCAGACCCACCTTCGTGGGTTCCCCTCTGACCCCCGTCCTCCCAAACCCAGGTCCCCACTGCTCTCTGCCCTGTGTTCTTGGGATTCTCTGAACAGTATCTCCAGGACCCCCCAGGAGGTATGGGGAGAGGTGGAGAAAAAGTGTAGAGGAGGAGACACAGGCCTGAGAGAGACAGGAAGTGGGGGTGGCAAGAGGAGGTGGCAGAGGCACACGGAGGGAGAGGTGACAGAGCCTGACAGACCTGAGCGTGGGCTACAGGAGGGGCACGGAGAGACCTGAGGGACACGCAGGGTGATGGGGGACAGGGAGGGACTGGGGCTGCCAACTGGTCCTACCTTGCACCCCAAGGACGTAGCGCCGGGAGGTGGACCCCGCAGGGTTACTGGCTGTGCACTCGTAGTGGCCGCTGTCACCCACCTGGACCTGGGCCAGACGCAGGGAGCCAGATGGGAGGAGGCCATGCCTGCAGGAATGAGGAGCGCTGGTGAGACCTCCGCTGATCCCACACACATGGAAAGGCTTCAAGACCCAACTTGAACCAGCCACCTCCGCCAGGAAGCCTTCTGGTAATGCAACAGCACCCACCATCTAGCCCCCACCCCCGCCTCCACCCTCCCTGAACCACCAGGCCAGGGCCAGTCCCATGCCTACTGGTGTAAGAGAAGAAGAGCCCTGGACTAGGAGTCCACTGGCTTGGGTTCGAGTTTAAACTCTAAATCCTTCCTAGCTGTGTGGCCTCAGGCAAGTTGCTTCACTTCTTGGAGCCTCATCTATAAAATGGGCATGCTAAGATGGCCTGTGTCTGGGCTAGAGCTGGTAAACGGAGTCCATCACAGGCTCAGTCCAGGGCCGGGAACCTGCCCACCGCTTGACACCTGTTGACTGCGGGTGGCAACTCCCCCTCCTCTGCCACACACACCTACCCTGCGTGTGGGATGAAGACACTGGCAGCCCTGAGGCCCTCTGGTCTGGTGCCAGGGCCGGCCTGACTCTGACTGCAGTTGCTTGGTGCTCTCAGTCCAGAACTGTGTTGAGGGTCCTCAGGAGGAAGCTGCGGAGCCCCCACCCCCACTGCCATCGTTATCCTCCCCAGTCTGGCTCAGCTTGATAAGTCACATGACCCCCATCCCACAGGGATGTAGGACCCCCAGCCAGGCTCCTGCAGCTGGGCTGGACCCCAAGGGCCCCCTGCAGACATGATGTCACTGGCCCATATGTGCTGGCTCTGCACAGCCCCTGCCTCCATAGAACAGGGAAGGCAGCTGTGGCCACTGACCCTGGCTGGCCCCGAGAGCACGCAGCCAGCACAGGCCGGTGGGGGGGGGGAGCTCCAAGGCCCAGTCGCTGGCCCCTGCGCTCACCAGCTGGGCTGTAGAACCCAGCAGGCCTGGGATGCTCCAGTCCTGGCCCCCACCTTGCTTTCTGCTGAGCCTCAATTTCCTCCTCTGCAAAACGGGGATTACAGAGCCCCTTATAGAATCCTTAGGGCCCTCATAGCCGCCACCTCGCAGGCAGCTGCAAGGATCACATGAGACATGGTAAGCAACATGCAGGCCGTGCAGTCATTAAACAGGGCAATACCGTCAGTAACTCTCGGGCTACTAGCTGAGAACTCTGTCTCCCCATCTGTAAAGTAGGGCAATGACAGCCCCTTCCCAGCCATCCCCTCCATCCATTTGTCCCGAGCATCCAACTGCCTCTTGGGACAAGTTCTCTAAGGATGGCTGTGGATGACACAGTGGGTGGTGGTCTCTAGAGCCTGGGCCCTGGGCTGGATTGCCTGGGTCTAACCTGCTGGGCCATGTGCTTGCTGTGTGAGGTTGAGCAAGTCACCTCACCTTCCTGTGCCTAATTCATCTTTTTTTGGAAAATAGAGTCATCAGTTGTGCTCATTGCTCACAGGGTTGTCAAAAGAACTGAATGGCCTAATTCATAGCACGGCGTCTGGAACAGAGAGGCACTCAACCCAGGTCAGCGGCTTCCACGGAGACAAGAGCACATGCATAAATAATACGTAATGTTTTGCCTGTTTTAAAACTTGCATCATGAGCTATATCATACATAAATGGCATCATGACTATATACATATATAGGTCTATTCACTCCTTTTTGACTGTTGTGTAATATTCCCTTGTATGATCACACCACAATTTATTAACTTGCTCCCTTTTGAGTGGACACTTAAACATTTAGATCTTTATCTCTTCCTTCTTTCCTTCCTTTCTCCTTTCTCTCTCTCTCTCTCTCTCTGTTTCACACTGCTGTATGCATCTCACATGCACTGGAGCAGGTCTCCTGGGCTACAGGCTCACACCCTCTGCTCTCGAAGATCTCACACCTTGCAGGGCAGGGGTTCTCATCAGAATCTCCCAGCTGCATGTGAAACATGCTGATTCTCAGGCCCTGCCCAGAGACCCATTCCATGGGGGAGGTAGGAATTGGGGTTTTACTAAAAAACCCCAGGTAGATGATACAAGTGGCTGGGGAACCATTTCCAGGGAACCACTGCCTGGGGACATGAAGAAGTGCCCCTTCCCCAAGAAGCAGCATGGCAGAGCAGATGGGTGTGGGTCTTTGACGGCAGGTGTCCTGCTGAGAACCACCATTCTGCCTCTTACAGGTTGATCTTGGGCCAAGGACGCCATCTCCCTGAGTTTCAGTGTCCGTATCTAGTATGAACTGATATCACGCACACAAAGCCTGCAGTGCCCAGGACATAGTATATGGATAACACCTGCTCATCTTTCAATACTGAGACATCACCTCCTCCAGGTCACCTAAACTGCCTTGCTATTAGTGTGACACAAATCCCCAGCCAGTGTCTGGGATCTCTCCCCAGTCTTCAATCAGCTGGGCAGCCCTGAACAGTTGCTCAGTCTTTACAGTGCAAAGGAAAACGCGAGAAAACACCACATAAATATGTATGTGTCCTGGCAACGGGTAAACATTTCCCCTGCGTAGCTCTACTCTATCTGCCACCCCAGCTTGAATTTTCTCTTCTACAGCATTTTTAAAAATTAAATAATGTTGACATGTTGACACCCACTAATCAAGGGCCAAATCCATTTGATGCTGAAACTTATACACTTAATCACATTCCAGGCTGGGATGCAGTTCCCTCCCTAGACTTCATCGCAACACCTGGGCTGGCAAACAGGGACGATGTGGGCCAGTGGGAAGAGGTCTGGGCTAGAAACTGGAGTTCTGGATCCGAGGTCCAACTGTGCTTCAGACATGCTGTGCAGGGCAGTCAACATCTCTGAACCCCATTTCATATTTGAAAAGGCAGCACCAAGTCTGGGCAACACAAGGAGACCTCGTTTCTACAAAAAATAAAAAATTCGGTGGGCATGGTGGCACATGCCTGTGGTCCCAGCTAATTGAGAGGCTGAGCTGAGAGGATCACTCAAGCCCAGCAGATTGAGAGCTCTGGTTGTGCCACTGTACTCCAGCCTGGGCAATGAGGCAAGACTCTGTGAAGAAAAATAAAGGTTGGGGGGCGGGGGAGGAGAGAGACAGAGACGAGAGACAGAGACGAGAGAGAGAGAGAGAGAGAGAGAGGCTCCAGACTCTATTATCTGGTAAGTTGCCTTCCAGAACTTTAAGGATCATAGAACCCTGCTCCTCTCCTCACCAAACCCTTAAAAGATAGGAAATGGGGGCTTCTGGAAAAAAAAAACTTCCGGCCGGGCGCAGTGGCTCAAGCCTGTAATCCCAGCACTCTGGGAGGCCGAGATGGGCGGATCACGAGGTCAGGAGATCGAGACCATCCTGGCTAACACGGTGAAACCCCGTCTCTACTAAAAATACAAAAAACTAGCCGGGTGAGGTGGCGGGCGCCTGTAGTCCCACCTACTCGGGAGGCTGAGGCAGGAGAATGGCGTGAACCCGGGAGGCGGAGCTTGCAGTGAGCTGAGATCCAGCCACTGCACTCCAGCCTGGGCGACAGAGCGAGACTCCGTCTCAAAAAAAAAAAAAAAAAACTTCCAAAAGTGTTAACAATTCACACCAATAAAAGTAAGTATCTTATCTTTCTTAGCAGCAGCCCAGATCATTTTCTAGAAGGAGGATTCTGCTTGCTACGTCACCAAGGAAGAAATGCGGGAATCCATTTTACAGACGGACATGCTGAGGCCGAAGGACCCAGGACCTGCCCAGCAGAGCCTGTGTCTGCTCTAAATGCCAAACTGGCCACATCCTCACCTGCTCTCAAGCCCTCTGCGGCTGCGCACTGCTCCCTGACAAAATCCACGCACAGTACTATGGCCTGTGTGGACCTACGCAGACCACCCCCAACTCTCCTGCATCCCTGCATGGGGGCACTGGGCCTCTGTTCCTCCCCAGGGGGCCAGGCCCATCTCACCAGCCCTCCTTTGCACATGCTATTCCTTCTACCTGGGACACACCTGCACTTCCCACTCACCTGGATGATACTTGATTCAACTTCCAATATGGAGACATCACCTCCTCCCCTCCAGGAAGGCTGACTTGATGCCCCAGGCTGATAGGTCCATCCTGTAGGCTCCCACAGCTGCCTGAACATCCTGCCATCATAGCCTTCACCACACTGCCTTGTCACCACCTGTCACCTGCCTGCCTGTGGCTCCAAGGGTACATCCGTCTTATTTCCCTTGGTATCTCCAGGACCTGCTCAGATCTGGCACAGAGACTTGCTTTTATCATGACCCTGCGCATGCGCTGCAGAGACTCAGGGAAAAGGTGAAGCTGCAGCAATGGGCCTGGGGTTTCGAGGGCAGCCCACCGCCTGCTCCTTCTGCCTGCCACCACTCTCCTACCACATTCCGAGAGGCTCAGTGGGAGGTTTGGGGGCTGCAGCCCAGCAGGGAAGTGGAGGCAGCAGTGGAGAGATGGGAGAAAGGGAGGAGGCCACAGAGTCTCCGAGGAACAGGCTGCTGTTGGGCGCACGGTGTGATGAGCGGGGCAGATTTCATCGCGGCGTGCACGGCCAGATGGCTCCGTGCGGCGCCCAGATGAGAGTGGAGAGGTTTGAGGGGAATTTCCTGTTTATGACATCCATCTGGCTTGAGCCCCTGCAGTGAGGCGCATGCAGATGTCAGAGTGGTGGGGAGAAGCGAGAGGGGCCCACGGGGCAGAGGGCTGCCCAGAGAGACCAAAGGGCATCTGATAGAAAGTGCCAGGAATAATGCCAGTTCCTAGGCCTCACTTGTCTGCCTCATCCCCAGCACACACCTTTGCTGCACTCAGGGAAGCCTTCCCCACTGCCCCAGGCAATGCCCTGCTTCCCATTGCATGCTTCCCATGCTATTTGCTATTATGCAGTTTACCATGCCTGTCATTACGCTGTCTGATGGCTCCATGAGGGGAGTAGCCAGGTCTGCCCAGGTCCCCGGCATGTCCCCAGCTCAGCATGGGCCCTGGCCTGGCCCATAGTGGGTGTTCAATAAATATTTTGTGGCAAATTGCAGCTGTTCCCTGTCCATGCCACACACTCCCTTCACCCCTTTCACTGACACTGGTCCCTGCTCTCCCTCCCTCCCCCCAGACCTTCCACCATCTCAGTACTGCCCTCCTGCCCTCCCCAGACCCCCGCTGTCTCCCACATTGCTGTTCCTGCTGCCTCTGTCTATAAAGCATCCAGGAGCAGGGCCAGTGACTGTGGAATGAACGGCACTCCCGCCAGAGTCACCCAGCCTGCTGCAGGGCTGGTTCTGAGCACAGGGCGCACAGTCAGGCAACACTCAACAGATGCCCACTGTGCACTCGTGGACGCCAGCCCTGTGTCTGCTGGGTCCAGGACAGGGTCTGAGCCTGGGCAGGCAGCCTGGAGAGCACCCTTCCCGGCAACCACTGCCCCATCTCGCATCTTCTTCCTGTAGTCTGACCAGCATCACAGACCCATGAGGAGGCCACAGGAGGAAAGGTCATGCTGGAGAAATTCAGGAAGAGGTGCTTGAGACCCGCCAAAGGGCCAAGCACAATAAATAGGTCGGGGGAGATGGAACCAGCGTCATCGTATGAGCCCGGAGAACGTAAGCCCTGCGATGCTAGTGCTGCCAACGAGGATGGTGCTGACCCCATCCGCAGCTGTCAACTATTGAGCGCTTCCTGTGTGTCCCTGTGCCACTAAGCACACTCTCACTTAGAATCCCAGCAGCCAGACCTACAAGGCAGGCAGACCCCACTGCCACACCCCCTTTTGCAGAGGAGAAGACTGAGCCTCCGGAGGTGTGGTCGTGGTGTCCATGGCCGCTCAGCTGGCCAGGGCACAGCGAGGACTTGACCCTCACACTGTGTGACCATGCTCCTTCCTAACTGCCACGGTGATCTAAACGTCCAGCTCTGAAGGTGAGTAAACTTAAACGTTCTCCAGAAAGACAGCCACTGCCCACAGGCTGACAAGACGGACTCCAGAGCCACCAGGCTAGAAACCGACAAGGCTCTGAGGTTCCACCAAGGTACAGTCCCCATGCAGGACCCTGGGCAGTCCAGGCATGCCACTGGCTACCAGACAGCAGTGAGCTGCTTTCCCTGCCACAAGTCACCAGATCCCAGCTGTAGGCCTCACCTCTCGCCTCTAATGAGCCGGCCCAGTGGCCTCCTTCCAGGAGAAGGGTGGGTGGGCGGCCTGTCCTGCAGTGTGCTTGGGAAGGGGCAGAGGAGGGTGGTGGGGGTATCAAAGGAAGAAAACCCGGAGGAATGAGACAGAAGCGCACCATCCTCTCACTGCCCCCACACCGTGCTGGGATTAAGGGTTTGGCCCTGTGTGGAATGCTGGCCGGCAGCCTCCGGGAGCCAGAGCCAGAGCCAGGAGTGCTCACAGCCGTCCCATCTCCTCATCGGAATCCCAAACAAACATTGTTGCCTGGCAACACTGCCTCGCCCCAGCATCCCTGGGCTGAATCATGGGACCAGAGCCCCGAGATGCTCTCTGGCCACCATCGCCTGTCCAACCCTTTCATTTCTCAAACGGAAAGGCTGAGGCCCAGGGAGGGGAGAGGGGAAAGGTCTTGTGTGAGGTCACTGGGCGAGCTGGGGTGAAGCTGAGATGGGACCCCAGGTCTTCTGCCACCTGACCTCACACACAGCCCAAGCCCATGTCTTCTGTCTCTGAGGCTGTGACACAATCCTGGGCACAGGATATCGCTCAGTCAACGCTGCTGACTTCAATTTTGAATTTGCAACTTGGATGTCTTTTTCAAAACAAGTCCCATGGGAAAAAAGCACTCAATGACCATTCCCACCCTCGGACTTCACCGTTGGCTTTTGGGACCATCCTCCAAGGAACTGACCCGGGAGATAAAGAGGAACATTGTGCAAAGCTGCTCCAACAGTCTCATTTATGACCGCGAGAGCTGGCAACATGGCCGTGCCCCACACAGAGCAATGGCTCAGAGATGATGGGAGCTGAGCGCCCTGGAATGTTATTTTGGCCTTTATTTTTTCTTTTCTTTTTTCTTTTTCTTTTTTTTTTTTTTTTTTGAGACAGAGTCTTGCTCTGTTGCAAGGATGGAGTGCAGTGGCATGATCTTGGATCACTGCAACCTCCACCTCCCAGGTTCAAGTGATTCCCCTGCCTTAGCCTCCCAAGTAGCTGGGACTACAAGTGCGCACCACCACGCCTGGCTGATTTTTGTTTTTGTTTTTGTTTTTTGTATTTTAGTAGAGATGGGGTTTCACCATGTTGGCCAGGATGATCTTGATCTCCTGACCTTGTGATCCGCCTTCCTTGGCCTCCCAAAGTGCTGGGATTATAGGCATGAGCTACTGCGCCCGGCCTATTTTGCCCTTTAAAAGGAAAAGCAAGTGACATGGGCCAGGATGAATCGAGAAAATGAGTAAAAGAGAAAAGGAATCCGCGATGAGGACAGAATATAAGATGCCCGAGGTTTAATTCTAGAACAGCCCCTATAAGGACAAGAGCGGCTCCAAAGGGACGGGGACGCGGCTGGGTGGCTCGGAACTTCACGGCTTCTGAGGTTCCTAGGCTGCTTCCTCTGTGAGGACTTGCTGACTCGGGGGGTCGAAGATAACTAGGAGTTCAGAGAGCAGCGGCCCACCTGATACGCGTGTCCCTGTGCGTGCATCTGTGTGTGTCTGTATGTCTGTGCATGTAGGAGCCCCCCCCAGGAGCTGCAGGGTCAGGCTCCACGTCCCCACACCCCATGTGTTTCTGTTTCCTCCTCAGTGCACTGGGCATGGTGCCATCCACCCCAGCCACCTCCAGGGCGCTGGCAGGAGAGGGCCACCCCTGGACAAGGCGGAATGGAGGGGGCCTCAGAGGCTCAGCACATCTTGACTCTCAGCCCTGACTATACCACAGAAGGAGAACGGGCTGCCGTGGAGCCCTGTCCTTGGGGTAGCTCGGCAAGGAAGAGGAGCAAGGGAGCAGGGGAGGGGGGAAGCGGGTGTGGAGGGCGGCTGGCTCCTCTCATCAAGAGATGAGCACCTACAACTCACCAGACGCATCAGCCAGACAAGTGCTCCATTTCCAGAAGGGCAGCTTTGAGGCTGAGCCTGGGAATGTCCTTGGGGAAGAAAGGACAAGAAAGACAAAGGGGAGGGAGGGGAAGGGGAGGAGGAGGAGGAAAAGGGAAGAGGGAGATAGGCGGGGAAGAGGAAGAAGATGTAGGGAAGGGGAGGAGGGGGAGGAGGGAGAGGAGGGGGAGGGGAGGGGGAAGCAGGCAGACAGATAGTCTTGCTGTGTGTTTTCCAAGGGGCTTTTTAAGTCTCTGTGTTCTGGTCGAGGCACTGAGGGACGGAGGTGATGTGGTGTGTCTGTCTGTGAGAGGCTGAGCTTGGTTCTGTGTGTGGACACTGCCAGTGTGGGGCAGGGAGGGAACCAGAGGACCCAGAGCCTTCGAACAAAGCTTCAAGTACAATCAAAAGTGAGGCTATGGCCAGGAGCAGTGGCTCATGCCTGTAATCCCAGCACTTTGGGAGGCCGAAGCAGGTGGATCACCTGAGGCCAGGAGTTCGAGACCAGCCTGACCAACATGGTGAAACCCCATCTCTACTGAAAATACAAAAATTAGCCAGGCGTGGTGGCAGGTGCCTGTAATTCCAGCTACACTGCAGCCTGAGGCAGCTACACTGGAACCGGGGAGGTGACGTTGCAGTGAGCCGAGATCGCACCATTGTACTCCAGCCTGAGCAACAAAAGCGAAACTCCATCTCAAAAAAAAAAAAAAAAAAAAAAAAAAGTAAGGCTATTCACAGTCACCAAAAGGTGGAAACCGTCCCAGTGCACATCAACTGATGAGTGGACACACAAAAGGTGAGCCACCCACACGATGGGATGCTATTCGGCCATTAAAAGGAAGCAAGCGCTAATCTGGTTAAGGAGACATTAAGTTAGGTGACAGAAGCCAGACACGAAAGGCCCCACGTAATTCATTTATACAAAATGTCCAAAATAGGCCGAAAGCAGGTCAGTGGCTGTCAGGGGCTGCAGTGGGGCTGGAGCAGACATGGGGGGCTGGTGGCTGCCAATGAGTATGAAGTTTTTTTGGGGAGGGTGATGAACATGTTCTAAAATTGGTTGTGGTAACGGCTGCACCGTCTGAATATACTAAAAGCACTGAACTGACTGAACTGTGTCCTTTAAATAAGCGAAGGATACAGTATGTGAATTACATCTCAATAAAGCTTTTATATTTAAAAAGCAGGTGACAATTGAGATAACAGGTGTGGTCGGATGAGGATAAATTTGTAAAAGCTGGAGAGGATGTCTCAGTTTGTGAACGGCAACAGCAGGGAAATCATATGAAAGGGAGCAAGTTTTCAGCACATCTGACTCCCTAAGCACCGCACATCCGTCATTACCCCACAAGGGTGCTATTTAAATAACGTCCACTTTGCAGATGGAGGAACAGGCCAAGAGGAGCCAGTGGCCACCCGAGGTCGCACGACTAAGAAGGGAGCAGGCGGTTCCGTACCGGGTGTGCGGAACTCCAGGGCCTGAGCACTTAACCCCACCCCCGCCTCCCAGCACATTTTCTTCCTCATTTAGATAAACTCTCGGAATCTCCCAAATCTGGAGATAAAACAGTGTAAGCCAGCACAAAGTGAAGAGGGAAGGGAGAGGGAACACAACACAACTCTAGGATTGCAAAAGCGGCTTTTGCAAATTTACAGCTCCCGGCTGACCTATTAACGCACCACCGGCGAGGAGGGGAGAACAAATGGGAATGCGGTTCCCGTTTCAGTAACAAGCCATAAATCAACACGCATCCTCCAGCTGAGGGCCACCGCCCAGCCGCAGAGCTAGGACCAGGCTTTCTAGGGGAGCTGTGGGCCCCCGCGGCCCCTGCCACACCCTCACCTCACAACATAGAGCTACAGCGACGCCAAGAGGGCACGGGGGACCGCACCGATGATGCCTAGGGCCAGCTCCCTGGGCCTCCGCCACCTTTAGGGGTGCCTGGCTGCAAGGACTGGCAGGACTCACCAAACAGATGTTCTGAGATGCACTGACACATGGTGGGGGCGGGGGTCACATTACAGAGCAGGCTGCTTCAAGACCTTCTGGGTCTGGAACATCTCAAAGACCCTGCCAGGGCTGATGTCACCAAACTGAGCCACAGAACCCCGCAGCTAGGGGCAAGGGCCCTAGCATCCCCCACATCCCTTCCTGGGGGGTATGGCGTGGCTTTGAAGGACACCCAAGCCAGCCTCCTCCCTATCCGCCCACTCTCAGGATCCCAGACCGGGAGCAGCTGAGTCAGACAGTCCAGCCGCCAGACACCTGGTCTGCAGAGCCGGCGTGGGGGTGGTGCGTGTCATGGCGGGGATGTGGTCCCAGCCCTGGCTTTGCTCTTTTCTAGCCAGGTGATGGCCAGCAGCTCACCCCCTGGCTGAGTACCCTGTCAGAGATCAAGGGTGGCTGTGCAGATTAAACAGGATCCTGCAGGCAATGCCCCATGCATGTTATTTCAGACGGAGAGTCTCACCCTGGGCTTCCAGGCACCCTCCAGAGGCCCCTTCCAGGCTTCTGGGGGCCCGTGGACAATAGCCCTGTGTGTGGAGGCCCAGGAGCACCCTATGGGAGAGACTGCAGGGTCCAAGACACCCGCTGGGTCACTGGTCACCTGAGGCAGGCTTCCCTCCAGCCCTAAGCTCTGTCGCTTGAGGCCATGGGACTGGGGTTACCTGTTGGTGATGGGCGGTACAGGGTGAGAGTCCTTCGTCCAGGTGACCAGTGGGGGTGGGGAGCCCTCGGCCTCGCAATCCAGGGTCACCTCTTCGCCAGCCTTCGCTGTGACTCTGAGAGGCACATCTGCATTATGTGACCCATTCATGTGGATCCTGGGTTTGGCTGCGGGGGGAGTAAGCAGAGGCTGTCAGCAGGGCAGAGGGAACTCGGGGCCATGAGTGCCCTGGGCCGTGGGGTAGCTCCCCTAGGAGGCAGAGCCGGTACTGCGCCCTCAACCTTCAGGAGGTCCAGAAGGCGGGTGTGGCTGTCAGGAGGGGGACAGTGCAGGTTGAGGGTGGGACTCAGGTCCCAGGGTTTTCGCTCAGTCCTCCCCCATCCATCTCCCCACCAGCACCTTGCTCTGAGGACCCTGACCCCGTCCATCCTGCCCCAGGGTCTGTGCCTCCTCTGGCTTCTCTTCATCCTGCCGTCGCTTCCCCAGGGACATTCTGAAAGGCTCTTAACTCCACCTCTCTCTTTACCTTCTCCCCTTGCTTAGTCACTTATTCCCATGATATCAGTCACCAAAGAATGCAGAGACCTTCCCTCTGGACCTCTCGAAGCCTGGTGAGGGATTGATGGCAATCTGTGCATGTCACCTCTCTCTCTTACCTTAAGCCAAAGACTCCTCAATGGCAGAGACTGCGTGGTACCCTTCCTTCCTCCTCCCTCCCCCCCGCTGCCTTTCTACCTTGGAGCTCACACAAGGAAGGCACTCACTACCTGTCTGAGTAGCAACAATGAAAGAAGTTAGCCAGTTGGGGACATCAGAACCCATCTAGCCCTCCCGTATTCCCTGTACATTTATAGTTCAGAGAGGAAATGCTCCCCCATTAGGAATTTTTTTTGCAATATAAAAACGTTGACCTGGCTTATGCATTTGCTCACTCCTCTCAGACATATTTACTGAGTGCCAGCCCTGCGGGGAATGCCGGGGATGGCAGCGAAGGAGACAGGTCCCGCCCCGTCTTCAGAGCCTTTAGGGTCCTTTGGCAATACTGGTACCAAAAAGCTTGCTACGCGATTATTTATTGAATCACAGCTGTGATGGGTGCCAAGAAGGGGATATTCCACAGTTTACAGCAAGGTGACTTGACCAGCCTGGGGGATCAGGGAGAGCTGAGATCTGATGGATGGGAGCAGTCAGCTGGGCCCAGAGGCGGGGGAACGGCATTCCAAACAGAAGGAATTGCGTGTGCACAGGCCCTGAGGCAGGTCGGACAGTTCCAGAAACGGAAAGCAGACCGGAGGGTCTGGGGCAGAGAGAGGCGGGTGAGAGGACTGCTGGGGACGTGGGTCCTGTGCAGAGCCACGTGTCTTTGCAGGACTTGCTGACACAACAGCTTCCCCGCCTTAGGCTCCACAGGGCTGAGGTGGGACTCTCTGTCTCCACATCCACTGAGCCCCCTCTCCCAGGACAGGGTTGGCATCACTCACTGTTGACAGAAAGCCGCATCTCCTGGCTGGAGAAGCCCACGGTGTTGGTGGCCGTGCAGACATAGGCCCCTGTATCCTGGGCGGATGGCTGGGCGATGAGCAGGGTGCCCTCCTTACTCACATTGTAGTGGGGACCTCTGGAGGTCAGGGCATTGGTTTCCTAGGGCAGAGACACAGGTGACATCAGCAAAGCCCACACCTCTGTCCCGTGACACACTGGGCCTACCTCTCCGGTTACCCTCTTGGTAACAGGCACTGCTCACCTTGGTCCAGGTGATGGTGGGGGTGGGAACTCCTGAAGCAACACAGGGGAGAGAGGCCGGAACCCCTTCATTGGTGATGTGGTGGGTGGCAGTAGGATGGATTCTAGGTGGCACTGTTATAAATAAACCAATGTCAAAGCCAAGGTTCATTGCAGCATCATTCACAGGGGCCAAAAGGTAGAAACTGCCAAATGTCCATCAGCGATGCATGGACACACAACATGTGGTGTGTGCACACAACGGAAGAGTATTCATCCTTAAAAAGGAATGAAATTAATTCCAACTATATGACATTCTGTAAAAGGCAAAGCAGTCGGACGCGGTAGCTCACGCCTGTAATCCCAGCACTTTGGGAGGCTGAGGCGGGAAGATCACTTGAGGTCAGTTCGAGACCAGCCTGGCCAACATGGTGAAACTCCGCCTCTACTAAAAATGCAAAAATTAGCTGGCTGTGGTGGTGCATGCTCGTAATCCCAGCTACTCGGGAGGCTGAGGCAGGAGAACTGCTTGAACCGGAAGGCGGAGGTTGCAGTGAGCCGAGATTGCACAACTGTACTTCAGCCTGGGAGACAGAGTGAGACTCTTGTCTCCAAAAAAAAAAAAAAAGAAGAAAAAGGAAAAAAAAAAAAGACAAAACTAGATCAGTGGTTGCCAGGGTTGGGGGAGGGAGGGAGGAAGAGGCAGAGCCCAGAGGATTTTCAGGGCAGTGAAGCTACTCCGGATGATACTGCAGTGATGGGTCCGTGTCACTATGTATTTGTCCAAACCCACAAAATAAACGACACCAAGGGCCAGGTGCGGTGGCTCACGCCTGTAATCCCAGCACTTTGGGAGGCCAAGGTGGGTGGATCACCTGAGGTCAGGAGTTCGAGACTACCCTGGCAAGAGGGTGAAACCCCATCTCTACTAAAAATACAAAAATTAGTTGGGTGTGGTGGTGGGCACCTGTAGTCCCAGCTACTTGGGAGGCTGAGGCAGGAGGATTAGTTGAACCTGCGAGGTGGAGGTTGCAGTGAGCTGGGATTGCACCACTGCACTCCAGCCTGGGCCATATAGTGAGACTCCATCTCAAAATAAATAAATAAAAAATAAAAAATAAAAAAACACCAAGAGGGAACCCATCTCAAAAATAAATAAATAAATAATAAAATAAATAAACACCACCAAGAGGGAACCCCAGTGTAAACTCTGGGATTTGGAGCGATTATGACATGGCTTCAGTGGTAACAACGGGCCACTCTGGGGGATGCTGACAGTGAAGACGGCTACACATGGCAGGAGCCAGAGGTATGTGAGAAATCTCTGTACCTTCTGCTCAATTTTTCTATAAACTTAAACTCCTCTTAAAAGTCCAGGCTATTTTTTTTTTTTTTTTTTTTTTTGAGACGGAGTCTGGCTCTGTCGCCCAGGCTGGAGTGCAGTGGCCGGATCTCAGCTCACTGCAAGCCCCGCCCCCCGGGTTCATGCCATTCTCCTGCCTCAGCCTCCCGAGTAGCTGGGAGTACAGGCGCCCGCCACCTCGCCCGGCTAATTTTTTTGTATTTTAGTAGAGACGGGGTTTCACCGTGTTAGCCAGGATGGTCTCTACTCGATCTCCTGACCTCGTGATCCGCCCGTCTCGGCCTCCCAAAGTGCTGGGATTACAGGCTTGAGCCGCCCCGCCTGGCCCAGGCTATTTTTTTAAAAGGAATAAAATTCTGACACATGCTACACCATAGATGAACCTTAAAAACATGCTAACTGAAATCACAGACACGGGAGGACACATACTGTAAGATTCCACTTATATGAAGTCCCTAGATATGCAAGTTCATAGAGATAGGAGGTAGAAGGGTAACTCCTAGGGGGCTGAGGGGGAGCCGGGAATGGGGAGCTAATGTTTAATGAGGACAGAGGTTCCGTTCAGGATGGTGAGAAAGTCCTGGAGATGGATAGCGGTGATAGTCCTGCAACAGTGTGAATGTACTAACACCACCGCACACCTAAACATCGTCAAAATGATATATGTTATGTATATTTGACAATTTTCAAAGCTTTCAGGCCAGGCACGGTGGCTCACACCTATAATCCCAGCACTTTGGGAGGCCGAGGTGGGCAGATCACCTGAGGTCAGGAGTTTGAGACCATCCTGGCCAACATGGTGAAACTCATCTCTGCTAAAAATACAAAAAAGAGCTGGGCGTGGTGGCGCATGCCTGCAATCCCAGCTACTCGGGAGGCTGAGGCAGGAGAATCGCTTGAACCCGGGAGGCGGAGGTGACAGTGAGCCGAGATCGTGCCACTGCACTCCAGCCTGGGCAACAGAGTGACTCCATCTCAGAAATAAATAAATAAATAAAAATAATAATAAAAAAAAGCTTTCAACGGGAGAGTAAAACTGGCACAATACCTGAGCCACCACTGCCTGCCATCGTCAGTTTTTTTTGCCTTCCCCACACAGAAGGTAGCATGTGCTTGGGAATCAGCTGCGCTGATTCATTGCTCTGAGGTTCTGGATAAGCCACTTAATCTTTTGGTACCCATATGCCCTGATCAGCACAAAAGCTAATTTAACCCCAATTCCCTGGTCGTCCCTTCTGGAACGGATAGATGAGCAGTGTTTGCGGAACACAGTGAGCTTAAAAACAGGTATCACGCCCACCCTGGGTACCACTCAGATTGGCAGGCTTGAAAACGGGGGTCTCTAAGGGGAGCGAGGGAGGGGCAACTAGGCATGGAGAAGCCAGGAGAGGAATCCGGAAGCCAGGGGCTCTGACGCTAGCACTTGGAGCTCCTTTAGGGAGGAAAACGGCCTTCTGGACTCCCAGGTGGCCAAAGACAGCAGAGGCCCAGAAATATTTGCTGAATGGAGATGAACTAAGCCAAGAGAGACTGAGCCTGTCCGCGTCAGCCCTGCAGAAGCCGCTGTGAGGGCACAGTGGGAAGTTAGGGGGTGAAACTGAGTGGAATCATATATAGAAACTAACAGATGCCTGGCATGTGGTACACACTCAACCTTGGATGGCGATTTGGATCTGGAATTATGAAGGGATGACACCTAGAACTACACCTGAGTGCTCAACCCAGCCCTTCTGACTTTGCACTCCCCTATAAAATGGGGAACGAGCGTTCTTCCCACTAGTCCCTTGGGGGCTTTATGCAACCAACAAGAAAGAAGACGAAATTAACATACTTGGTAAATCACAAAACATAACCACATTTAGTTTGAAATGTCTCATCTTACATTAAAAAGCACAGTGGTTCCCGGTTGGGTGAACAGAAGAACCCAGTGCTGTGGGCAGGAGAGCAGCTGGGCAAAACACTAAAAATTCCAAAAACGTATCATCTCTGTGATACAAAACTTAATCCACATTAATGGGTTTATCCTAAGGAAAGAATTGGTCACGTAGGTACAAGGTCATGTACAATGTGTAGGTATGAGGTTGTTCATTCCCGGGTTGTGGGGGACGTGGTGGTGTTGGGGGGGTAGAGATAATCAGATAATTAGATAATCAGGGGGCTTGGTCATCCCCTTATTAAACTGATGCCTCTGAATCTTAATTGACAGAAAACAGAACAGCCATAACATCCTGTCACGGAAATACTCAGGGGCCAAGACAATGACAGCGTGTGATCCTATTTGGTTTTTAACTAGGTTTGTAAACAGGTGGATAGATTAGATGGATAAATGATAGATAGGTAGATAAATAGATGATAGATAATTTTTATGTAATTTATAAGAACATACAAAGAATCTGCATGAATCATGTATAAATAATATATATTCTATGTATATATAGTGTATATATATACTACATATAGATGTGTGTGATATATATAGAGAGTGTGTGTGTATAGAGTATGAAAAGATACATGCCCAAATGCAAAATCTTGTTATTCTTAGCTACTGGTATTATGAGAGTATTTTTTTAACTTGTCAAATCCCTTATTTTCCCACAGAGAATATGTATCATTTGCGCGATTTTTTAAAGCAAATGCATTCAAGATCAAGTTACCTCTGCACATTCCCCCACCCCATCATGTTCCCTGCCCCATGACCACCACCTCGGGGGCCCCAGGACTCACCCTGGACCACCAGCTCCACGTCCCGATGCCGAGAGCCGGCCGTGTTGGTGGCCACACACCGGTACCTCCCCGCGTGCTCCTGCAACGCTCGGTCAAGGTGGAGGCTGCCATCCGCTCGGATGGAATGCCGGTTACCAGATGGGAGCTGGTAGGGGTGAGGAAGCACCAGCTTAGCCTCGGGTCTCACTCAGAGGCAGCTGAGAGAGAACCCTCGGGAAACTACGCTGCCCATCAAGCCAGCAGGGAGCAGCCAGGACTGAGAGTCCGGGGACTCAGAGAAGGCTGAGGAGCTCTGTGAGTCCCTGCCGAGTGCCCAGTCAAGCCCTCCAGAGACCCTGCAGGGCTGGGTGGGCCTGACCCCTGCATACCCTGACCCCACCTCTCCCTCGGCCAACTGGACCAGGGTGGGCCTGACCCAAGCTGGGCCCACGAGAGTCTCTCCTGGGAATGCAGAGTTGGGAGGGCACCTCTTTGTAGCCTGCAGGGCACAGGGACCCAGTGTGTCTGAGACCAGGCAGAAGAATTGAGGAAAGGGAAGAGGTAATGAAAGAGTCAATAGAAGAGGGCAGGCAGGGTGCAGGGGCTCAAGACTGTAATCCCAGCACTTTGGGAGGCTGAGACGGGCAGACCACGAGGTCAGGAGATCGAGACCATCCTGGCTAACACGGTGAAACCCTGTCTCTACTAAAAAATACAAAAAACTAGCCGGGCGAGGTGGCGGGCGCCTGTAGTCCCAGCTACTCGGGAGGCTGAGGCAGGAGAATGATGTAAACCCGGGAGGCGGAGCTTGCAGTGAGCTGAGATCCGGCCACTGCACTTCAGCCTGGGCAACAGAGCGAGACTCCGTCTCAAAAAAAAAAAAAAAAGAAAGAAAAAAAGAAGAGGGCAAACAGAAGAACACCAAGAAAATCAAATGGACGTGAACTGATTGATAAGGCAACCACTGTGCGTTCAGCACGCACTGGTATTTGGAGCAGAAAGTAAACTGCACAGGTCACATCCCTGCTCTGGAATCATAAGAAGCGGGGAGACCACTGCACTGAGACTGGGCCTCCACTAAATCCCTGCTCCCTGGCCCACAGCACTCCCGAGGCACACGATTCCCCTGCAGAGTTCCCAGAGGTCCAGCAGCCATGACCCATCTGACAGCCGGCAGGACTTTAGAGGACAGCAAACACCATCAGTGCATTATCAGAGAAGGTTCTGAAATGGGGCCAAAAAGAGGGCAGAAGGAAGAGGACACTCCCAGGAGGGGAAACAGCCAAGCAGAGACCGAGGCGTGGCTGTGACAGCCCCCTCCTTCCCCAGGTGCCACGGCCCACCGCACCCAGAGGAGCCCAGCACTCACAGGCCGGCCATCCTTGAGCCAGTGCCTTTCCGGGAGGGGCCGCCCAGCCAGGACGATGCAGGGCAGGGACACAGGTTGCCCCTCCAGGACCCGGACGGTGGGGGCGCTGCTGGCGATCTGTGGCGGGGCTGTGGGGAGAGGAGCCGGTGTCAGCCACAATAGGTGCCCTGGGTGGTTGTCTGGTAGACAGAGGCTCCTGCTCCCCTCTCCCTCCCCAGGAAACTGGGAGATGCATCAGAATTGGGGATCCTAAAGGGTCACAGGACCCCCAGGACATTGCCCACCATGCAGGGGCACAGGTGCTGCTCTTGGAGAATTTGGCTGTGGATTCATTTGTTCCAACGGATGGGCCAGGAGAGGCTCCCTGGAGGCGCCCACAGCCTTGCTGTGCCCCCAGGGAGCACCTGCCCCCCACCTCCCAGGGCCCTCAGATCCACCAGCGAACCGTGACCAGTGACGATGAGCTGGGCCTCGGCTTGGACCTTCCCAAAGACGTTTCGAGCTTCACAGACATACAAGGCCTGGTCTTCTGGGGCCACATCTGAGGGGCACGAGAGAGGCAGGTGTGACTGCCAAGGCACACCACAGCTGCAACCCCCAAGGGCTCCAGTTCCCCAGGTGCAGAGACAGCCCCTGGGCATGGCCTGGCCTTACAGAGGTTCAGGAGGGAAGGCTGGGATGGCAGAGAGGGAAGGGGTGAGGGACACGGCTAGACCTTGGAAGGGTGAGAAAGCCTCAGTTTGCTCATCTGTGGAATGGGGGTAATTGGCCTGTATCTTGTGGTGTGATTGGGAGGGGTTGACACAGTGCCTGCTCTCGGGCCTGGCGTGTAGTACACAGTGGGTGGTGGGGTAGGTGCAGTAGTAATTATGGTAACCATAGCAGTGTACACGTGTGTGACAGTATGTGGCAAGAACTGTGCTAAGCACTTAGTACAGATTATCCACACAACAGCCCCTTAAAGTGGGCTGTCAATCAGCCAGGTGGGTAGTGGGTTTCATGGTCGTGATTATAACCAGGGTCAGCATAGCGGAATGACTTGGCCAGAGCCACCCAGCCGAAGTGTGACGGCGTATCAGCCTCTGCTCTATGGTCAGTGCTGGGGGTCAGGGCCCTGTTCTCGGCCACCGGCCTGGGGGTTTGGGGTGTCAGAGGCCCTCCTGTCTCCCTGCCCACCCCCCACCAGCCCCAATCTCTTACTTTCAAAGAACAGCACTCCCGAATCTGGCTGCCGAGACTTGCTGCCTCGCCCGGCCCCCAGCCTGAGTCCCAGAGGCTGGCCGTCTCCACGGCGCCAGGTGACCATCGGGGGCGGGCGGCCTGTGGCCCGGCATGCCAAGAGGGCACTCCTTCCCAGTTCCACAGTGACATCCCGGGGCAGCTCCGTCAGCTGGGGCGCATCTGCAGGGAGGTGACCAGTCAACCACGCCCGGAGGCTGGACCTGCTCAGTGGCAGGTCCCTAAGGAACTGCCTCCCTCTCCTCCCCCTGTACTATTGCCCCTGTGAACCTGGGGCCGGCTCCTGTCCAGGGCTCCAGGGTCAACCTGAGCTCAGTGTAGTAAACAGTGGGTGGTGGGGTAGGTGCAGTAGTAATTATGGTAACCATAGCAGTATACACGTGTGTGACAGCATATGGCAAGAACTGTGCTAAGCACTTAGTACAGATTATCCACACAACAGCCCCTTAAAGTGGGCTGTCAATCAGCCAGGTGGGTAGTGGGTTTCATGGTCTTGATTATGACCAGGGTCAGAGTAGCGGAATGACTTGGCCAGAGCCACCCAGCCGAAGTGTGACGAAGTTCTCCAGCCCTGGAGAGCTCTTGGGATGAGGCAGAGGGAGTGACTCGTGGGATGGTGCGTGGGGTCTCAGGGGTCTGGCTTTACCCCAGAGGCTAAGGAGAGCAACAGGCCCAGTCCTGACTGTGACACCTCCCGGGAAGCCCCTCCAAGGGGCTGCAAGGTGTGTTTCTGAGTCTGACTGTGACCTGCTGACCCAGGAGCTGAGGGTGAGCCTTCACTTCTACCCCTGCCTACCCTCCTCTACCCCTCGCCTCTTCCTGGGCCAGAGGGGCTTCCTCTGGGAGGTGTCCTGAGCTCCCCTTTGATGCTTAACCGCCTGGCCTAAGCCAGGCCCACTTCTGTGGAGGGGAGCATGGCCTGGGGGCCCTGGCAGGACTCAGCTGCCATTTCCACAGCCCCTTCTGTGGCCGCCACCCCAAACAGCCAGCGTCGTGGGGGATTATAGGTCTTCTTCGCCCTCTTCTCTAGAGCTTGCCCTGTTGGCTGAACTATTTTGTAAAGAGCATGCAGAATTAAAACTTGCTTGTTTTAAATAACGTGACCTTATACATGAGGGTCTGAACTGGCCACTCGAGAGTGAAAAGGGGCTGCACTAACAGTGACCCCAGGACAACTGGCTAAACAAGAACTGTCCTGGAAACCAGGAGGTATAAGACATGCTAATAATACACAAAGGGCAGAAATTCTCCTTATTCTTGCTCCACACATCCCAAATCCCATGCCCTTCCCTAAGGTAACCACTATTAATAGCTTGCAGTGTTTCTTCCACATCTTTTTTTTTTTTTTTTTTTTCCTAAGCATCATTTGACTTTTATAATCAGGAGAAGAAAAAAAAAAAGAAGTTATTTCCCAAAACAGAAACTCAAGATCTGTCTCTCCTTCAGCAGGCCAGGAGCAGGTCCAAGCCAAGTGGGTCCAGGTCCTTCCCTCGGCAGCCTCTGGGCACTGTCCTCAGGTCCTTGTCCCAGGCCCCTGCAGCAGGGAGGTCCCTGGCCTTTTTTTTTTTTTTTTTTTAACCCTTTGAGTCTGGCACCCCGGAAAAGCCTCTACCTCCTTGTTCTTTCCATCTGTCTCCAGAAATACCCTTCATCCATCCAAATCATGACAGCACATTTCCCTCCTGGCCTCAGGGATTAGAGAAGTTCCAAGGAGATATAAACACAACTTGGAAAATTACTGTGAGGAGGAAGACAGTCTTGGACCCAACCTCAGACACCACCCTTTCTCATCGGGGTCTGGCAGCCGCCGAAGCTCAGAATCCCAGAATCCCAGAAAGCCTTTGCTTGGACCCGCCCTAGACAAGGCCACTGTTCCGGCAGAGCCCTGGCCGCCAGGGGCACAGCTTTGCCACACCTCACCTACCCCGAGCAGACCACCGCAACAGCCTACCTTCCCCAGCTGCACCCAGCCCAACCGCAGAACCCAGCCCCAGCTCCTGCTCCAAGCATCCCTCTGATCCCTCTCCTCCCAGACCACTTTCAATTCCCTGCCCTCCTCAGCCCCGAACAGCCCTGCTTTGTCTCCTGACTCTAGTTTGTTTGTTTTTGTTTGTTTTGAGACAGAGTCTCGTTCTGTCGCCCGGGCTGGAGTGCAGTAGCGCAATCTCGGCTCCCTGCGACCTCTGCCTCCCGGGTTCAACAGGAGGAAACCCCGTCTCTACTAAAAAAAAAATACATTAATTAGCCAGGCACGGTGTTGGGCACCTGTAATCCCAGCTACCCAGGAGGTTGAAGCAGGAGAATCGCTTGAACCCAGCAGGCGGAGGTTGGAGGGAGCCGAGATAGCGCCACTGCACTCCAGCCTGAGTGACGGAGCAAGACTCTGTCTCCAAAAAAAAGACAAAGAGAGAGAGAGAGATGGTGGGGTCTCGCTCCATCATCTAGACTGGAACACAGTGGTACAATCATAGCTCACTGCAGCCTCGAGGCTCAAGTGTAAAGGGTACAATCTGGCATCCCTAAGTAACAGGCATGAAGACCAGCACTTACTGTAACCACGATTTCAGTCATGGCTCGATGAACTCATAATGGATACCATCACAATCCCCACCTCACAGATGAGGAAACTAAAGGTTGGAGAGATGAAGGAACCTGCCCAAGGTCACAGCTTGAAGCCAGTGGCAGGGCTAATATCAGAGCCCTGGTCTGTCCAATGCTAAAGCTCAGACTCTCAACCGCCCCACCCCTGCATCCCCTCCAGCACCTGGTGGCTGCCCCAGCCAGAGCTGCGCTCACCCCCTCCATCTTCTTGCAAGAGTGGATTCCAAAGCAGCCAAATCCCGGGCTCACTGCTGTGTCCTGGACCCACGCAGACAACTGTGACTCCATGGGTCTGGGTAGCCATCCCTCCCCCTGCTAAGCTGGAGCCTCCCAAATAAGGCAGGAGCCCAGGACCCTCATATGCCAGAGTTGAAGGTCCTCTGGTCTGCCCTTCATTGTACATGGGGGAGGCTGAGGCCCTGAGTCCTGCTGAGGTCAGGGGAGAGGCTGGACTCCCAGTCCAGTGCTCTGCCCAGGGCCTCATCTCTGCTTTCTGGCTCCCAGTCCCCTCCTCACACAGACTCCCAGGTGACCCTCTGCGTGACCCAGGGAGAACAGCGAGCTGGCTCCATGGCCACCGTGGCTCGCCAGGAATGACCCTTTCTGCCTTGGCCATGGTCAGTTTTCTGGGGTAGGAGCTATAAGCACCCAGAGACAGGTGATGGATAGATGGAAGGAAGGAAGGAAGGAAGGAAGGAAGGAAGGAAGGAAGGAAGGAAGGAAGGAAGGAAGGAAGGAAGGAAGGAAGGAAGGAAGGAGCTTATCTAGGGCAGAAGGAAGGAAGGGAGGGAGGGAGAGAAGGAGGGAGGGAGGGAGGGAAGGAGGGAGGAAGGGAGGGAGAGAGGGAGGAAGGAAGGATCTCGTCTAGGGCAGGTTCAAAGGGAAGGGGTAACTAACTTCCTACTTGCAGGTGAAGCTGCTGAGCAACTGCAGGAGGCGCTCTCAGAGCTGCTGAGGGTGAGAGCACAGACCAAGCTGGTCAGGCCACAGTCCCCTCCCAGGGATTTTCCAGGGGAAAGGCCCTGGTGAAGTCAGATGACAGAGGTGGTGACTCCCCTGCCCCTGCTGCTCCCCCAGCGAAAGGGACACTGGCCTGAAGGCCCCCACTCTGCCTCTGCCTCACTGGGCATGCGGGAATGAGCCCTAGCTTCACTCTGGGCCTCAGTTTACCCATCTGGAAGGCGGTAACTCTATTTTCACTTTGGTCCCAGTACCTTAGAGCTGTAGTACTCCTTATCACTGCCTTGAGAGCCCGCACCCCTAGCCTCTGCCCCCCACCCAGGGCTGTGGCTCAGAGCACAGGGGCAGGCCTGGGGGAGTGCAGGCAGCCCCAGAGAGTCCCCTGTGACTCAGTTTGCCAGGAGGAGGGAGGAGTCTCAGGCCTGAAGACTGTGCAGATGGGCAAAGTGGACCCTGGGGAGGGGCCTCCACAGCCCCCTTTCCTGAGGACTCGGGGAACGCTTTTCCCACAGAGGGAATCCTGTGACTGGACCTAGGGTGGCAGCTCTGCTGGTCACGGCCACGAGATACCTTTACTCCTCCTCCTCCGTAAAGAAACACGGAAAATTATATTTCATAACTGCACTGGCACAAAGACATGAATGATGCAGGCTGGATTTGTCTTATCTGTTCACTATTGGTCATTTTTTTCCTCTGATTTTAAAAGAAATCAAAATTAGAAAAGCATCCTGGACCCCTACAAGTGCAGGGCCTTCTGCCAGTACCTGCTGTGCCTGATGGAGAAGTCACCTCGCCATGGCCCCCTCATCACAGAGCCCGGCCCATTTCTCCCCAACTCCCCTCCCCCAAGGCTGGCCAGAGAGTCTTTAGTGTCTAAAACAGCACATCTCCTTGTTCCCCAGCTCAGCCCCCAGCAACCAGGAGCTTCCAGGATGGGACTAAGAAGCAGGAACTGAAATGAGAGGACAGAAAGAGGAGGCATATCCATTTAGTCCGGGCGCACTGGCTCACGCCTGTAATCCCAGCACTTTGGGAGCCCGAGGTGGGCGGATCATCTGAGGTCAGGAGTTCGAGACCAGCCTGGCCAACATGGAGAAACCCCATCTCTACAAAAAAACACAAAAATTAGCCAGGCCTGGTGGTGCGTGCCTGTAATCCCAGCTACTCGGGAGGCTGAGGCAAGAGGATCACTTGCACCCGGGAGGCGGAGGTTACAGTGAGCCAAGATCGCACCACTGCACTACGGTCTGGTGCATTTTTTTGAGACGCCATCTCAAAAAAAAAAAAGAGGACACACACATTCATTTAGAGAGGAATCAAGTAAAGCACAGACCACAGCTCAGGGCACTGAACTCAGGAGGGGGTGCCACACACAGTCAGGCAACCAGCCATGTGACGAGTCATCCCGCCTCACCAAGTGCTGGTCAGCTCACCCAGCCTGGACACAGGTTTTGGGGGGAGGGTGCTCACATGCATTGATTATTTATTCCATACAAGCCCTGAGCGAAGCACATTCTCAGGAAGCCTCTCAATGGCCCTGTGAGCACAGCTCTGCTACCACCCTCCCCGTTTCACAGACGAGGAAAGTGAGGCTCCAAGAGGTAAATAATGCAGGCAAATACCAGCGGACCTGGGCATGGAGCCTAGGACTCCTGATTGGCAGATGCCAGGCTCGGAAGATAATCCACCAGTGCCTCGCAGGCTGGTCCTCCTGGCACAGAGGAGTAGAGTGCCTCCCTTCCTATGCCCCAGACACTACCAGGAAGCCAGCTCTCAGCTCAACAGCAGGAAGCGGGCACAGTACACACCCGTTCCTGACCTCTGCCAGCTTGGCCAGGAAGGGTGGACCACAGCTGCCACCCAGATAGGCAGGAAATTTCATTTCCCACCACTGCTGCCAGACCAGCTCACCCCAGACCCACAGGTGCTGGGCCATTGTCCATCCTTTCCCTGACCTAGTTAGCCCAGAAACTCTGCCACAGGGACATGGCTCCAAGGTCAACAGCAGACAGGCGAAGGAACAGGTCTAGGCAGGCGCTCAGCCTGGATCCCAAAGAAATACGACTCTGGGCCAGGCACAGTGGCTCATCTCTATAATCCCAGCACTTTGGGAGGCCGAGGTGGGTAGATCACCTGAGGTCAGGAGTTTGAGACCAGTCCGAACAACATGGTGAAACCCCGTCTCTACTAAAAATACAAAAATTATCTGGGCATGGTGGTGCATGCCTCTAATCCCAGTTACTCAGGAGGCTAAGGTGGGAGAATCGCTTGAACTTAGGAGGTAGAGGTTGCAGTGAGCCGAGATTGCACCACTGCACCGCACTCCAGCCCAGGCGACAGAGCGAGACTCCGTCTCAAAAAAAAAAAAAAAAAAAAAAAAAGAAAAAAAAAGAAAGAAAGAAAAAGAAAAAGAAATATGGCTCTGCTTCAAATAAGTCAGATGCTGAGCAAAAGATGACAAAGCCCATCACAACACTAGGTGCGCCCTCCCTGGAGCACCCTATCTGCTCACCCAGAACCTCTAATACCAGTGTCAGCAGCTGGATCACAGCTCACGTGCCACAGGCCTTCCTTCTCTCTTGCTCACACATCTCATTTTGGCAATGAGGAGCCCAAGCCTTGGAGAGGGGAAGCAGCACCCAGGCCCACTCTGCTGGTGAGCATCAGACTCAAGGCCAGGGGCTGAAAGCGCAAGACCCTTGGTTCAGATCCCACCTCTGCCACTCACCAGCTGTGTGATCTTGGTGAAGGCATGCAACCTCTCTGTGCCTTGTTTTCCCCATCTGTAAAGGGGATGATGATAGCTCTGTCTCCAAGGGTTGTTGTGAGGGTTACACGAGCCAGCAACAAAATGTGCTCTGGGCTAGTGCCAACACCTGGCAAACACCCCAAAAGTGCCAGCTCGTGTTTCTGTGGCTGTCCTTATCAGGCTCCTGAGCCCATGGCCCAGCCTAGCCTACCTGAGAACCCAGCCACAGTGGAAAAGTCTGAGTACACTGCCCTCCTCCTGGAAACCTCTCACCAACCCCCTCAGGGCACAGCCCAAACTCCTCTGCAGCTCCCAGGTGGGGAGTGACTGGTATCAGGTGGCAGCCGTCCTGCCGCCCCTCCCCACCCTCTCTCTGCCTCACTTCTCTTGCCGTGGGGAGGGCTGCACATGCTGTTCCCTTTGCCTGGAACACTGTTCCCAGCTTGTCATCTTTCTGGGTACTTCTGGTTTCAGTTTAGACATCGCCTCCTCCAAGAAGTCTTCCTGGGATTAGCCTTCTCTGGGCACCCACAGCCCCTGAGGATGCAACTTCCAGCCACTCGGAGCCCTGTGCGTGCTCATTGCCTGTCCTCTGTTCTCTCTGCCTGAGCTCATGAGCAACACAAAGGCTGGTGCTGTGTCTCACCCGCCCTGTGTCCCCAGCACAGGGCCTGGCACACAAGCACCTGGTGACCCTGTGCTGGAGGAATGAAAGACAGAACAAGCGAACGAAGGCTAAGAGCACCCCAAGCCTGAGAGGATCTCAACCCTGAGACAGAACAACCCCCCCAGGTCAGACCCTCCTACCCATGCTTACTCCAGCCACAGCCTGGCCCGTCTTGGGAGCTCCTCAGCTGCCCCACCCAGCCCTGGCCCAGCCTGGCCCATTCAACCCAGACCAGCACATTCTCGATTCTCTGCGCTTCCCTAGAACTCCAGCACCCGCCTCTCTCGTCATGGCTTCAGCAAACACTTAGAGCCTGATCTGTCCCAGCTCTGTGTGCCAAGGAGCTGTACCCACAGCTTCTGAGCAAGTCCCAGTGCCAGGAACTCCGACCTGGAATGGAGACATCCCGGAAGTCACAGCTGAGACCATGCACTGGTCACCAAGGAATTTGGACTCCACATCTGAAAACAAGTGGATGATCACCCCTCTCCCCCGATTTACTAAGCAATCACTATGGGCCCAACCCTGTGCTAACAGATCCTCACTGAATCCTCACAGCAACCCACAGAAGGGAGTAGTGCAGTCAGCCTCACTTTACAGATGGGAAACTGAGGGAAACTGAGGCTCCATGACATGACCAAGGCACATAGGTGGGGACAGAGACGAGACTCAAATTCAGGTCTCATCCCGAGTTGAACCAAACCGTCTGCGGTGGGCCTCCAAGCTGGTCCCAGTGATCCCTGCCTCCTGGTCTTCACACCCGTGGGTAGCCCCTCCCACACACACTGCACCAGGGTTGCTCTGTGGGACCAATAGAATAGGGCAGAAGCAATGGCTTGTTACTTCCAAGACGGTGGCTTCCCTCTGAGATTCTCTCTCTCTCTCTTTCTCTGGGAGCCTCCTGCCAACAGCCCCATCAGTGAGCCTGGAATGGATCCCCTAGGCCCAGGCAAACCTTGAGATGACTGCGGCCCTAGCCAAGAAATTGATTTCAATCTCAGGATGGACCTTGAGCCAGAATCACCCAGCAAGCCACTTTCAGATTCTTGATCCTCAGACTATGAAATACATACTTACTGTTTAAGCCACACAATTTGGGGGCTATGTGTTACCCAGCAAGAGCTGATGCATGCACCACCTCCCCTGGACTTCCCTTGTCCCCACATGCTCAGGATCCACATGATGCCATCCACACTGGCCACTGGTGTGGGAGAGCTTCCCCTCCCTACTCAGAAGCAGGCAGAAGGCTGGGAAAGGGGAATGGGCAGGGGAGGGGGAGACAAAGTGTACACTCACGTCCAACCGCCAGCTGGATTTCTGCAGAGGCGTCACCTAACTCATTGACAGCCCGGCAGGTGTAGATGCCAGCATCTCTCTCCTGAGCCACTGGGATCCGCAGCTTCCCAGAGCTGGAGCCCTCAGGGGCCAGGATCATTTCACGACCCCCTGGACCAAAGGGGATAAAGCATCAGGCCGGTGTCCCTGTTACCATGGAGACCAGGGTGGGAGGTTGCTTCAGCCTGACTCTGGGCTCCTGCAGCTCCACAAGGTTGGGGCCTGGGGGACAGTGGGTGGAGGCAGGTTTAAGCCCCAAGGTCTGGACCCCTGGGTCCAGTCATGCAGGGGGCTTGGGCCTTCTCTCTGTTGAACAGGGTTGGAGCTAAGCCAGGCCCTGCATGACAGGCTCATCACCCAAGAACTCCATGTCTGGACCTCCCCGCTGGTGTCCACTCCTCCACCCCAGGTCCAGGCTGAGATCTGGGTCAGTTCTGGGAGGGGCCTGGGGAACCCTGAGCCCTCCCTCATTTTTCTTTTTCTTTCTTTTCTTTTCTTTTCTTTTTTTTTTTTTTTGAGACAGTCTTCCTCTGTTGCCTAGGCTGGAGTGCTGTGGCATGATCTCGGCTCACTGCAACTTCCACCTCCTGGATTCAAGCAATTATCCTACTTCAGTCTCCCGAGTAGCTGGGATTATTGGCACACACCACCACACTCACCTAATTTTTTATATTTTTGGTAGAGACAGGGTTTCACCATGTTGGCCAGGCTGTTCTCAAATTCCTGACCTCAGGTGATCCGCCCATCTCGTGCTCCCAAAGTGCTGGGATTACAGGCATGAGCCACCGCGTCTGGCCCCTCCCTCATTTTTCTTGCCTGACTTCCATCACCCCTGAGGCCTAATGGATACCCCTGATTCTAACCGTCCTTTTAAATTTAATTTTTATTTTATTTATCGTAGAAAAATATGCATAACATAAAATCGATGATCTGAACCATTTTTAGGTGTGCATTTTTAGCTCAGCAGCTTCCAGTACATTCACACCATTGCGTGGCCATCACTGGCCTCCACAGAACTGTTTGCATCTCCCTAAATAGAAACTCCATACCTATTCGACACTAACTCCCCGTGTTCTCCTCTCCCCAGTCCCTGGCGAACACCACTCCATCTTTTCGTCTCTATGAATTTGACATCTCTAGGTAACTCAGGTAAGTGGAATCAGAGAGTATTTGTCTTTTTGGGTCTGACTGACTTCACCTAGAATAGAGTCCACCTAGCAGGACATCCACGTAGCATGTGTCAGAATCTCCTTCCTTCTGAAGATGGAAGAATAGTTCATGGTAAGGTCACCTTTTAAAGAGGGGCTCTAGGGCTGGGTTGATAGGGCTCTTGGCCAGAATATGCAGTGAAGAAGGAATCTAGAAGCCTGTGCCGCCCACTTGCTTGTGACCCTAAAAAAAAAAAGCTCAGTTCTGAGCTAATATCACCTGCCCTGCCTTTCTCAGAGTCAGGGTGAGGCTCTGACGAGGTCCCAAGCAGCTGCTGCAAGGGATGGAGCACGACCAGGTGGGAGGGGACAGGATTGCTGACCCCGGTGGACCTTTCAGAGGGAGCCCAGAGTACTGCTCCCAGAATGACCTAGTGCAACCCCAGCACCTGTCCGTCAAACTCCAGCCTGGCAGTGGGCACCGTGAAAATGCTCTGCCCACGACCTCAGGGCCTCAGGACAACCCTGTCATTATTACTGTCATTTCCAGATAATCACATCATCGTCGGCACTATCACTAAGAATGCCAAGCACAACACATGTGCCAGGCTTGTTCTAAAACCTTTGCACATATGGCCGGGCACAGTGGCTCACGCCTGTCATTTCAGCACTTTGGGAAACCGAGGCGAGTGGATCACCTGAGGTCAGGAGTTCCAGACTAGCCTGTCAAACATGGTAAAACCCCATCTCTACTAAAAATACAAAAATTAGCCAGGCCTTGTGGCACACCCCTGTAACTCCAGCTACTTCAGAGGCTGAGGCACGAGAATCCCTTGAACCCAGGAGATGGAGGCTGCAGTGAGCCGAGATTGCACCACTGCACACCAGCCAGTGTGAGACTCTGTCTCAAAAAAATCAATCAATAAAAAAAACAAAAAATAAAATTAAATTAAAAAAACCTTTGCACATATGAACTCATTTAATCCTCACACAATCTTTGATTTTCCAGATGAGGAAACTGAGGCTCAGAGATGCCAAGTCACTTGTCCAAGGTCACCCAGGGAAGCCAGAATTCAAATCTGGGTCTGGCTCAGTGCTGCTCTGAATACCTACAACAGCTGTGTCAACACAGGCTGGGGGTGAGGGTCGGGGAGCTGAAACCCACCAGCTCTGACACTGGCTGTGGGTTGGGGCGGGGGGACTGGAACCTGCCAGTTCTCCCCAGATTCCTCATTCAGAACACCCCCCACCTCCCCCCAACCCCCCACTTTCTGGAAAGCTGTTCCTTCAGGGCCCTTCCCCATCAACACACCTCGATACCAGATGACTCGGGGTGGGGGGACCCCGGACGCCTTACACACCAGCACAGCCTCCTCCCCAACGGCCACCAGCACCACGGCATTTACAGCAGAGACCGACGGTGGGTCTGCATGGGGAAGAGATGCAGAATTTGGAACCAAACCTCAAAAGTCATAAAGAAAGTCCTCCACAGCTTCAGGGGGCCCTCTCCCTCATCCCAACTCTTGCCATACCAGCCTCCTTGCCGCCCCTGGAGCACCCCAGGTTCAATGCCCCCTCCTGGTCCCTCCACCTGCGACCCTGTTCCCACAGTGACCCTAAGGCAAGGGTCACTGCCTCAGAGAGGTCATGACCGAGTCCTGGGCGTGGCAGCTGCTTCTCTCTTGCCCCCAGCACACGTCCCTCCAGTAGGCTCTCTGTTCTTGACAGCACCTTCAGCATCAGGAAGCATCCCATTGGCCTGTGTGTGCCTCCTCCTTAGAATACAAGCTCCACCCAGACAGGGACCATGGTTCACTGCTATGCCCCCAGTACGGTACGTGACAGATAAATGCTCCATAAATACTGATGGACGGCAGGGAGTGAGGGAGGGAAGGAGGCCCCTCTCCTGCGATGTGATGCTCATGGCCCGGGTACCTGTGTAGTAGAGGGTGACCGTCTCCTGGTCAGTGCCAACCTCATTAGTCGCCTGGCAGCTGTAATTCCCAGCATCTTCTGGGGCTACCCCCTGAATAATCAAGGTTCCCTGTGCATCCACGTGGATTCTAGAATCAGGCCATAGAAACACATCGGGTCACACAAGGGGTTGCTTCACAGTCATCATTAACAACAAATTAACAATGCCACTCGAGACGACCATTCTGTACTGATGGCTTGCTCTAGGCCTGTGCTAAGCACTTTATGTACATTTTATTCACGAGGCTCAGAGAGGTAAGACGACTTGCCCAAGGTCACACAGCCTGAATGGTGGGAGTAAGATTCGGGCGGCGCAGGTCCACACAGCATGAATGGTGGGGGCGGGATTCGGATACAGTTCTGCAGAGCCTGAATGGTGGGGGCGGGACTCCGGTGCAGGTCCGCACACCCTGAATGGTGGGGGCGGGATTCGAGGGCGGGACTCCAGCGCAGGTCCGCACAGCCTGAATGGTGGGGGCGGGATTTGGACACAGTTCTGCAGAGCCTGAATGGTGGAGGCGGGACTCCGGCACAGGTCCGCACAGCCTGAATGGTGGAGGCGGGACTCGGGGGCGGGATTTGGGCGCAGGTCTGCGCATCCTGAATGGTGGGGGTGGGACTCCGGCGCTGGACCGCACAGCCTGAACGATGGGGGCAGGATTCGGGCGCAGGTCCGCACAGCCTGAGCCCCGGAGCACTGAGCCCACACGGTGGCATCATGTTTCCAAAGTGATCTCACTCCCGAGTCTCAAATGATCCCAGGAGCAAGGAAGGCAAATGCTACTCCCTCATTTCCAGGTAGGAAGGCCAAGGCCCAGAGAGGTCCCCTGCGAGTCCTGCCCCTCACCTGCTGTCCTCTTGTAGGGTTTGGCCCTCACGGCTCCAGGAGATGTGGGGTGTGGGGTACCCAGAGGTTGAGCAGCTGACCTTCACCTCCACACCCTGGGAGAAGTGCTGGGAGCTGGTGTGGATGCTGACCTGTGGGGCCTCTATAACCCAAAAAGTGGATGGGTGAGGATGAGCCCATCAGAGCAGCCGTGCCTTCCCAGGCACCCAGCCCCGGGCCCTTCCCCTCCCACAGTCACAGATGGGCAAGACAGAGAAAGCAAAGACCCCAGAGGGCTTCAGTCCCCCGGGGGTGGCTTCTCTGGGAACTGGGTAGACCAGGCGGCCGCCAAGCACATCCCCAGGCCACATGGAGGCTGATTTTCCAACCATCCCAGCCTGGAGCCCTGTGCTCCTGGAACATCCACTCCAGGTTGAGCACTCTGGGGAGCCTTAGGGAGATGTCAGGCCGCTGCCCGGGCTGGGAATGGCTCCTGTCTCCAGTGACCTTGAGGTTGACCCCAAGGCCTGCCCTACTATTGGCCCCAAGCTTAGGTTCTAACCTGGCCTTTTGGAAACTACGAACAACAGGCTGGTCAGACTCAAACAGAGCTCACAGGCCCGCACATCTAGAAACAGCAACCACAGCCCTCCCACACTGGCGGCAGACACCGCCGGTGGATCCCTCCTTCCTGCAGAGCCTAGACACAGCCTCAGAATCCTGCCCAACACACTCCAGCAGCCACCCAAAAGCCACTGGCACAAGAGAGAACACTTGTTCAACATCCTTGTTTTTACACTTGGGGAGGAGGCTCTGTCTAGATTTTCGGTAGACCTGAGGCCATACCCGGATCTTAAAACTCCCATATGGGTGCTCTTGGCACTGCCTCCTCCACCCCCATCTAGTCAGTGCTGCCCGATCTCTGCCAAATACATCTGACTTCTGAGCTTCCACAAGGTTCCAGTATTCAGTCCCTGCCCTACATATTGGGCAGGGTGCAGTGGGGAGTGGGGAACAATGGATGGGCTCGATGGCACAGAAAAAAGGACAAGACACAGTGAAATTGGCTTGGCCTACAGCAGTAGAAATTTAAGTTAGATATTAGGAGGAACTTTCCAGCAGTGAGAGTCATTAGACTTTGACTAGGAGGCTACAGAATTCTCTCTCCCTGAAAGTTCGAAAAACATTGAAAGGGCTGCTGTTGCCTATGAGACAATGTCTGAGAGAGGGAGGGAGTCACGGCTTCTGGGGTAAACACTAGGTCGAGTGTTGAACCAGGGAACAGCAGCAGCAGAATGAGCCTCACCTCGCACCAGGAGCCAGACGGATGCCCTTGTGACCCCATTGGCGTTGCTGGCCATGCACTGGTACCTCCCGCCATCTGTGGGGATGATGCCCCTGACCTCCAGGGACAGGTCAGCCAGCTGGGCGACTCGGCCCGTCGAGGCCGGCAGGACTCGCCAGTCCCGGACCCACGTCAGGTTGTAGGGGGCCTCGCCTAGGACCTGGCAGGATAGGACGGCAGTCTCTCCTGGGGACACGGTCACGTTGGAAGCAGGGACCAGCTGCGGCGGGGGATCTGCAGGGACATAAGCACAGGAGGAACCGAGGAGCTGAGGCAAGGGAGGGGGTCATCGTGTAAGCCCAGATGCTGCCTAGACCTGGGACCCTGCTCTAACCCCACCCTGAGGTGCAGGTCCGCCGGAACCAGATCGTTCAGGATATGTCAGCCAGCAGCATGGGTGACCAACATCTGCTCACCATCAGGCATCACCCCAGTGGGAGGTCATTTCTCCCACCACCATTATACACCCGCCAGGGGCTGCACGATACACGCCTGCTCTCCAAATAACAGCCAGTGCAATGTGCAGCAAGCCGGGCGCCCATCTTCGTGCCTCCGAGTGGAAGACGCCACACTGAGGAATAAAGCCTTGGAAATCTCCAGCCAGGGGAAGAGAGCAATGTGTTCAAAATGATTCTCTGTACCAACAGCAAGGCTATTTATAGCAGCCAAATATGCCCCCAAGGAGGAAAGCACTAAGCAAACTGCTATCTGGATAGCAAAAAGCCACAAGAAGTGGCAAGATCAGAGACTGCTGAACATAGAAAAAAAACGAAAAGGAAGTAAATCAAATGGCAGAATGGAGGGATTACAAGTTATTTTGATCTTCTCTTTGGTTGTTTATATTTTTCCAGCCTCCCTACAAGGAACATGTGTAGTTTCTGGCTGTCTATGTAGAGTGGCTGATCTCTCCACACTTACGGGTTCCTTTTTTTTCCTCTACAAAGCAGCTTGCATTCGTAATTTTTAAAATAAAACCAATTTCATTTGGAGACAGTCTGTGGTGTTTCCAACCTCCCCAGTTCGATGGCACCATCCCGGCCAGGACTTGGAGGCACAAATGTTGTCCCGACTGCAAGATGGATGGCGGCCCCTGAAAGCCGACCCTCAAGAAGTCAGAGCTGGGATCAAAGCTGGGCAGGGCAGGAAGACCCAAGCCGCGTCCTCAGCCTTCCTCCAGCTGAGACCCACAGGCCGTTCCTGGGTGAGACAGCCACAAAGGAGGGGCAGCAGGCAGGTGGCAGCCTGGGTAGCCAGACGCGGGATGACGAACAGTCCCAGCAGCTGGCTGGAGACTCACCGGGAGGAAATCCTAGGCAGAAGAACTCAGGAAGAGGGTAAGGAAGGGGTACATAGAGGGGCCCCAAGGGACAGACCTGTGACGACAATCTGGGCCTTTGCTCGCCCGATCCCAGCCCTGCTGATGGCTGTGCACTCGTACATGCCCTCCTCAGCCTTGGAGGCCCGCGGGATCTCCCAGCTGCTGTTTCCTGACTGCCTGTGAACAGGGAACAGTAGGAGATGCACAATCACCAGTCAGGGCCTCCCTGGCCTCATCTGCCCCTCAGGACTTCAGTCCCCTGAATCCTGCCCCAAGGGCAGACCCCAATTCCTCTGTGAGACACGGTAAGAAGGTGTACACAGCCAAGTACATGGACAGTCCATGACATGCTGTGTGACTTGGAGTCAGGTCCTTACTCTCTCCAAGTCCTGGGCTCCCATCCTTCCTGCTCTGATGCCCACGGCTGGGCCCTGCATGGGCTGAGTTTTCCGGGAGCTGAGGAAGGACCCGGCTTCCTCACCAGCTGATGGCCCAGCAGTGGTGGGAGTCTCAGGGACAAACTTCTCCATCCCTGGCTGCACTGGAAGTCCCAGGCTAGGCTGCCCAGGAGGACAGTGATAGAGACCAAGGTCTCTCTCCTGCCACCCACTCCCCTGAGATCCCTCCTGGGCCTCATCAGCCAGGAGCCCTGTGGCTGGGGACAATCAGCTGCTGGGGGCCACTCACTGAAAGTGCCTCTCTTCGCCCAGCCTGGCTTCACCTCGCCGCAGCTGCAGCCGGAAGGGAAGGGCGCTGTGCACCGAGCAGGAGACCAGCAGGGGCTGGTGCAGGTAGCCATGGATCCTGGGGGCCATGCTGACAAGGGGAGCACCTGTAGGCAGGGACCAGGACTCAGAATGTCTGCCCACCGCCCCCTCACCACATCCGGTGACACAGAGACCCGTAGGGATGTACCAGCAGCCAGGAGGCCAGGATTCAACCCCTGGCTCCACCACTTGGTGGTCACCTCTCTAAGCTCAGTTTTCACCTCTGCAAAATGGGGTGATCATGGTACCATCCTCCCTGTGTTGTCCTGAGGAGCTGGTGAGAAGTGGTGCATGGAGAACTCGTGGCACAATACATGTGGCATCACCAGTTTCCCTAGGCGCAGCTCCTGGGGCTTTTGTGGTTTGTTAGACTATTCAACTCAAGACTGGCCAGCCCGGACCAGGCCCTTCCGCTGCACCGTCTCAATTGTATGAAATCTGATGAAATGCTACCAACTAGGATTAGGCTCCCAAGGGTATGCGTGGGTTTGTACAATTGCTTCTCTGCCTAGAACATCAGTTTTACCCAACTTTGTTGTAAATAAGCCTTTTCATTTAAAAATTAGCCCACCAGTCCAGGCGCAGTGGCTCACGCCTATAATCCCAGCACTTTGGGAGGCGGAGGTGGGCAGATCACGAGGTCAGGAGTTCAAGACCAGCCTGGCCAACATGGTGAAACCTTGTCTCTACTAAAAATACAAAGCTTAGCTGGGCATGGTGGCCTATTCCTGTAATCTCAGCTACTACTCAGGAGGCTGAGGCAGGAGAATTGTTTGAACTGGGATCCGGGAGGCGGAGGTTGCAGTGAGCCGAGGTTGCAGTGAGCCAAGATCGCACCACTACACTCCAGCCTGGGCTACAGAGAGACACTCCATCTCAAAAAAAAAAAAAAAAAGGCACAGCTAGAGGATGGGTATAAATGCAAAATTTGCACACATTTTTGAGATAAAACCAGAGACTTCAATAAAATTTCATAGCTTGTAATGAGCCCTATGGGACCCCAATCAGATGCCACTGTCCCCCTGGCCTGAGCCTGGTCTTGGAGTGACACAGTCCCTTCCCTTGGCTATTGGAATTACTTCAATGGAGAAGTCTGAGAAACTGCCCCACAGGGTTGGCCGTGGCCCATCAGAGCTGGGTGCTCCCTGGCAAGGGCTCAATCTGTGTGTCACTGTCTCCCCATCCCCGCCAGCAGAGGAGCCCAGCAGAGATGCTCCGGGGGTGAGACAATGCACTAGACCTCCTCGGAGCCCAGGCTGGGGATGGGCAGGCAGTGGTGACATCATGCTCCAGGCTCCCTGCCACATCTGTCCCGGGGGGGAGGGGTGTCCGACCATCCAGCCACGTCCTCGGCTGTGTGCAAAGCCGTCGCCACTCACCCACGCACCCTGGGAGCCTCTGCCAAGCCAGCTTGGGCTCCCCATTTCCATGAGCTAAAAGGGACCGCCCTCATCTCTCCAAACCCAGAGCCACCTGCTACAAGGCGAAATCCCAGCCTTCCAGACCTGGAGGGCAGGGAAGGAAACAAAAATCCAAACCAATCCCTCCCCCAACTCCAATCTAGAGCTGAGATAGAGAACAAAAGCCAGAGCTAAGCTCCAAACTCTTGGATCCATCTGAAAGAACAGGGGAAAGAAAACAGAGGCTGTTATTCCCCCTGCTGAAATTCCTTCCTGAAAGTTCCTCCTCAAGGCTGCAAAGGCCAAGGGAAGAGAGGCCCCGGAACCACAGGAGGGGAGTGGAAGCTGGGAGGCTGGAAAGAATAGGTCTCCAGCTCTCCTGCCCAGCCCTGCCCTGCCCCACCCAGGTCCTCAAAGTCCTCTACCAACCATGGGCACCATGGGCACGATGGGCACTCCCTGCATCCCTATTTGAAGTGGACAGAGGAGGATGCCTCTCACTGAGATCCCCCACAAAGAAGTGCTAGAATGTTAGTGACATCCACCTTTGTAAGCTCCCCTCAGGCCACCTCCAGGGGAGGGAGACAGTGAGCAGGAGAAAGGCAATGAAGCCAGCAGGCAAGATGACCAGTGGCTCTAGACATCCCTGCTAGGACCAAGGGCAGATCTGAAAGGCCAAAGATCCACCCGTCTCCCTGGGAGCTTCCAGCCTGAACAGTGATACCTCAGGGACACTCAGGAAACCAGCAAAAAGCCACACATATGGGAACCAACAGACCATGGCCAAAGATTAGAGGACAAATCGACCTGTTCCTGCAATGATGTAATGGTAACAGCAGCTGCCACACTGGAGGACCCTTGCCCACAAATGGATACATTCTGAGTGTGGCCTCTGAGGACCCAAATGCTGTCTTGTTGTGTGCATTAGCCTGGGCACCCCCAGGGCAGCCCTGTGAGCCAGGTGGGCTCAGTTTCCTTATCTATGAAGTGGGGACACACCTCAGAAAAGCTGTAAGCATCAGTGAGCTAGCACATGGCAGGAGCTTGGCCCAGGACTGCCCCATGGAAAGTGTCCAAATGGTGACTTAGATGATTGTGATTATGACAGGGATTGTGATTATGGAAGAGCAAATCCCATGTCTTCCCTGCCCATTGCTGTGTCTACAGTGCCTAGCACCATGACTGGTACATAGTAGATACTCAACGATGAATGCTGAATAGATGGGTGGATGGGTGGGTGGACAGGTGGGTGGATGAATGGGTGGATAGATGGATAAACAGATGGATAGATAGGTGAATTAATAGTGAATGGGTGGGTAGATGGATGGGTGACTGAAGGGGTGAGTGGATGGATGAATAGATAGATGGGTGGGTGGGTGGATGCACGAGTGGGTGAGTGGATGGATGCATGAATGGGTAAGTGGATGGATGCATGAATGGGTAAATGAATGGGTGAGTGAATGGGTGGGTGGATGGATGAATAGGTGAGTCAATGGATGCATGACTGGGTGGTTGGATGAGTGGATGAATGGGTAGGTAGATGGATAGGTGAGTGAATGGGTGGGTGGATGGGTAATTGAATGGGTGGGTGGATGGATGAATAGGTGAGTCAATGGATGCATGAATGGGTGGGTGGATGAGTGGATGAACGGGTGGGTAGATGGATGGGTGAGTGAATGAGTGGGTGGATGTGTGAGTGAATGGGTGGGTGGATGTGTGAGTGAATGGGTGAGTGGGTGGATGAATAGGTGAGTCAATGGATGCATGATTGGGTGGTTGGATGAGTGGATGAATGGGTAGGTATATGGATAGGTGAGTAAATGGGTGGGTGGATGGGTAATTGAATGGGTGGGTGGATGGATGAATAGGTGAGTCAATGGATGCATGAATGAGTGGGTGGATGAGTGGATGAATGGGTGGGTAGATGGGTAGACGAGTTAATGGGTCAGCGGATGAATGAATGGGTGGATGGATGGATGAATGGGTAGATGGATGAATGGATACTGAATGGATGACTTTGTTCTAAACCTTTGAGCCGAGAGCCACATCTGAAGCACCTTAGTATTTAACAAAATGCCTTATAGGGAATAGCTGTCCATAGAAGCTTAACGAACAAATACTTTCTAATCTAATTTAATCTAATCCAGTCAGGGAAGGCTCCAGGAAGAAATGGGACTCTGAGTGAGCCAGGGGGCTGGGGGACAAAACAGCCAACCACTCACCTGGGGCCATCCCACTGTAGGACACTCCAGAGACACGAAGGAGGGGGTTTCCCTCATGGTCCTTGCCCTTCACCTTGAGGTAGAAGCGCTCCTTGGGGGTGTGGAAGGGCGGCCCGCCCCACAGCTGGTGGGTGGAGCCATTGGAGAGGGTCTTCATGGGCAGGGTCAGGAGGGGCTTCCCTGAGCTCTGTGCCAGCTCCACCGAGTCTAGGAGGCCCGGTGCCTGCAGGCCCGTGGAATTGATCACCAGGGAGATGGGGACCCCTGCAGAGGGAAGGTGAAGAACAAAGTGCTGGCGTCAGTGTCTGGCTCTGTGATCCGACTCAAGTAGGGGCCCTTGAACCACACCCCAGGGGTCCTGCTTGCCTGGCCCTTCCTACCTGGTTCCTCCTTCCCTACATACCCTGGTGCTGACTAACGCTGGGGATGGGATAGGTAGAGAGGGACCTTGCTACTGTCCGTGGTGCTGAAACACCACAGTCATCCAACCACAGCTTCCCAATGGCTGCATCCCCTCTGTCTGCACTGACTTGGAGTCCCATGGAGTAGAACTGTCTCCGACCCCATTAGCTGTAGTGTGGGTCATAATCAGACAGGTTTCAGGGAATGGTCTAAGATAAAGCAAACACCAAGTCTGGGGACTCCAACTTCTGACCAGACTCTCCCCATGGTCATGTTTTCTTTGGTTTTCTTTACTGTCTTGATGGAAATGTGGTACTTTTCACACTATCCCAGAAGAGGCAGAACTGGACTCCAATTTCATAATATCTTTTAAAAATTTCTGCCGGGCGCGGTGGCTCAAGCCTGTAATCCCAGCACTTTGGGAGGCCGAGACGGGCGGATCACGAGGTCAGGAGATCGAGACCATCCTGGCTAACACGGTGAAACCCCGTCTCTACTAAAAAATACAAAAAGAAAAAACTAGCCGGGCGAGGTGGCAGGCGCCTGTAGTCCCAGCTACTCGGGAGGCTGAGGCAGGAGAATGGCCTAAACCTAGGAGGCAGAGCTTGCAGTGAGCTGAGAGATCCGGCCACTGCACTCCAGCCCGGGCAACAGAGCAAGATTCCGTCTCAAAAAAAACAAAACAAAACAAAACAAAAAAACAAAAAAATTTCTGTCATCTAGGCTGGAGTGCAGTGGTGTAATCACAGCTCACTGCAGCCTCAAACTCTTGGGCTCCGGCAATCCTCCCACCTCAGCCTGCCAAGTAGCTGAGACTACAGGTATGCACCACTATACCTGGCTAATTTTTTAAATTTTGTAGAGATGAGGTCTTGCTGTGTTGTCCAGGCTGGCCTTGAACTCCTGGCCTCAAGCTATCCTCCTACCTTGGCCTCCCACATGTTTCTCTTTAAAAAAAATTATCATGACCTGGCATGGTGGCTCATGACTGTAATCCCAGCACTTTGGGAGGCTGAGGCAGGCAGATCACCTGAGGTCAAGAGTTCAAGACCAAACTGGCCAACATGGCAAAACCCTGTCTCTACTAAAAATACAAAAATTAGCCAGGTGTGTAGTGTGCACCTATAATCCCAGCTGCTCAGGAGGCTGAGGCAACAGAATTGCTTGAATCCAGGGGCAGAGGTTACAGTGAGCAGAGATTGCACCACTGCACTCCAGTTTGGGTGACAGAGTGAGACTCCATCTAAAAAAAAAAAAAAAAAAGATCTTGGATATATATCTTTATCAAAAGCAGAAACCCAGCAAGGTCACATGTGGCCTCCTGCACCCACTTCCATTGGGGACAGGCCCTGGGGACAGGTCAGTTTTCAGTCCCCATACCATCACTACACGTAGGATATCTTGGCTGTCCTGGCTGAACAGTGGAATCAAAGTTTCCCTGCTTCTTCCCTTTCTGCTATCAGCAAAACACACAAACTGAGCAAGCAGCCCCTTTTCACTTTCAAGATATGACTCCCGGTCCTGGCAGGAAAACTGACAAGGGCTGACAAGAAAAACAAACATTAGAACAGACAGACTCGAAAGAAAGCACTGAAGGTCTGGCTTGCACCATTTTTGGTCACTGTTCAGGGTCCAGAGTCAGCCTGACCTGATCCAGGCTCCTCCTAGGAGGAGCTGAGCTGAGCTGGTCCCTGCAAAAGTCTCCAAATGGTCCCATGACAGGGACTACATTTTCCCATCTATAAACTGAGACCTTTGACCTGGCCACCAGATGGTATTTCCTGGCGTGGAGCTCAGGCAGCATGCACCAGAAGCCTGCCTCGGTGCCCAGGCTTCTCCCAGTGGAACCTTAGTGAGCATGCAGGCATTCTCGGACCCTGGTGGGTGGTTTCCAATTGGATGCCTGTGCCTCCACCCTCAATATCCCCCTAGGCTCCTCCAACCTTCCTCAGTCTTGGGACACCCAAATGTCCCCCAGGACATTCCTTCCTTTGCAGTAAGGCACTGCTTTCCTTTTTGGTAAGCCGTCAACTCGCTGGCACGTGTTCTTTCATTGAACTGGCCTCTGCTGTTCACTGGAAAACTGAAGAAGTAGGACTCTAGGCAGAGTTGTTTTGACAAAAAGAAAGGGGAAGGTGTGAACTCAATAATAAAGGGCACAGTGTAAGTGTCCTCCAGGACACTGACTTTGGAGGCAGGAAGGATGTTCTAAAGGTAAATGTCACAATGTCACCTGGCTGGGGCTAATGGAAAGAATGCTGGCCTGGAAGCTGTTTACATCGCTGTGGTCTGGGGGCACAGCCCCACTTGGCCTCCTGTACGGTCCCTTTCACAGTCACACACAGCCAAGCGTTCCCCCGTCACTTCCCCCCTACCCCCCAAAGCCAAGCCCCAGGTCTTCAGAGGTAGCTCAGCACTGTCCGTAGGGTTGGGGTACTGTACCTTGCAAGGGCCACTCGAGGGTGCGGTTGAGGTCCAGCGAGGGCTGAGTGGAGAAGCCGGCTCGGAAGTCAATGTTGCTGACGCCTGTGATCCTCACGGAATGGCGGCCACTGCTATAGACCTAGCACAGGCCCAGGTCTCACATCACCAGAGGATGGGACCCCAGCACTCCAGCTTAGGGCAGGAGGCGACCAACCTGACCCAGCCCTGCATCAGCAGCTGGAATCCTGCTTTTGTAGACACACGGGCAACTTACCTGCTCCCAAGGGGCCCAGCACAATGCTCCTCAAATGAAGGAGCTGAAGCCCCAGCTTATGACCCCAACCTGAGCAGCACTCTTGAAGCCGTGCTACCCCTCAGCTCGCCTCAGCCCCTGCAGGCCCTGTCTGTCCCCCTGCACGCCTAACTCCCTGCCTTGCCCTCCCCACTGGTATTACAGCTCTTGGCTCAGAGGTGCTCAGAGTTTGAAAGGCAGGTGGTGGTACTGCCACTTTACCTGCAGCACCTAGCACAGTGCCTGCAGAAGGTGCTCAATAAATGTTTGCCTGGTCAGCAGAAACCCCCCCCTCTTCCAGGGCAGCAGCCTGCCCATCCCAGGATGCTCCGTTGGGAGCCAAGCTGGCCCACAGTCCCTCGCTCCCAGCACCTTGTCTATTCCAGCAAGCCCCTCCTCTTCCTGCCAGCCCTGCCCCACTGAGCCCTCCCAGCAAAGTTGCTCTTGCTTCTTTTACACATTCTTCACAGCTTGGTCATGCACCTCTGAACCCTGAAGTCATTTCTCCAAGTCCTTCTTAAATGTTCCCAAACTAACCCCAAACCACTCCATTTCTTCTTACTGGTACAAGGCAAAATGCCCTTCCTCTGTCCTTGACCCTTAACTTCTATTGATATGACCATATCACCACCCACACTCTAGCCATCAGCTTCCCGAGGCCACAGGCTCCCCAGGGCAAGCAGGAGGAAGATGGTTCCAGCCCAGTGAAGCTAGTCCACTCTTCTCCTGCAACCCAGTGCCCCTACCTTGATGGACCACAGCCCGGGATGCTCAGGCTTAAAGGCTACGACCTTGGCCGAGTCAGGGATGTTGAGAAGCACTTTGAGGCCCTCGTCCTCCTGCAGGATCCTCCCTGTGGAAGCCCCAAGGGCTGCTCAGTCCCTAACCCTTTCCTGGGGGTGGCAGGATTCCCGCATGTCTCCAGGAATCCACAGTGCACCAAACACTAGCCTCAGTCTTCCCAGAACTGACAAGGTGTCTTGCCTTGAGCTGCTGCCTCACTCCACGCTCCACCCTCAGGGATAACCAGGGGTGGGCTGAGTGTTTGGCCTCTAGACCTGGGTGCTCATGACATCCTCAGAGCGCCATGGGGCCAGGTGACCATGTCTGAATCACACTGCCCCTGACTCTGTTGACCTTGATGAGCACTCAGCACCTGGAGCCCCAGCTTCCCATCTGTACGGTGTGCTACAAGTTCTCACCACCATGAGAATCCACTGGGGTACCATGGAAAAGACTTGGGGAGAGCCTCACGATCCAGGGACTGCCATTACTTTAATTCCCATCATCAGTTGCCACGGGCCTCCTGCTTCCTCGCACACCATGGGCACCCTCTCTCCACTGCGTGCCCCACCACCCCACATTTCCTTATTCCTGGAGCCTCATGTCTGAAGCCCTGCCACCCTTGGTCTCTTTCTTTTTTCCATCCTAGGCTTCCAGCTCAGTCTTGGGGCCAAAGAGGAAGCCAATCCCGTGGTGGTCCATACCCAGTGGATCTTGGACTTCAATCTCAGGCCCTGGCCCACTCAATGAGATGGTGACCTCCTTCAGGCTGGGGTCAAAGGGGAGTTTCCATGTGTGCTCCCCCTCCTCCTCGTGGTCTGTGGACAGCAGGTGCACCTTGGAGGCCTGGATCGCCGACTCCACCCACTTCAGCACCTGGAGGCAAGTATGAGGAGCTGATGCCAGCAGGTGCCCACACTGCCTTCCCCCTCCCATGGATTTTAGGCAGCACACAAACTTTCCAGGTTGCCCAAGGCCACCCCACTGCCCCATGTCCAACACCAGGCCCGATTCACACATGTGACCCTCCTGGCTTCTATAGGCTCCAAGCTGTGAAGCCTGAATTCAGGCATTCGGAGGACTCAGCGCAGAAGGAGCAAGGGTGTGTCCCTCGGCTGGGAAGACTCTTCCCCACTTCTCCACCTGGCCTCCTTCCACGGCACCCATACTTCCTCCAGGTGCCTCTTACATACAATGAACCCTGGAGATCTGGAAACTCTGCCCCAGACTCATGTAGTTCATGACCGATTATCCCAGGGGCCTCCAACTGTTCTCCCACCAGGGCGCCACGTTTCCTAAGCAGGACCGAGAGGCACTGCCGCAAAGACTTCATGTCTCTTTCCAATCCACAGAAGGTGAGGAATTGCTGGATGGATTTTTGCAATGTTGAGAAATCCTAAATCCTTGGTTTCTATAATATTATCCATTCTAAAATCTTACATCCTTTGGACAAGTCCCACTGAGAATCCGATACAAGGTAAGGACGCTCTGCCTGGGATACCATCCTATCCCTTAGGTACACATTTAGGGTATGACTTTAGGAGGTTCCCAAACTCCCACAGAGATACTCCCCCTACGAAATCTGAGCACAGACTTATCTAGTTTCTCCAAATCCTGACCGTGGCCTTCAAGACCCTCTGTTCTATGGTCCTAGGCATCTATGCCAACCCAAGGTCACTGTGCCACTGCCTCTCCCTGCCTGCTACGCTGGACCCCACCCCTCCCACAGGCAGCCCCCACCCATACGTGCCGTGCTCTTTGCAGGAACGCCCTGGCTCCTCATCAACCATCTCCTTGCTATTCTTCAGCTCACTGCTTGAAGAGGCCTCTCTAATCCTGAAAAGGCTCTGTTCCCTGATACATACTATTTCGCAGCAATCTGCACTCCAAAGGCTTCTCATCCCTACTGGCCTGGGAGCTCTGTGGGGGCAGAGACCTTCTGCTGCGCCCATGTGTGTCTCAGCCCTGAGCGCACAGAGTGGGTGCTCAGGAGGCATCTGCTGGCTGTGTGAGTTCAGTAGGACATGCATCTCCTGGGCAGAGCCATCAGGCTGGCCTTAAGTCCACTTCTCAGGCACCTCACTCCACATCCCTCCTTTCCCCAGCTCATGCCTCCTCCCCTGCAATAGCCAAGTCACCTAGATTCCAGCAAGGAAACCAAGAAAGAGGGAGAGGAAGGGGGCCCCTTCAAGTCTGAACCTTCTCTTTCCAGGCCAAGTTATCTCAAAGAGCGTCCATCCTGTGCAGACCCTAAAACTGAAACACAATGATCTCAACCGTAAAATTGATACCACAACCACAGAAAGAAAAGAAAAACTCCAAGTGAATTCTGAACCCAGTGGTTCAATTATCCTTTCTCAGTAGGAGGACAACAAGAACTATACAAAAAAGTCTTTAGTTAATAGATTTAATTTGGAAGAACTATCAGCATTGGGATTTTGAAACAATTTTATATATCTTGTTGGATATATAAAGCAAATAAGTAAAGATGTTAATATTTTCAGAATCGAGATTTTTTTTCTTATAAACAAATGTAAGAGAGAGCTGCAAGTATAAAATCAAATGAGCTAAGCAAAAGATTCACAATGTAAAATTTGAATTGGAAATATCAGTATAAGTTCTCCAGATAGAGATAGATGATAGATAGGTAGGTAGGTAGGTAGGTAGGTAGGTAGGTAGGTAGGTAGATAGATAGATAGATAGATAGATAGATAGATAGATAGATAGATAGATAGAGCAATTGATCCAGAAGCAATGATGGCCCAAATTCTCAATATCAATGATCATCACCAGTACCCAGATCTTGGTTTCTAAATACCTTTCCCCACTAGGATTCCTCGGAGAAATGGCTAATTCCAGGTCTGGGGCAGGCAATTTATAAGGTGAGCCTGGGATGATGGGTTATTCCACAAAACAAAGAAGTTCTCAAAGACAAATAAGGACATATCAAAAGGACATAGGAACCAGCTTGAAGGAGCTCCCACTGACTAAATTTGGGACAACTTGAACCCAAAAGAGAATAATAACTGTACTCAATTGAAACACATTGAATAATATAATCCATGGGCACATAATGGTACTCAAAAAAGAGAAAGCAAAATTCAAAACAGTAAAACCTCCCCTGACACCACTGAAGTGACTCCTTAATTGAAGAGAAAGAATTAAGTGTGATTCCGTGCCTTTTCAGTAGAAATTGTACTTCAGAGAAACCAAATCGCTTTTGATGCATAAAAGTTCTTCTTCTTGGAAGAATGCCCACTCATAAATGTGGGAGGAATGATGCACTTAGGAAATCATTTTGCAGCCCCTAATGAAATAATCATTTCAGGCAAGAGTCCTCAGTGGATGCTAAAACTATTAGATGAAAGGTTGATGGGAACTAGATGTCCACACGGAGCCAGAACATTACCCTACACTTGAGTCATAAAGGCAAAAACATGGCCCAACCATGCAGAGAGCTGGCTGTCGCTACCCTCACCCAGTCATCGAACTTATCATCAGTAATAATGGGATGCTCAGACACTATTTGCTTCCTGGTGTGATACAACAGAAGACACACTCAGCACCAACTAGGAAATATATATTCCTGCCAAAAAGTTCAGCCTTCATCAAATCAGGCCTTTGGACTCATCCAGTTTGGGGGAAACACAGGGGATTAAAAAAAAAGTTAATGACACCACGAGGAAATAATCAGAAGACTCTAGAACATGGGACAGGGTACGAATCCATGCCTCTTCAACAGCTTGGTGTCATAAAAAAAGAGCTGATGGCTTCAGACCAAAGAGGACTTAATAGACATAACAACCAAAGGAAACGCACAGCCCTTGATGAAATCCTGATTTGACGAAAACTGTGATCAAAGACAGTTTGAAGACAGGGAAATTTGAACATGGGTTGTGTATGGGATGATACTAGGAAACTCATTAATTTTATTAGATGATATTGTGGGTTATGTTGAAGACTACCTTTTTTCAGAAATCCATGCTGAATTATTTATGGATAAGGTGTCATGATTCAGCAAAAAGTATAAAGAGATAGATAAAGCAAGTCGAGCAGAAATGTAAACAATTGTTGAATCTAGTTGGTAGGTGTTTTCTTTTTACTTTTCTGTACCTTGGAAATTCTTCATAGTACTTTTTTATTAAAGTAAAGTCATTTAAAAATAACAAGTATGCAGCCGGGCACGGTAGCTCACGCCTGTAATCCCAGCACTTTGGGAGGCCAAGGCGGGCGGATCACCTGAGGTCAGGAGTTCGAGATCAGCCTGGCTAACACAGTGAAACCCCATCTCTACTAAAAATATAAAAATTAGCCAGGCATGGTGGCAGGCACCCGTAATCCCAGCTACTTGGGAGGCTGAGGCAGGGGAATCGCTTGAACCCGGGAGGCAGAGTTTGCAGTGAGCTGAGATCGTGCCACTGCATTCCAGCCTGGGTGACAAGAGCAAAACTCCATCTCAAAAAAGAAAACCAAACAACAACAACAACAAAAAACAAGTATGCTGTGACTTTAATATACACCTGAACAATCACAGTGGTAACTGTTGCTTGCCAACTCCAAGCTACTGGAAACGTTTCCTGAAAAGCTGTCTGAAGAAGAAAGGCAAAGCCACATTCAGCCCCAAGTAGAAAAAGTTCTGTGATTGACTAGCAATGTCTGCCACGAATGTGGGTTTTGAAAGTGGTGTCTTGCATGCTACTTATTGGTCATTCTTGCTCTAAATATCATAGTCCTTCAGCTCTGCTTACCATGTGATCTTCTACAAAAGGGAAAGGAATCAAAAGAACTGGAAAATGAGAGTTTTTTGTTTTTTTTTCAGACTGAGCTAGAAGATATGTGCCTAGAAGCTTATGGCTAGATTTCAACTATCACATGATAAGAATTCTGTATTCTGAAAATGCATCTGTTTTTATCATTGGAGCTACTTCATTGTTGTGTCTTGCTTTGCTTTCTAAGTAATGTGTTTCTTGAAAAGGTCCCACCTGTCTTAGCCAAGGAATGAGGACAAGGTTCTCCGTCCATGTGGGGGTGGACAGAAGGGAGCAGCGGATGAGGACTCCCAGCTGGACAGACCCACAGAAGCTGGCCAAGCATGTGAGGCAACTCCCCCAACAGCAAAGAAGCAGGCCCGTGACCACCATCCCCTTCCCCCGGGCCAGGCCTTGTCAGGGGTCAGGAGGGAAGCATCACTGAGCAAAGCACCAGTCAACAATTACCCAGAGGAGTGACACCCGCTACTGTGTCATAACTGCTGTTACAAGCTCGCTCTAGGATGTTCTGATGGAGGGAAGATGCTCGGCAATTCAGGCTACTGAACCACAGAGAAGGCTGGGACACAAGGCAGAAAGCCAGTGACCCACAGGATGGCCTGCCCTGTAAGCACAACCCAACTTGGGAGTTGGGGGGTTGACCCTCTTGCCCACAGCAGGGCCAGACCCCCTGTAGGGCCAGGCCTGGGGCCATTGCCTTCTAGACCTGTGGTGCCCCCAGGGTTCCGGCGCAGAGAGCCTTCATTAAGCCAGTTCAATGTTTAGCTGGCGAAGGCAATGGCTTCCAGATGTTAGAGGGGCTGGGGGGCCAGCGAGCCTGCAATGCACTGGGGCTCATCTCCGTCACCGATGGGGAAGGATCGAAAAATCTGGCACTGCTACCCCAGCCAGATGGCTGCTGCTCGGCCCTTCACAGCAGATAAATCATCCCCAAGGATCGTCCCAGAACACTTGACAGCCAGGGCGGCTGAGGAAGCAGGGAAAGAAAGCCAGGGGGTGAATGGGCCCCCGAGGCAGAGATGAGAACACTGAGGATGGGGCTGTGGGTCCCAGGCCCTGTGCCAGCAGGCTCACGGTGAAGTGACAGAGAAAGGACCCTAGTCTGGGGCTTTTGCCCCTTGCCAGCTGGGTACCCTGGGCACTCACTCGCCCTAGCAGAGAATCTTTTCCAGAGATAGTTCCTACTCTTCAGGGGGCATTGATGGAACTGAGGGGCATATCCTGGGCTCCACACTGAAGCACAGGAGGTGGGATGGCATTTAGCCATCTTACCAAGGGCTTCCCGTGCATGGCTTCCTCTCACCCTAGCTACCATCTCACCAGGTGGGGGCTCTCGTTAACCCAACTGCACACGAGAAGAAAGTGCGGCCCAGAGAGGCTGAGGACTGTGCTGGAGGTCACACTGCAGGTAAGTAGCAGGGCTGCAAGGCCTGAAGCCAGGCCTCTTGCCCTGGAGTCCAAGCCCTAACCACCTCCCCCTGCGAGGGGTCCAGGAGGAGGTCATCTCTGGGCCCCTGCTGATCAATTAATCAGAGTCACCTGGTCAGACGCTCCCCCAGCAGCTCCCCCTCACCGCCCCCATCTTCCGCCCACCCTTACTGGCTTAGAAGCACACCTCTCTCCTAGCAGATGCACAGAACCTGGCAAATTCACCCTTTGTGCCTGCTGGTGCTGAACATGGGAAGGCTCCCAGCCCACAGAACTGGCCGTGCTGAAACGTGTGTTGTGAGTTGTGGGGTGGGAGATGCAGAGGAGAGCAAGGGGCCCAATGTCCTCCTGGGAAAAAAAGATGGAGGGGCTTTCCCAGGCACAGGGGAGCTGCAGGACAGGCAGGTTTGCCCAGCTCTGCCACTTCCACCACCACCACTCTCGGGGCTGGTGACAGTGCGTTGGGCTGTGTGTCTGCCGGGGAACTTGGGGGAGGCTGCGCTGGCACAGCAGGTGCTTGGACTTATCTAAGATTTAATAAAAAATGCACAACTCTGGGGCAGGTTCAAGGGGCCACGTTGCCTGCCTCTGACATGATCCCCTGCCTGTTTAAGGATTGTAAAAGCTCCAAATTTCCCCTGCCAGGGAGAGATCCTCACCTTCTTTTAGTTACCCTGGAACCCCAAGGGGTGATCCAGGTACTAGTGAGGCCAACTTCACAATTGAAAAAAAGTGAAATGCACCAAAGCAGTAAGCCCCAGCTGTGACTGATGGCCACCTCCGCACCAGCACTCAGAGCTGCACCTGGCCCGGGGCTCGGTAAACAAGGGGAAGAGAGTGCATGACGCCTCTTGGGCTGCACTGACGCCTCTTGGGCTGCACTGACGCCTCTTGGGCTGCACTGGATGTGCTCTGAAGAGGTAAAAGGATTAACGACACATGCACTGTTTGGAGCCTTTTGCAACTTCTGGGGAGTTCTCCCAGCTGGAGGCCCCTTGGCTAGGGTGAAGGCACCATTCATCTCTCCTGGGAGGGTGACCACAGCCCTGGCTGCCCAGCACCTTCCCAGGCTTGCCGAATGTATGGGAACATCTGGAAGGGGCTAGGTCCAAGGCATTAAGCTAAAGAACGACAGAGCTCCATGTCCAGGAAGGAGAGGGATCCAGGCCCCTACCCAGAGGCAGCCAATTCTGGCCACTGGTGGTCCTACCGAGTCAGGCGCGTGCTGCCCGGCCAGACTCTCAGAGGAGAAAGCTGGCACCACGGCCGGGAGTAGTGGACTTATCCAGGTTCCCAGGCTCAGGGAAGAGGCTTACGACAGCCCAGCCTCACACCTGGGCGAGTGGCCCCCATCAACCTGCCCAGCTGCCCTGTGTCTGATTTGCCCCTGGCAGCAACCCAGTTCCCATGCAATTAGCCAGATAGTTTTCCCCAAAAGCAAGAACCAACCCATCCTTCCACTGTGAAATGCCTCCCACCCTTGCTTGGTTGACTCGGTGCCAGGGTAGGCTGATATGCCAAAAACTGAAGCCTAAAGTGTCGCAGAGAACCACAAACGCCATCTGTCAACAGGGAGTTAAGGCACGCTAATCTAAACACATCCCTGGAGATAGCTCTCTACAGCTCATAAATATATACACACAAAACCCTCTCCCAGAGGCAACAAAGCAGGACTGGCTTGAGGCCACGACCAGGCCCGCCTCAGACACCCTGCCTCTCTCTCCTTCCTCTTACCAGGGACTTGGGCACCAGGGACCCTGTCCATTCACCAGCTATTTACTCAGCACCTGCTCCGAGCTGCGAAATGTAAAGTGCTGGGAAGGCCGTAGCCATCGGGACTCACAGTCCAGCCCCTGGAGACTTCACAGCCTAGTGACATTTAATAATCGCAGTTATAAAGTTACAATTATGCAAAGTAGCACAGGGAGCTGTGAGGGGCACAGAAGGAGACCTAATCTTTTTTTTTTTTTTTTTTTTTTTTAAATATTATCAGATGGAGTTTCGCTCTTGTTGCCCAGGCTGGAGTGCAATGGCGTGATCTCGGCTCACTGCAACCTCCGCCTCCCAGGTTCAAGAGATAGGAGACTTAATCTAGAGAGGAAATCAAGGAGGGTCTCTGTGAGGAGGTGCGCTTAAGCCAAGACTGGGAAGGTGAGAAGGAGCCAGGGGAGGAAGAGCTGGAAGAACGGGCCGCACCAGCAAAGGTTCTGGGTGGGGAGGAACGTGGGACATTGGAGAGACAGCAGAGAAGCCAGCAGGGCAGCAACAAGTTTAGGCAAGGGGATCACAGGGGGACCAGAAAGGCAGAGGGGTCAGATAAGGGGCTGGATATTCTCCAGGGGACAAGCAGGAGGGACCTGGTTGTGAGGTGTGCCTGAGCGGGATCCAGTGGTGTGTGGGAGCCACTTGCGTAGGCTCGGGAAAGCTGAGTGTCAGCATCACTTCCCCAGTCTGACTTGGAATCAGCCGAGGTGGGAGTATTTACACCATGGAAATGGGCGTGCTTGTCCTTCCCAGAGAAAGCATTGTTAATCATTTCCCAGTTGGCTCCTGGAAGGACCCTGTGCTCCTGGGAGGGGATGGGAGTGTGGGGTGGAGGGAACGCAGAGACAGCCCTGAACAGGATGATACCAGGGAGCCCTGAGGGGAGGAAGGACAGACCCCTGTCCAGCAGCAGGACTGGACGGCAGGTGCCTGCGGAACACTGGGCTCTGAGTGAACCCAGATCCCGGCACAGTAGCCCACACGGCAAGCCAGCCCCTCCCTGGCCAGTGCCCAGCACCACCGCCTGAACCTGAGAGCTCCTGTGCTCCTCCAGCCACCCCAGCTTCCCTGACTCTGGGGAGACACTCAGAAGACGCCCCACACCCATACTTCTGCCACACTCTCTGGGGCCACCTTGTCAGCCTGGACCAACTGCTGAACTCAGGTCATCCCAAGAGGCTGCGTCAAGCCTCGGCCTCTTTACCTGCACAATTCTGCCTGGAAACACGGAAGCACCTGCCTTTGGGACAGGTGGAAGGGTTTGGCGAGATGAGATGATGTGGTGGTACCTGAGCACGGTGCTTCCTGTGCCTGCCACAGGCGTGCACCCAGCGCTGCTCAGCTATCTATATATCCCTGCATCTCTGGGGGATTGGTTGCCATTCAGCCACCTGGAGCCACAGGGATGGTCAATGTCCTCACCGTGCCCGAGTGACGGGCTCCAGGATGGTGCCTCCTCCCGGTGCTCACCTCTGTCACTTGCTGCTTGTCCAGGTGGAACACCTGCCCAGAGCTGGTGGCAGCGATCTCCTCATAGGCCAGGTAGCCAGGATGGGTGCGGTCGCCACAGTCCCCCGTCAGCACAAAGACCACCTGGAAGATGGACATGCAGCCTGCTCTCAACTTCCCTGGCCGGCTGCTTCAGGGGTGAGCAGCAGGACCTCGATCAGGGTGGAGTGACCTGGAGTAGGCCCTTTCCTCTGTCTGGCACATGTATAGAATGACACATGACACATGAATAGAAGGGAAAATAGAAGTACCCATCTCATGGGGATCAGGAGCTGATGCAGGATAAGTGCTAGGCACAGGGCCGGGAAAACAGTAGGCGTTCCATATTGGGTACTGCTATTGAGTCAACAACAAAGAAGGGTGTGGAAGTCAATTCATCTCAGAGTGGCCCCTGGAGCCTGCAGAGTTAGAAGAACCTTGAAGAACCCAAGCAAGTTCTAGACGCGGTGGCAGAGAAGCAGTCCCGGCCCTTTGGATCTTGCCCAAGGATGCCAAAGAGCTGGCCCTTCTCCCTCCCTTGATCATGTCCCATCTCACAGCCCTCACTGCAAAAGCCAGAAGCAAGGGATCTGACAGGTCTTCCAAACCCTGAGACGATGGCAAATGGGACATGAATGGCAGAGACCAGGAGCAGAGGCGATGCCAGGAGGAAGATGGGTTGCCTGGACTTTGATGGGGATGAAAGGAGTAGGTGGTGTGTTCTCCATCAGGAACAAGCTGCACCAGGGAAGTGTGAACCCTGGCCCGGGCCTAGAGCATGACAGCACACTCACACTTCCTGGGCCAACTTGGTTCCGAGGCTCTGGCCATGCCTGGCAGAAGCTGGACCAAGGCTGTGGAAGAGAAGTGCCCAGCTCTCTCTCCAGGTGGTGGCTCAGGTGGCGTGAGAGACCCCAGCTTCCTCAGGACCCCCTGGGGGACCCCACTCAGGCCCCCAAAGCCGGCTCACCCACCTGTGATTGTTTGAGCTGCAGGAGACGCAGCAGCTCTTCCTTCTTGTGATAGTCTTTGGCGCGGGCATCCGAGAAGACGTAGATGAAGGAGCCGGGGTTGGCAACCTCCACGGCAGCCTTAATGGCCCCCACACTCATCTCCGGGCAGTCACCACCTCCCTGGAGGGCAGGGACGTGTCAGCAGCTGCCACCTGCCTCCTCTAGATGGGACCCACCCAGGGACACCTCCAAAACCATTGGGTGTTGGGAGTCACCTTGAACTGTCACCCGCCCACCCAGTCACTTCCTTCCCAGGGATATGATATAACATCCAACCTGCTTTAACTGTAGACAAGCAGCATCATTCATTCATTCATTTATTCACCCATGCAAGAGTGACACAGGCCCACCCCCACGGAAGGCAGTCACTACACCAATAAGCCCAGCACCGCGCCAAGTACTTCAAGTGGGCAAGGATGGAGGGGGCCATGGGAGCAGCTAACAGATGGCCTAAGGAAGCCACACATTTGCCCAGGAGGAGGGAGAGGTAGAGGCTGGGCAAGAGGGAGTCACTCGAAGCTACCTCCCCAAACCCTCTTGGTGGGACACAGAGTGGGACAGAGGGTCAGGGAACAGTGCCCACCTGCACATAGAGTTCTCTCAGCTCCCTCTGAAACACCGCAGGGTCCGCTGTGAGGGTCACTGGGCCAATATCTGTGGAGAAGAGAGAGGGATGCCCAGATGGGCTGGGACTCCTAGACACACAGCCCGGTGGGCTGGTTTGGCAGTGACACGAGGATGGATGCTCAGAGGAGCTGAGGCTGGCACACAAGATGGGGAGAGATTAGGAAGCAGCTCTCGGAGCTGCAGGATCAGACCAGGAAACGAGGTCAGACCACTCTGCCCTGTGCCCAGCGCCAAAGCAGAGACCGAGCTCCAGGGAAGCAGAGGTGAGGCAGAGGGCAAGCTCCAGCTCCTTCCCCCGGACAGCAGCACCCAACCTTTGGTCACCAAGACTCCCCTAAGAATCCCCACCTCCACCATCCCGCCGGCTGCCACTCCGTGGGGAAGGAATTCCAGGAAGACAAAGAAACGAGAAGCAAACAAACAATCCATTTTGGGACACACAGCAGCTCTCCAACACCAGCTGCTCAACAAGAGAAAAACCTTCCAGAAACGCCATCTATGTATGAGCTCATTTTAAAAAGAACAGCAATAAAAATGACAAAGATTGACTGCATTTGAGGTTGGCAAGGACGTGGAGCAACTGGAACTTTCATTCACTGCTTGTGGGAACGCAACACGGTTTAACCTCTTTGGAAGACAACGGAAGTTTCTGAAACGTTACACATGCACCTACCATGGGTCCAGCCATTCCACACCTAGGTATGTCCCCAAGAGAAATGAAAACACATGTTCACACAAAGGCTTGTACTCAAAGGTTCATAGCAGCTGTGTTCACAATAGTCCAACACTGGACACGAGCCAGATGTCCATCATCTGGTAGAGAGATAAACAAACTGGTAAATTCACAGAACCAGGTTGTCCTCAGCAATAAGACAGGACGACTACCAATACAGGCAACAACAGGGGTGCCTCCCACGTGAGAGAAGCCAGATGCAAAACAGCACATACAGTATGTTTCCATTTATAGTAAGTTCTGGAACAGTCAAAATTAATCTAAGGTGAAGAAAAACAGAACAGAGGTTGCCTGAGGAGCTTGACTTGGAAGGAACTGTCTGAGACAGAAACATTCTATATTGTGATAGGAGTGTGGGTTCCTCGGTGTATCATTTGTCAAAAGTGTGCAGCTAAGATCGGAGCATTTCAATGTATGTAAATTTACCCTGTAAGCAAAGCACTAGAACAAATGATCACTGAGTGGGGGTTGGGGGTGGGAGGAGGTACAGGCGAGACGAGAATGACGGGGCTGTTAAATATTTGGCGATGCTGGGTGATGGGTACATGGAGATTCATTGTTCTCTTCTACTTATGTTGTATATATTTGAAATGTTCTCTAATAGCTTTCTTTTTTTAAATAGCAGTAATGGAGATCCATGCCAACACAAGACAACACTACCAGTGCTGGACAGCAGGGCTGGGGTTATGGAGAGCCTTGTGGATAAGAGCACAATGGGCATTGTACAAGGTCGTGTGGACATTAGGTTTCTTAGGAAAATATTTGAGTCCTCGGTGAACTCTATGTATTTTATTTTATTTTATTTTATTTTATTTACTGAGATAGAGTCTCGCTTTGTCACCCAGGCTGCAGTATAGTGGCGTGATCTCGGCTCACTGTAATCTCCACCTCCCAGTTTCAAGCGATTCTCTTGCCTCAGCCCCCCAAGTAGCTGGGACCACAGTCATGTGCCACCGTGTCCAGCTGATTTTTGTATTTTTAGTAGAGACGGGGTTTCGCCATGTTGGCCAGGCTGGTATTGAACTCCTGACCTCAAGTGATCCACCTACCTCAGCCTCCCAAAGTGCTGAGATTACAGGTGTGAGCCGCTGTGCCCAGCCTCAGTGAACTCTAATAACAGACTATTTTTAGTTCAGCAATTCTAAGTTCCATCGGTCTAAACAAACTTTCATTCTTAGCAACAAGTCGGCGGATATCAGTCTTTCTTAGAAAGGAAAGCCTGTAGAATTATCCAGCATGTCTCACAATGATCAAGGACGAGCTGACGCCAGCTTTCCCTGGGGCCCCTGCCCCTCTGGCCTGTGTTTCTCCATCTCATCCCACCCTGCCCTCCCTCGCCTGCCCTGGCCATCCCCACCACGTCCTTTCCTCTGAACTCCACAGTAACGAATTCAGCCTGACTGCAGCAGCTCAGTCCTCAGCCTTGGAGCTCAGCCAGGTCTGATTGGAATCCTTCATTTATCCTTTTTGGGCTATGGGGCCTCTCAGGCAGCGCTCGCTTCACTGCGCCAAGCCTCAGTTTCTTCATCTGTAGAACGAGGCACGTAACAACACCATTTCTCCCGACCAAGAACCATCGCTGTGAGAATTCAGTGAAGCCAGGTAGCTAAACCCCTGGCACGGAGCTTAGCACGTAGCTTGGCATGGAGCAAAGGCTCAGCAAATGGGAAGAGGATGTGCTGACGTGAGCGTGCACTTGGCCAGGCTCCAGCGGGTGTTCTCACAAAGTGCAGTCAAAGACAGTCTCGCTTCAATATGAGGTCCTCAAATTCTACTTCGACTAAGAAGAGCAATCATTTTACTCAGTGCTGATTATTTCATTGTTAGGTAATCACACATGTTCATTGTAAAAAGAAATTAACATGACATGAATGATAAGGACAGTCACTAAATACCTTGTAAGCACCAGGCCATGTCCTGAGATACTTCCTGTGTATTAGCTCACTGAATTCCTCCTAGCACCTGGTAGGTCCAAGTCTTTTTTTTTTTTTTATTTTTTTTTGAGACGGAGTCTTGTTCTGTCACTCAGGCTGGAGCACAGTGGTGCAATCTCAGCTCACTGCAGCCTCCGCCTCCCGGGTTCAGGTGATTCTCCTGCCCCAGCCTAGTAGCTGGGACTATAGGTCCCTGCCACCACACCCAGCTGATTTTTGTATTTTTAGTAGAGACGGGATTTCGCCATATTTGCCAGGCTGGTCTCAAACTCCTGACCTCAGGTGATCTGCCCGCCTCAGCCTCCCAAAGTGCTGTGATAACAGCAAGCATGAGCCACTGCGCCAGGCCTTTTTTTTTTCCTTTTGAGACGGAGTCTCACTCTATCACCCAGGCTGGAGTTCAGTGGCACGATCCTAGCTCACTGCAACCTCCAGTTCCCAGGCTCATGCGATTCTTGTGCCTCAGTCTCCCAAGTAGCTGGGATTACAGAAGTATACCACCACGCGTGGCTAATTTTGTTTGTATTTTTAGTAGAGACAGGGTGTCGCCATGTTGGCCAGGCTGGTCTCAAACTCTTGGCCTCATGTGATCCACCCACCTCGGTCTCTCAAAGTGCCGGGGTCCAAGTCTTACCCACATTTTTACAGAGGAGAATATGGAAGCCCAGAGACGGTAACTTGTCCAATGACCCACAGCCAATAAGTGGCAGTGCTGGGATATGAGCCCAGGTCCGGACAACCTCAAGAACAGAGCTGCTCTTAACTCCTGCTCTCAGGGAACTAGACATAGAAATTCCTGACAGGCAAAACCAAGCAAAACAAAAAAGGGAAGGGGCACAACTGCCTGTATTTTTTTTTTTTTTTTTTTTTTTTGAGACAGAGTCTCATTCTGTCACCCAGGCTGGAGTGCAGTGGCGCGATCTCTGCTCACTGCAACCTCCACCTCCTGACTTCAAGCCATTCTCTTGCCTCAGCCTCCCAAGTAGCTGGGATTACAGGCGCCTGCCACCATGCCCAGCTAATTTTTGTATTTTTAGTAGAAATGGGATTTCACCATGTTGGCCAGGATGGTCTCGATCTCCTGACCTCGTGATCCACCAGCCTTGGGCTCTCAAAGTGCTGGGATTACAGGCGTGAGCCACTGCACCTGGCCAACTGGCTGTATTTATACCAACCAGAGATAATAATTTTCATTTTTGTGTATAATCTTCCATTTTTATATTCATATATTTAAATGTATACATATAACTTACAAAAATACATACTATTTTAAGCCGAATTTTTATTGAAGTATAAATAACATACTATTTCTAACCTGATTCTTTTCATTGAACAAATGTGAGCAAATTTCCAGAAAGTTGCTCAAACATCATTTCAATAGGAAGGATCCCCTGGACCAGAGAGCACTGGAAAGGATTTTAGGGTTGGCCTCTGTCTCAGTTTCCTATTGCTTCTGTGACAAATTACTGGAAACTTCATGCCTTAAAACAACACACAGTTATGGAAGCCAGCAGTCCTAAACCCAAGTGTCGGCAGGTCCGTGTTTCTCCTGGGGGTTCTAGGGGAGGATCAGTTTCCTTGCCTTTTCCAGCTGCTAGAGGCCTTGGATCATGGCTCCTTCCTCCATCTTCAGAGCAGCAGCAGGGTGTCTGTCTCTCTCCTGTGCTGCTGTTGTCACAGCTCCCTCTCTGACTCCCAGCTTCCTGCCTCCCTCTTCCGAGTACCCTTGTGATTATAAAGGGCTCACCCAGATAATCCAGGACAATCTCCCATCTCGAGAGCCATGACTTTGTCACACCTGCAAAGTCCCTTTCACCATGACAGGTCACACATTTGCAGGTTCTATGTATTAGGATAGGCACATCTTTGGGAAGGTATCATTCTACCCTACCACGGCTTTCACCATTTTGTCTTCAGTAAGAATCAACTTCAGAAAAGCCAATTTGACTACAACCTATGTGCCAAACATAACAATGTTGAGGGCCAGGCGCAGTGGCTCATGCCCGCAATCTCAGCACTCTGGGAGGTTGAGGCAGGCGGATGACTCGAGGTCAGGAGTTCAAGACCAGCCTGGCCAACATGGTGAAACCTCATCTCTACTAAAAATACAAAAATTAGCTGGGCGTGGTGGCATATGCTTATAATCCTGGCTACTCAAAAGGCTGAGGCAGGGGAGTTGCTTGAACCTGGGAGGCAGCGATTGCAGGAAGCCGAGATTGTGACACTGCACTCCAGCCTGGGTGATAGAGCAAGACTCCATCTCAAAAAAACAAAACAACAATGTTGAGGACGGAGAGATCTGAAGACCCCCATCTTTTTAAAGATGTGGAAACTGAGGCCCCGAGAGAAGACAGCCCCTCCGTGTCAGGGGGAAGATCTGGGGCAAGAGTTGGCTGGACACATCACACAGGCAGTGACCCTATCTCTGTCATTCACCACGGCAGGCCTCATACCGAGCTCAGTGCCTGGCACACAGTAAGTGCTTAAATAAATATTGAATCAATACTGTCCAAAGGATGAATGAAAAACTTCTCAATGAATCCCATCCTGCTTGAGCAGCTCCAGGTCGGGACCCAGGTTCCACTTATCTTTACATTCCGTGCCCAACACAATGCCAGGCATTCAGTTAACACTCAACAAATACTGCTGAATGCCCGGCCCACCCGAGCCTCAGGCCCTCCCACCACAGGACGTTGCTGTCCTCGCCCAGAGAAACAGATCTGAAACAAGGCAGGAAACCAAACGCGGTTTCCTTGAACATGTGGAGAGATTGGCCACGCTCAGGGGGCACTGGCCAGATCAACAAAGGTGTCTGTGATTCCTCTGGACGTAGAGATCAGGCCCCAGCAAAGATGGAAAGCAAGAGCTTTTTGATGTCTGCCCCAAGCTATGAACAAAGAATTTTCTCAGGAGAATGCACATGCGCACACACACGACATGCACTCAGACACGTGCACATACACGCACGCACACACACAATCCCCATGCAATCTCTGAACAGACAATCCCCAAACCTGCCCTGGGAAGTAGGTCCTGCCGACCATTCCCATCATTCCCAGGGCAGGGCCATCTTCCAAGATAGTAAGAAAGGGAGGGGATGCGGAGGCTTACTCCCTATCTGTCCTCCTTGCTGCTCACCTACCGCCCTCCAACCTGCAGCTCCAGGCAACGAGACAGAGATGGATGCCTTCTTGTCATTAATGAAGGCTGGCTCATGGCTTCATTTGTCATCCCCGGGACCTGCTGCACCATTATCGATCACCATCCCGAAGCTTCCCCGGGACAGGGAGCTATTGGCAAGGGCGGCATTTCAAGCCCCATCTTCCAGCAGGATGGAGAGTGAGGCACCGGGACAAACAGGGCAGGATGCTTGGCTTGTCCCCATGGGGGCTCATCCATGAGAGGAGTCAACTGAGTCCCCTTTTTTTTTTTTTTTTTTTTTTTGAGACAGAGTCTCGCTCTGTCACCCAGGCTGGAGTGCAGTGTCCAGATCTCAGCTCACTGCAAGTTCCGCCTCCCGGGTTTACGCCATTCTCCTGCCTCAGCCTCCCGAGTAGCTAGGACTACAGGCACCCACCACCTCACCTGGCTAGTTTTTTAATATCTTTTTAGTAGAGACGGGGTTTCACCGTGTTAGCCAGGATGGTCTCGATCTCCTGACCTCGTGATCCGCCCGTCTCGGCCTCCCAAAGTGCTGGGATTACAGGCGTGAGCCACCGCGCCCGGCCCTGAGTCCCCTTTTTTTTTTTTTTTTTTTAATACTTTTAAGTTTTAGGGTACATGTGCACAACGTGCAGGTTGGTTATCTCCCTCTTTCACCCTATCCAGGCAGGGCTGGCCCTGGACAAAAAGTCCCAAAAGCCTTAGGTCTTAACACGCTGCCCTTCCTAGCACAAAGTTGACGCTGCTGCTGCTGCTGCTGCTGATGTTGATGACGATGAAAATGACGATAATATTGACAGTGATGATGTTGATGACGATACTGGTGTTGATGATACCAATGATGATGGTGGTGGCGGTGGTAATGGTAACAACTGCTTCTATGCAGTGAGCACTTCTTATTTTACAAGCTTTAGCTCAGTCCTATTAATGTCTCCCTGTTACAACTGAAGATGGGAACGTACAGAAACAATGCCCTTGGTGACAGTCCAACCACTGGTAATTGCTAGTTAATGTCTATACTAGTTTCCTGGAGCTGCTGTAACAAAGTACCACAAACTGGGTGGGTGGCTTAAAAACAGAAATTTCTTCTCTCGCTGTTCTAGAGGCTGGAAGTCCAAAATCCAGGGGTCAGCATTGCCGTGCTTGCTCTGAAAGCTGGGAGGAAGAATGTTCCCCGTGTGTTTCTCTTGGCTTCTGGTAATGCCAGCAGCTCTTGGTGCTCCTTGGCTTGCAGACACTTCAGTCTAATCTCTGCCTCCATCATCGCATGGCCTTCTCCCTGGGTGTCTGTCTCTTCTCTTCTTCTTATAAGGACATCATTCATATTGGATTAAGGGCCCACTCTAAGGCAGTATGACCTCATCTTAGCTAATTACATCTGAGATGACCCTATTTGAAAATAGGGTCGCTGGGTGTGATGGCTCATGCCTGCAATCCCAGCACTTTGGGAGGCCGAGGTGGGTGGATCACCAGGTCAGGAGTTCGAGACCATCAACCTGACCAACGTGGTGAAACCCCGTCTCTACTAAAAATACAAAAATTAGCTGGGCCTGGTGGCATGCGCCTGTAATCCCAGCTACTCGGGAGGCTGAGACAGGAGAATCACTTGAACCCAGAAGGCGGAGGTTGCAGGAGCTGAGATCGCGCCATTGCACTCCAGCCTGGGCAATAGAGTGAGACTCTGTCTCAAAAAAAAAAAAAAGAAAAGAAAAAGAAAATAGGGTCTCAGTCCGGGTGAGGTGGCTCACACCTGTAATCCCAGCACTTTGGGAGGCTGAGGCAGGTGGATCACCTGAGGTTGGGAGTTTGAGACCAGCCTGACCAACATGGAGAAACCCCGTCTCTACTAAAATACAAAATTAGCCGGGCGTGGTGGTGCATGCCTGTAATCCCAGCTACTCGGGAGGCTGAGTCAGGAGAATCGCTTGAACCCGGGAGGTAGAGGTTGAGGTGAGCTGAGATTGCGCCATTGCACTCCAGCCTGGGCAACAAGAGCTTTCTTTTCAAAAAAGAAAAAAAAGAAAAAGAAAAGAAAAGAAAGGAAAATAGGGTCTCATTCTGCAGTCCCAGGAAGGACATGAATTTTGGAAGAATGCTTTTCAACGTTGTACAATGTCCAGATCCACAAATGTTTCATTCCAATGCCTGTTCCCTTTGCCACTGACTATACTGCCACCAAAAACAGTGATGATGGTGGTGGTGGTGATGATGACGATGGTGATGATGATGATGGTGGTGATGGTGATGTTACCATTGTTTTGATGTTTACTAAGCACCAAGTTTTGTTCTAAGCATTTGACATGCATTTGCTCATAAAAGTCTTACGACACCTATGAGGTCTACTATTTATTATCCCCATTTTGTAGATGAGAAAATGGAGGCTCAGGGAGGTAAAGTGAGCTGCCCAAGGAATTACAACTAGGAAGCAGTAGAAATGAGAGTCCATCTAGGTCAGTCTGATTCCAGTGCAAGCTGTCAACCACCCATGAGGCTGCAGACACTCAGAACTCATTCCCCAGACCCTTGTCTTGTGCCTGCAGAGGGATGGAGGTTCATGACTGAGGGTGGGCACTTGCCAAACAGCTGGGCAGATGTGGCGTGCAGTCCCTCCGAGCAGGCCTGCCGGCTGCAGGGATGATTAAACCCGTGACCTTGGCTCCACTCACGCCGCCTTCCAGCATATGAGCCCCAGAAGCCTGGCCTGGAACCACCACTCCACAGGCCGGGTTTTTTCCACTGGGCAAGAGGAGGGTGTGGGGCCAGCCCATGAACTGCCTCAGACATGTGAGGAGCACGCATGGGTGGAACAGCCCAACCCCTCACCCACGGGGTGCCCCACCCCCTCGCCCAGCTTCATGTGTCCCAGTGGACACAGTCAAGGCTGCAGTCAGGCACTCAGAACCCAGTCTCAGAAATATCTCAGGCTGAGGCCTCTTCCTGGGGCCTGCCTTGCCCCTGCTTCTCTCTCCAAGTGGGGCTGGAATTTTGGAGCCAGCCCTGGATCCACATATCCCCGTCCTTCAGCTGCAGTGACCACAGGCAGGTCCCGCACTCAGCCACCACCATCGTCAAACTGCCTCCCCTCCCCAGGGCTCAGCTATCCCATCTCTAAAGGGCAGGGGTTGGAGAAAGTGATGTCAAGCCTGCTAGAATTCTGATAGTCCCTGAGCCAGTCTGGGCAAAGGTGATTCCCTTGAAGACACCTTCAAGGGACAGACACGATGGCAGAGCCAACTGGGTGGGTGGTTCTGTTCAAAGGGCCAAAATGGCTCCAGAATCTTTATCTGCCTCCTCTTCAGTGTCCAGGAGACCAGAAAGCAACTCTCCTCGGGACCTCCACCCCAGGGCCTCTCCCTGAACACCCGGAGATGGAACCCAGCTCCGCCCTGAGTGTCCCTGTCAGCTCCACCTGCTAATGTTCAATCAAGGAGATATTCCTGCCAACCTCACAGCCATTGTTCCTGTTGTCCCCTCTGCCTGGAGTGCTGTTCTCAGTCCTGCTCTGATCCTCCCCTACCTATCCAGCTTCTCTCCACCTCAGCTCAATGTCACTCCCTCAGGAATGTCATTGCGGGCAGCCACAGCTGTGATGAGATGCCTAGGGACTTGGCTATGCACCATGGGCCTTTCTGGCTGGACTGCAGGTACCAAGGCAAGCCAGCACCCTACCTGGCCCCCAGGGACCCCTTGAGAATTGAAGATGGAGTAAGTGATTAATGGGTACATGGGGGATCCCTGGGAACCAGACCAGCTCAGGCTGTACAGGCTGACCTGACACACCCACCCACCCACCCCTGCCCCTCCAGGGACCTCCTGCCCTCAGACCCGTGGCTTCCTCACCCTTCTTGTACTCCTCCTGCAGGCACCCTGGGCCATCTCTCTCTAGCACCCCTCCCCTGCACAGATCCTCGCCTGGAAAGCCCTTTGATGAGGTGTTATCTATCCCAGCCAGGCCACTCCTGGCTGACTGTCAGGCACCCTCGGAATGACAGGGACGTGCCTAGTCCAGCTCACAGCTCACAGGCCGCTCAGACCTCCAGGCCTCCAAGGAGGGACGTGTCCAGGGCCAGGTTAAGAGAGTGAATTTTCCCCTCAGAAGAAGGACTGATTGTTTCTATTTCATGAGGCGAGGCTGGTTAATAGCAACGTTACGGCTGGGCGTGGTGGTTCACGCCTGTAATCCCAGCACTTTGGGAGGGTGAGGCAGGGGGATCACTGGAGGTCAGGAGTTCGTGACCAGCCTGTCCAACATGATGAAACCCCACCTCTACTAAAAATACAAAAATTAGCCAGGCGTGGTGGCAGGCACCTGTAATCCCAGCTACTCAGGAGGCTGAGGCAGGAGAATCACTTGAACCCAGGAAGTGGAGGTTGCACTGAGACAAGATGTTGCCACTGCCCTCCAGCCTAGGTGACAGAGCAAGACTCCATCTCAAAAATAAATTCAAAAAATAAAAATAGCAATGTCATTCAGGGTGACAGTAAAAATCACATGTACACACACACAACCCAGAACATGCAGCCAGAGTTCCAGCCATTCCAGCTCCCAGGCAAGTGTGTGGCCCAAATACATCTGCGCTCTGCCCGCCTGCATCCTCACCACTGACCAGCGAAAACCACCTCTTCCCTTGGGAAGGATGATGGAGCCCCAGGAGCCCCAGAGACACCCAGGGAGAAACTCCAGAAGATTGGAAGGTCACCAACAATCGACAAATTCAGATGAAGACAGGACACCATCTCCCACCTAGCAAACTAACGAAAACAATGACGGCCGGGCGCGGTGGCTCACGATGGAATCCCAGCACTTTGGGAGGCCGAGGCGGGCGGATCATGAGGTCAGGAGATCGAGACCATCCTGGCTAACATGGTGAAATCCCGTGTCTACTAAAAATACAAAAAAACTGGCCAGGTGAGGTGGCAGACACCTGTAGTCCCAGCTACCTGGGAGGCTGAGGCAGAAGAATGGCGTGAACCTGGGAGGCGGAGCTTGTAGTGAGCTGAGATCGCACCACTGCACTCCAGCCTGGGAGACTGAGCGAGACTCCGTCTCAAAAAAAAAAAAATTAGCTGGGCGTGGTAATGCACATCTGTAGTCCCAACTTTGGGAAGCTGAGACAGGAGAATCGCTTGAACCCAGGAGACGGAAGCTGCAGTGAGTCAAGATCACACCATTGCACTCCAGCCTGGGCGACAGAGTGAGACTCCATCTCTCAAAAACAAAAAAAAAATTAATACATCACATTAATACATCAACAGGAGAAGGTTCTTATAAACATTGCAACAAAGCAGAAAATCACTTGCTAAAATTCAACACCCATCCTCGTTTGGATTTTTTGTTTTGTTTTTGCTTTTTCTGGTTTTTTGAGTTTATTTTCTTTTAGTAAAATTAGGAATGAAAGCATCTTCGTTCATGTAGCAACAAAAACTCAAACTGAGAATCAACATCATACGATGAGTGGTGCACAATCAAAAGCAAGACAAGATGGCCGGGGCGGTGGCGCACACCTGTAATCCCAGCACTTTGGAAGGCCGAGGCAGGCAAATCACCTGAGGTCAGGAGTTTGGGACCAGCCTGGCCAACATGGTGAAACCCTGTCTCTACCAAAAATATGCAAATTAGCTGGGCATGGTGGCGCATGCCTGTAATCCCAGCTACTCGGGAGGCTGAGGCGAGAGAATTGCTTGAGCCTGGGGGACGCAAGTTGCAGCGGGCTGAGATTGCACCACTGCACTCCAGCCTGGGCAAGAGAGCGAGACTCAGTCTAAAAAAAAAAAAAAAAAGAAAGACAAGATAACTGCAGCCATCACCATTATTTGGTATTGTTCTGACAATTTTCACTGATAAATAATACAAAACACTTAAAGTATGTGAAACATTTGATTGGAAAAGAAGTGACATTATTATAATTTGGACAAGCTGTGACTCTCAACCTAGAAAACTGAAGACATTAACAAAAAATTAGAACTAGTTAAAAAAAACTTTAGTAAAAGAAGCTGGAAAGAAAATTAATATATGAAATGAATTCCTTTCCAACATACTAGCAATAAGCAATACTCATTTGTAAAAAATGTAATGGAAAAAAAATCCTGGGCAAAATAGTGACAAAACCCAAACTATCTTAAAATAATCTTTAAAAAAATGGGTGGAACCTGTGAGAAAAAAAAAAACCCTGAATCTTTATGAAAAAAACCAAAACTATGAATCTTTACTAAAAGAAATAAATATGAACAGAATAAGAGGCACGTCTGACGGATGAGAACGATGGAGTTTTTTGAAAATGATAACTCTTCCCCAAAATCAAGACTTAACACAATTCCAAGAAAAATCAGAGTAGAAAAAATTTTTGGAAGTGACAAGTTTTTCTATATGTCATCTAAAAGATAAAATTCTTGGCCGGGTGCGGTGGCTCAAGCCTGTAATCCCAGCACTTTGGGAGGCCGAGATGGGCGGATCACGAGGTCAGGAGATGGAGACCATCCTGGCTAACACGGTGAAACCCCGTCTCTACTAAAAATACAAAAAACTAGCCGGGCGAGGTGGCGGGCGCCTGTAGTCCCAGCTACTCGGGAGGCTGAGGCAGGAGAATGGTGTAAACCTGGGAGGCGGAGCTTGCAGTGAGCTGAGATCCGGCCCCTGCACTCCAGCCTGGGCAACAGAGTGAGACTCCATCTCAAAAACAAAAAAAAATTCTCAAGAAGGTTTTGCAAATGAAGAATATGAATAAAAAGAAGATGCTTGGCCGGGCGCGGTGGTTCAGGCCTGTAATCCCAGCACTTTGGGAGGCCAAGATGGGTGGACCACTTGAGCCCAGGAGTTCAAGACTAACCTGGGCAACATGGCAAGACCCTCTACCAAATCTATGTACACACACAGAAATTAGCCAGGCGTGGTGGTATGTGCCTGCGGTCCCAGCTACTCTGGGGGTGAAATGGGAGGATCCCCTGAGCTTGGGGATGTTGAGGCTGCAGTGAGTCATCCAGCCTGGGCAACAGAATGAGATGCTGTCTCAAAGTTTAAAAGAAGAAGAAGAAGAGGCCAGGTATGGTGACTCATGCCTGTAATCCCAAGACTTTGGGAGGCCGGGGCAGGAGGATCATTTGAGGTCAGGAGTTCAAGACCAGCCTGGCCAACATGGTGAAACCCCGTCTCTGCTAAAAATACAAAAATTAGTTAGGCATGGTGGTGCATGCCTGTAATCCCAGCTACTCGGGAGGCTGAGGCAGGAGAATTCCTTAAACCCAGGAGGTGGAATTTGCAGTGAGCCAAGATTGAGCCACTGTCCTCCAGCCTGGGAGATAGGGTGAGACTCTATCTCAAAAAATAAAAAAAATAAAATAAAAATAATTTTTTTTAAAAAGAAGGAGCTGAAGAAGGTGTTGGCCTAAGTAATTTTGGAAATGAATGGAATCTGTAAGACTAAAAGCAAAAAAACTGTATTCTAGTTAATAAAGCTGTTTCCCATGGGGGTCCTCCTCAACAATTCTGAAAGCACTATAAATGTATACTGGAACTAAACAGTAAAGTAAAGGGATGGTGGACGGCAGGAGGCAGGTTTGTCACTGTTAGATGTGGAGGTTACAGATAAGGCACGGGAAGAGGTTTGACTATCCATATACCTAATATATCTAATCCAATAACAAACACGAATTAGAGTTGAAGCTTTCAGCATGAACTCATGTTTAGCTTAATATAGACACAGATGATTACATAGAAAACTATTTATAGATACAAGTACATAGACAGGTATGTATACAACATACATCTCCTTACCCTGTGAGTTAAGGGAGGTTTTAGAAGTAATGGCACCTCAGCACCAACAAACACACTTAGCACAGATATCCTGGTTTCCAGTCACAGGAATCAGGGATCCTTGGAGAAACAGTGAATTCAAGGACTGAGGCAGGAAATACATAAGATGAGCCTGGAGCCTCAACCAGTGCCAGAAAGTAGGAATGTGGAAAAAAAAAAAGAAAAGAAACATGTACACAACGTGAGGGGTGTCCAAGGGACACAGAAACCAACTGAACGAGCTCCCGACGACCACAGCCAGAAACATTTGAGGAGCAACATAAAGTGGTTTAGAATCATAACACAAAGTATAAAATAGCTAGCCATGATTCTATGCTGATGTAGATAAGTGATTAAATTAATTAATAAATGGAGCAGAAGAGACAATTCTCATGCAGAATAATTCCAAATAATCCATGTAGATAGATACTCCCCCGCCAAGGACGTGGATCGTAGCTCCCCCCTTTTTAAATGTGGGCGGCACACAGTGACTGACTCTCTTCCAGAGAGCACAGTATGGAAAGAGAGAGGGGAAAATAGTAACTCCATTGTGGAGAAAGCTGCAGACTACTACCCGAGTCAGGCAATCAAGCTTAACATCAACAGAGTTCCATCACCGTGATAACGTGTGCTCTTGATATGAGATGATGACAATGGTATTTTCACGCTGGGTCTTCCTCCCGAAACATGACCCAGTCTAGCTTGAGAAAAACATCAGACAAATAATGATTGAGGGAAAATAGCTGATCAGTATTCCTCAAAACTGTCAGTTTCACCAAAACGAAAGTAAGCCTGAGAAACTCACAACCTGAGGAGCCGAAGAAGACACGACAATTAGTGTATCTTGGATGGGATCTTGGAGCAGAAAAAGGGCATTAAAGAAAAACTGAGGGGCCGGGCGCAGTGGCTCAAGCCTGTAATCCCAGCACTTTGGGAGGCCAAGACGGGCAGATCACGAGGTCAGGAGATCGAGACCATCCTGGCTAACACGGTGAAACGCCATCTCTACTGAAAAACACAAAAAACCAGCCAGGCGAGGTGGTGGGTGCCTGTAGTCCCAGCTACTCGGGAGGCTGAGGCAGGAGAATGGCATAAACCCGGGAGCCAGAGCTTGCAGTGAGCTGAGATCCGGCCACTACACTCCAGCCTGGGCAATAGAGCGAGACTCTGTCTCAAAAAAAAGAAAAAAGAAAAACTGAGGAAGGCCGGGGGCTGTGGTTCATGTATGTAATTTCCCTGCTTTGGGAGGCAGAGGCAGGAAGACCACTTGAAGCCAGGAGTTTGACACTGGCCTAGGCAACACAGCAAGATCCCATCTCTACAAAAAATTAGCCAGGTGTGGTGGTGTGCACCTATAGTCCCAGCTACCCGGGAGGCTGATGTTATTAACACCTTATATTACTATGCTACATTTATCACAACTAATAAATATTGATACATAATTATTAACCCAAGTCCACACTTTATTGAGATTTTCTGTTTTTCTTTTTGTTGTTGTTGTTTTCTTTTTGAGACAAGGTCTTGCTCTATTGCCCAGGCTGGAGGGCAGTGGCACAGTCATAGCTCCCTGCAACCTTGAACTCCTGGGCTCAAGCAATCCTCACACCTCAGCCTCCCAAAGTACTGGAATTACAAGTGTGAGCCACTGAGCTCAGCCTACCAATTTTTAAAATTTCAAGTTAAAGAATTAAATGTGAAGAGAGGAAAATAAAACAAAACACACACATGCATAAACCCTAGAAAATCTACCTAATTGGTTGTGTGACAGGAAAAAACAAAACAAAACAAAAAAACCTTTATAAGCACCTAAGTGAAGAAATCACAAAGAAAAAAAAGAAAAACAATAGATTTCTCTATACAAACATTTAAAACTTTAAAACACCAAGAATTACAAATACTAAAAGACAAACAACCAGGAAAAACACTAAGCACACTTAAAAAAAAAAAAACCGTTAAGGCCAGGCGTGGTAGCTCATGCCTGTAATCCCAGCACTTTGGGAGGCTGAGATGGGTGGATCACTTGAAGTCAGGAGTTTAAGACCAGCCTTGCCAACATGGTGAAACCCCGTCTCTACTAAAACTACAAAAATTAGCCGGACGTGGTGGAATGCATCTGTAGTCCCAGCTACTCAGGAGGCTGAGGCAGGAGAATCGCTTGAACCTGGGAGGTAGAGGTTGCAGTGAGTGGAGATCACGCCACTGCACTCCAGCCTGGGCAACAGAGCGAGACTCCATCTCAAAAAACAAAACAAAACAAAATAACATCATCAACATAAAGTCCTCATCCCAACTAAAAATAAAACCACTAAAACTCCCCGTGAAAAAATTTGCAAAGAAACTGACAGTTTACAAAACAAGAAATTCACACCAAAATTATCTAGTGAACGCTTGAAAGACATTGAACCTCACTAGCAATTGAAACAAGAGGGTATCATTTTCCATTTTTTAATTAGAAAAGAAATATTTTTATGTTAATTTCCAGTGTTGGGGGTGACTGCGCTGAAACAGCCCCCTGAAACGGTTCTGGTGGAAGTTCACTCTCCTGAAACATTCTGGAAAACTACTTGACGAGTCGTCCCCCAACTCGCTGTGTTAAAAATGGCTAGGAATTCCACTTCGAGGAACTGAAGCCTACATAAAAACCAATCAAAGATGCAGACAAAGATTTTAACAAGAGTTTTTTAGTAACATTTTAATATAGAAAAACTGAAAACAATCTAAATTTTAGCACCAGATCTTGGTTTCTACTACTATTTTCCAAAAACAAAAAAAGGAACCAGGGTTCTTTTGAAATGATTAGCAAACTTCTAACTTTCCTACTCTGGGAACATACAACTTTTTAATTTAGAAACTGTAAAATTTCTGAAGCACGGATCTTAGTTTGTCTCCAAGCACGAACAGTCCAGAACTACTGCTCTTTGCCCTGCACCTGCCTCTTGGGGTTTAGGAGAGGGGTTTCCTTTAAGAAAACCCTCCCAGGGCCGGGCGTGGTGGCTCAAGCCTGTAATCCCAGCACTTTGGGAGGCCGAGATGGGCGGATCATGAGGTCAGGAGATCGAGACCATCCTGATTAACACGGTGAAACCCCGTCTCTACTAAAAATACAAAACTTAGCCGGGCGCGGTGGCGGGCGCCTGTAGTCCCAGCTACATGGGAGGCTGAGGCAGGAGAATGGCGTGAACCCGGGAGGTGGAGCTTGCAGTGAGCTGAGATCCGGCCACTGCACCCCAGCCTGGGCGGCAGAGCGAGACTCCGCCTCAAAACAAAAACAAAAACAAAAACAAACCCTCCCAGTGTGCAGCTCTGGGAGCTGGAACAAACAGCTACAACCCCTATTTCTCAAGCTCCTCTTCCACCAAAGGGGATTCTATTTGCTGATTCAAAAGGCACAGCCAGGCCTAAATCACAGCTCCAAACGCTCAGAAGCCCTCGGTGGCTGTTCACAGCCCATTGAAAGAAAAGGAAATTCAAGTCCGCCAAGGCATCAATCAGCCCTGCAGTCATGGCTGCGTCCAATCTTGCCCCTCCTCACTTTCCCGCTCCACTCCTCCCATGCACACCCAGCTCCCACACACACCTGTCCCTCTACATCAGCCCTCCTGTCCATCCCCCAGTCCTTACCCAGCCAGTTCCACACGCCCCAGGGAATCCTCTGTTCCTGCTGTGTCCCCAGCACCTGGCATCTGCCAGGCAAACAGCCAAAACCCAGTAAACATTCATTGATGCTCTTCAAGCCCTACTCACAGGCTGCCTCCTCAGGGGGGTCTTTCCTTAGTCCCCTTCCTTGCTTACTGGTCCATGGCCAGGAGTTGGCACCTGAGCCACCACATGTCACTTTCTATTCCCCACCTGGCCTGTCCCAGAGGACTACCAGCCCGAGGAATGGACCCTGCCCCCTTCACACAGGCCCCCCTGTGGGCCTCCCTGGGCTCTATACAGGTCAAGGGTTTCATGATGTTGAAGTCTCCCTGATGTCTGAACCTGGGGGTGTCACTGGGAAGCTAATTTGGGGAACCAGGATAGAGTACTGGTTTTCCGTTTCATAGAGGATGGAGTAAGGGCGCTGAGCCGGGTGAAGGCTGGAGAACTGCATGCCAGCTCAGTGTCCAGAGAGGAGAGGGAAGGGCAGGGGTGGGCGGGGGGCTTCCTGAGGCTCGTGGCCACAGATGGGGCGGTGAGGACAGCCTCAGGAACCCTGGCCTGGGCTTCAGGACATGACATGTGGCTCCGAACGGCTGCTATCCTGCCGGGCCACTGGAGCCACATATTTCAGAGACAAATGTGGGTTATGATTCAGGAATGATGCCACCCTGGCAGGTGGGCCTTGGGGAAGTCTCATCAGTGTCCTGAGCCTCAGTGTCTCCAACTGTAAGATAAAGGGGTAGATTCGACGATCTCTAAGCTCCTTCAGTGTGATGTCTTCGGAAGCCCCAGAACAATTCAGAAAGTGGGTGAGAGAGCTGGGGAGACGGATGGTGACCTGTGTTCCAGTTCAAGTGCCGGAACAATTCACAGCCCACCTCCTCACAGCCCCCCAGCTTGGTTGCCCCCTGACTCCAAGGTGGAAGCTGTCCATCTGATGTTCCTAGAAATCTTTGTTTAGAGTCCTGGCTTCCGAGCTTTGAGCTGCAGAACCCAGTGGTGCCCAGAACTTCTGGAAGCAGAGGGGCCTCCAAGCCCCTAGACCACAAACTCAGCCTGAAGCCTACGTAGAGAACTATGTCTTCTCACCGTTTCGTCCATTTTTTAAGAACCTGTGATGGCATTGTGATTCATAAATGCAAATCCTTCTGAAAGGACTTGCTAGCTCATGCAGCCAATGGCCACTGTCTATTTCCTCAGTACAAGAACACTCTGCCGTACAATTTTGCAAGGAATCTGTGTGTGTGTGTGTGTGTGTGTGTGTGTGTGTGTGTGTGTGTGTGTGTTTGCTTTATAAAGTTATCCTTGACAGAGGGGTGAATGATAGATATGATAAAGCAAAATATGACTCAGAGGCCCTCAGTGGTGGGCGTAGACGGTTCCATGTACGTTTCTCCCCATGTTACTGTAAGTTTCAAATTTCCCATTAAAAAATGCTGGGGAGGCTGGGTGCAGTGGCTCATACCTGTAATCCCAACACTTTGGGAGGCCTAAGTGGGAGGATCACTGAGGCCTGGAGTTTGAGACTAGCCTGGGCAATACAGAGAGACTCCATGTCTACAAAACATTTTAAAAATCAGCCAGGCATGGTGGTGTATGCTTGTAGTCCCAGCTACTTGGGAGGCTGAGGTGGGAGGATCGCCTGAGCCCAGGAGTTTGAGGCTGCAGGGAGCCATGATTACGGCACTGCACTCCAGCCTGGTGACAGAGCCAGACCTTGTCGCAAAAAAAAGAAAAAAAAAGGAGTGTGGAAAGCAGTCCTGCTCCTCGACTGGGAACCTGCTGCTCACTCAGCAACCGCTCTCCCTGGGACTCTCTACAGTGGAGCGCCCAGGGACCCTGTAAAGGGCGCCCCTAACACTGAGCTGCAAGGAAGGGGGTTAAAGGGGAAGCAGAGGTGCAGCATGCAGGGAAGGAGTTAGGGCGGGACTCAGCTGTGAGAATACAGCAGGTGGAGGCCACGGCCAGCACACGAGAGGCGCTGCTCTTTCCCTAGGGAAGACAGGCGAGGGGGCAAGACCGGCAAGGCTGAGTCCGCTCCCCACTGCAGGGTCCGTAGTGGACCCCATTTCGTCCCAAGGCCTGCCTCTGGGAGCTGTTCCGGTCTCCAAACCTATGCTGGGAGCGAATTCTAAGAATTGGCCAAAGGAAAAACCCTGCAAAGGCTCGTGGAGTCCCAAGTCCTCGAGAGGACTGCCTCATTTCAACATCTCAGCAAGCCTGGGAGGCCGTCCTCACCATTTCATAGGTGGGGCCGGTAAGGCGCGGGAAGGTGAGGTCACTTGCTGAAGTCTCACAACGGCGCAGGAGAGTAGGGAGAGCAGGTTCCTCGAGCGAGGGAATGCTCCAGGGGTTGGGAGGGAAGGGACAGCCGCAAGGACTGCCCAGGTGCCCGGGGTCCCCGCAGCACGGATATGCCCAGAAGGCGCGCCCGCCAAGGTGTGGCGCAGCCCGCGACGTCCAGGTGCGTTCGGGGCCAACTGAGGGGGTCGGGCAGGTGAGCGCACCGCAAAGGGGGCGCCCGGTAGGCGGGGGCGCGGGGGCGCTACCTGGGTCGTGGAAGGGCACCAGCGCGTAGTTGGCAATGGCCTGGCTGCGGCGGCTCAGACTGCGTTCCAGAATGCGCGAGGCGCCGTCTATCACCTGCATCAGGTCGTCCCACATGGAGCCAGTGACGTCGAAAACGAAGGCCAGGGTGGCGTCCCCCGTGGTGGGAGGCATTACCGTCCCGGGAACTCTGGCCACCGCCACTGCCACAGAGACCACGGTCAGCAGCCGCAGGAGCGGCGCCCCGGGCATCATGCTGAGCGCGGCTCTGGCTGCGGGTGCTGCGGTGGAGGCACAGGTCGGAGCGAGCCGGCCGACCCAGTGCACACAGCGGCTGCAGGCAGTGCCTTGCTCCGTCGGGCCGCGGCCAGTGCGCGAGGGATAGGGGCGCGCGGCGGGTCCCCCTGCTGGGCGCCAGAAGCGGGTCCTAGAGCCCACCCCGTTCAGGGTCACAGGCCCGCCTCCTCCGCTCCCCCCACCGTGACTCAAACTTTCCCAGCCCCACTGTTCACCCGTCCAGATCCGAGGTTAGGGGAGGACGCGGGGCGGAAGGCAGAAGGGAGCTGGGGCCCCTGCCAGGGCAGCGAGGGATGGGGACGCGCAGGATGCAGTGGACACCTGCGCCTCCAGCCGATGGCGCGCCACGCTGCGGGGGCGGGAGACAGGGAAGGGGAGGCGCAACGGCACCAGTCTCCCTCAAACCCCAACTTCCCCCATCCCTGCCTGGCCAAAGCGGACCCTGGCTTCTGCAGCTCCCTCCACCCAGTGCTGCGACCACTCCCCTACACCCCCACCCACCAACACACACACAAACTCCGCCATGCCTTTTCCTTCTGCTGGGTGGGCTCTGTGCTTCCCGGTTATTGCAAGCACTACTATTATTATAATCAACAAGAAGTCTTGTTGTTAACCATGTTCTAATCATTTTCAGTTATTTGCTTGAAGACTGGCTGCAACCCTAGAATGAAATACTAACCCTAAACCCATTTTACAGAGCAGCAAACTGAGGCTCAGAGAGGTGAAGGCATTTGCCCCAGGTCACTAAGTTCTCAAACAATCAAGACAAGATCAGAGGCCAGATCTAGAAAGACTCCAAAGGCCCAGAGCTCTGCTGCCTCCCTTGTGTTAAAAGACATTGTCACATGGTCGCCTAGTGACTCCAGATGATGAGGGCTACCCTCCTGCCCATCCACCTCCCCGGCCCCATGGGCTGCATGTGGGGTTGCTGGCTCCCACCTGAGGTGCTGTCTGGGACTGGGTTTTGCCTGGGCCTGGGTTCAGCCTCCTGTTCCATGGCAGATCCAGATGGGCTCAGGCATGGCTGCTTATCTCAGGCTGTGCTCTCGGGACCTGTTTCTAGGCCTCTCTCCCCACTGGCCTACGAGCCACTTGAGGGCAGGGCTAAGCCTTGGTCTACATTGGATGAGCCCCCAGTTCCCAGCCCAGATCCAAGCACATGGTGGGGAGTCACTAATGTTGGCTGAATAAATAAACAGCAGCTTTTGTGGATATGCCTGGTTTTGAGTCATGTGCGAGAAGGTAGCTAACCCCTCAATCCCTCCTCCGAGAACACCATGCGCCCAGAGACATGGCTGAGGGCTCTGGGTCTGTGAGTGATGGTGGGGGGTGGAAGCGCTTTCTTGAGCCCCGTCCCTGCAGAGTCCTCAGCCAGGAAGCCCCCACCCTATGCTTCTCCTTCCCCCTTCGGTCTCAGCTCAGACCCCACCTCTGAGGCTGCTTCTGAACCCTTGCCCTGCAACCCACATTTCTCTGAGCCCTGTCCTGGCTCTGACCACACCGTATGGCCCACGTCATGTCTGTGGACCTGCCCCTTCCACTCTGGCTGTGAGTTCTGTGGCAGAGATCCTGCACCTGGCCATGGTAGGTGCCCAAGGAAGGTTTGCCACCTGAATGGGCCAGCAGGCATCAGAGAAGCTTGGCAGCTGGGCGTTGGCCACGGTGGGAGGCAGCAGACATCCCCAGGGACTCCATTCTAGCCCAGAGCTGGGGTCCTAGGGAAACGGTCTCCTACAGAGCTACCAGTCTTGTGGAATATAGTGCAGCCAGGTGCCCAGACCCAGCAAGGGAGTGGAACTTGCAACCAAGTTCACAGGAAGTTGAGTCACCTGCACTTCTTAATGCTGGCTCTTTAAATCTCCCTGGGCTAAGTCTGTGATTACCCCCAGAGTCTGGGCAGGGCTGGGCCAGCTGTTGGAGAAAGAAGAGAGGCCCCAGCTGTGGGAAGGCAAAAGCCAACAGGAGCCAGGAACCAAGCAGGACTCACAAATGGTGACATTTCAGGCACAGTGCAGGGAACATCTGGGGACAAAGGTCCTTCGGTCATTCACACCACAAACATTTGCTGAGCCCAAGCTGCGGTCAGGCACTCTGCTAGGCAGTGAGGGCAGCAGCGGGGGATGGGGGGGATGAAGATGGAGAAGACATGCTTCCCACCCTGGGGAGAAGAGACATGTAAACAAATAATTCTAAGTCAATGAGATAAGTGCTAATAGAAGAATTACCAAGCACTCTGGGAGCTCAGAGGAAAGAGTGGCTGAGCCTAAGAGGTCAGAGAAGGCCACAGAATGAGCCTGAGAAGTCTTAAGGAACAAGCAGGGAAGGGTATTTGAGGAGCAGGAAGAGCACGTGCGAAGGCAGGAAGATCTGAAACACCCATCGACAGGTAGCCCTGCGTAACCAGTCAGGGGATGTGGAGCTGAGAACAGAGACCAGATCACAAAGGACCTCTGTTATCTTGGAAATGCACTTGGGGTTTTTCTGAGGACACTGGGGAGCTACTGAAGAATGCAGGCCAGGAAGCCACCTGATTTGATGTGCATTTCAGAGAGGTCACAGCATAGAAGTTCAGAGGGTGGACCTTGTAGATCCCAGGAAGCCACAAATCTACTCATCAAGGATGTAAGGGCAGAGCTGGCCCCAAACTAAAAAAGCAAGATGGCTCTCCCCGAGTTGGTCACCAGGGGCAAAAGGAATCATGGATTTGGGTCCTGAAATAGCCTGGCTACCTGGAGCAAGGCCCTCCCCTCCTGGAAGCTTGGTCTTTTCATTCATAAAATGATTTTGAGATGGAAGGGAGCTAACAAGATAACCTCTGATGTTTCTTGCAGCCTTATCACTCTGGAACCACTACCCTGGTCCCTCAGAGACAGACGAAGGATGCGAGGGGAAGTCTAGGCTCATCTGGGCACTGCTTCCCCCAACTGCCAGGGAAGAGAGGCTTGAGCAGGCACCTGTCGTCTGTCTGTCGTAGCTCCATCAAAGACTAATGTCTGACCTGACCCCAGTGCCCATCCAGGATGGCTGGAGGTGCTGCCCCAAGCACCATCCCCCTGAGTGCCCAGGACTTCCCAAGAATGTAAACATGGTCACATAACAAAAGTGAGCAAGGCTGCAGTGCAGCAGGTCCAGAGAAAACACAACTGCACCTCATCAATCAATTTCCATCCCACCACCTTGCCTTGACTGCAGGCTGCCTGGGAACCCCACACTTTTCCTCTATTTCCAGAAGAAGTGGTCTCAGTGGAGTTGTTTCCTAACATAGCACATTTGTTGTAGACAGCTATAGAGAGCAAACATATGCTGTGGGCCATCCACTTAAAGGAAACAGGCATGGGTATTGCTCAGCCTGCTGAGTTCAGCCCTGGCTCATGAACCCAGGTCTGTGCACTGTGTCTGCACTGAAGATCCATGTGCAGAGGGGCCACATCAAAACCCTGGACTCTGAATGCATAGCCAGTGCACGCAAAATGACTCTTCCCTACCAATAGCCCTTCCTTACTCTTCCCTATTCCCTGCTCCCTAAATGCCTTCTAGTCTTGGCCGCATTAAATCTGTGATTCTAGGCTGGGTGCGGTGACTCACGCCTATAATCCCAGCACTTTGGGAGGCTGATGTGGGCGGACGACCTGAGGTCAGGAGTTCGAGACCAGCCTGGCCAACATGGTGAAACTCCGTCTCTACTAAAAATGCAAAAAATGGTGGCAGGTGTCCATAATCCCAGCTTCTTGGGAGGCTAAGGCAGGAGAAATGCTTGAACCTGGAAGACAGAGGTTGCAGTGAGCCAAGATCGCACCACTGTACTCCAGCCTGGGTGACAAAGCGAGACTCCATCTCAAAGAGTAAAAATAAATAAATCTGCAATTCTAACATCCCCCACTCACTTCGTCTCACCCCAGCCCTCATCCTTGGAGAATCTTCTCTGTTCCTCTGAGAGAGTAAAAATACTAAGGGTGGAGAGGATTGGCCAGAGCCTCAAGGAAGGCCAGACCCCATACTGACCCCTTCCTCATGCACTCCCTCAACAACCTCAAATGTCAGTATCTCCTCTTCATGGAACAGATGAGACAACTGAGGCTCTGAGAGGTGAAGTCCTGTGTCTGGGGTGGGCTGTGTGTTGGCGTGTGCCTTCCCACAAATCCTGTGACCCACCCCACCATTCCATGCTGCCCCAGAAACACGGGGCAATGATTTATTCAGGAATCCCAACAAGCAGAACTTCTTGTAGAACTAACCAGGAGCTTGGTGTCTTCCTCAGACACTCTTAGTCCTCTCGAGCAATCCCCACCCTGGACTCAGACTCAAGCTTCAGACATTAAGCACCTTTGAAAGGCTGGAAAGTCACAGCCTACTCATATGTCACCAGAAGGCCTGGGCAAAAAGAGGAGGCAGAGAAATAACCCTGGGAATAAAGCAGAGGTTCTGTCCTGCCAGGGCCTGAGAATTAAAAAGTTTCAAATCCTTGTTTTGCTCCTCTAGGAAAAATTAAAGAATTCAGTAGGGGCCTGGAAAACAAAGCTAGCAGGAAGTTGGAGGAACTCACAAACAACTGGGAAGGTGAAGCTACCGAGGATGGGCTGCAGGAGCCAAGAAGTTAGAATCTGCAAGCCTGCGCCGAGTGCTCCAGGCAGCCAACACTAGAGGATTTACTGCTGAATCCAGCCCTTCTATGGACCAGCCTCCAAGTCACGTGGACCGTAAGGAATGGTTTGAGACCATCCCAAGAAATATTTAGGCAGTTCAAGAGATGCAGAAACTGTTGCCCATCCCCACGTTTCAAGAACAAACAAGTAAAAGCTAAACCAGGGCCAAGCGCTCTGAGACTCGCTCCCCACCACCCAGGCCTAGCCCAGTGTCCCCTGGACAGGGCTCATGCCCTACTGAGCCCCTGATGCTGAAGTCAGGGGAGAAGGAGCTCGCCTTATTGGCAGGGGTCATTCCTCACTGTTGGGGCAGTAAACTAAGCCTTGTTGTCATTTATGGCCATTTTGTCACCTTTATCATTGTCATCAGTGGCTTGCAAGAATATCCACAGTGAGTTGAAGTTTACTGTCTCCTTTTATTCTTCTGTCCTCTTTGTCTCTCTCTCTCTGTCTCATAATTAAAAATTCCATTTAACCGTTTTGTGTATTTTGGCAGACACTGTTGGCTTCCTACCCTAAATTCTTCCCTACCTTCTTCCTGGAAAGCTTGGCTTTCCCTCTGGCTTTCTGTCTCAGGTGACTATTCTTCCTCCACACGACCTAAGGAAGGGTAACCCCTTCCCCTCCCCAAAGGAAACCCTGATGGACTAGGTCACCCTGTAATCCCATTCCCCTTGCCAGTGACTGGGCTGGGAATGGGCATTTGATGCAATTTTGGGCAATGGGCCATGTAAGATTGTGTACTCATGTGTCTCCAAGAGACACAGAAGAACGAGGTCAGAGGACTTTTACTGCCTGGAAGTCTTGAAGTCTTATTCTAAAGCAACAGTAATTAAGACAGCATGGCAAAGGCAAGAGGAAAGACAAATAAGTCAATAGCACAGGACAGAGTCCAGAGATAGATCTACACACAGATAACCAATTGACTTTTTTTTTTGTGGGTACATAGTAGGTGTATATATTTATGGGGTACATGAGATGTTTTGATACATGCAGGCAATATGTAATAATCACATCATGGAAAATGGAGTATCCATCCCCTCAAGCTTCAAGCATTTATTTTTTGTGTTACAAACAATCCAGTTATACTTTTAGTCATTTTTGAATATACAGCTATCATTGACTATAGTCACCCTGTTGTGCTATCAAATACTACAGTCAATTGATTTTTTTTTTTTTTTGAGATGCACTCTGTTGCCCAGGCTGGAGTGCAGTGGCATGATCGCAGCTCACGGCAACCTCTGCTTCCAGGGTCAAGTGATTCTCCTGCCTCAGCCTCCTGAGTAGCTGGGATTACAGGTGCCTGCCACCATGCCCAACTAATTTTGTATTTTTAGTGGAGACAGGGTTTCACCATGTTGGCCAGGCTGGTCTCAAACTCCTGACCTCAGGTGATCCACCCACCTCAGTCTCCCAAAGTGCTGTGATTACAAGCATGAGCCACTGTGTCTGGCCCCGCCAATTGATTTTTGAGGAAGGTGCCAAGGAGGAAAGGAAAGTCTTTTCAATGAATGGTGTTGAATATCTGTATGGTAAAACAATGAACCTGGATCCCTGCCTCACACCAGACACAAAGACTAATTGCAGACGATTTACAGGCCTCCATGTAAAAATGAAACTAGAAGGCATCTAGAAAATTAAAAAAAAAAAAAAAAAAAAAAAGACACAGGGAAGAAGAAAGTGGAGTCCCTCTTCTTCCACTTAGTGATGTGATGTCTGCATAGGAGGGGAGGAGCTGTGCAGCCATCTTGGAACCATGTGGACACAGCCCATGGACAGCATGGAAAGAGAAAACAGCTTCAGAGCTGCCCTCCATGTGGCTTTCTTGCTATATGCAATAATGCATTTTCCTTCATTGTTAAGCTAACTGCATTGCATTCTCCATTACTTGCAGCCAAAAGCATTCCCACTGAGACATGCCTATCCTTTTGTTTTTCCCTCCTATGATGTAGAGTTTTACATAACTATTTATGTTCAGGCAATAAACACAAAACCATGAATGTAGGGAGACCCCCTGAAACTACTGCTACAGAATAAAAGAGGAAATGCTTCTGATTATTGTAAATACAAAATTACATACAGGATTGTGTAAAGACAATGCCAGGTCGGGCTGCCAGAATGAGCCAACAGTGTGTGATGTGTTTCCCCTGCAGAGAGCCTGTGAACGGACGTGCAGTCAGGGAGGTTTCACATCACCAAGATTCCTATCCCAGAAAAGCAGATGTTCATAGCTCTGGGAATGAAATGCGACCCTTGTGGAGAGCCTATAAACGGTTGCATGAGGGGAGCCTGTCCATATGGATAAGATAAGGCTATAAACGCCCTCATCTTGCCACAGCTCTTCTAGGCCTCTTTAAGGTTAAGGCATATTCCCTTCTGGTCTAACCGGTTGTCTAGCTTCATGTCCTGTTTCTATGGATTGTTTGTAACAAGCTTTTGCTGCAACTGTTACTGCTGATTAATATCTTGCTAATCATAGGTTATGGAAAGACTGTGTTTCTGTTTTAAGGCTCTGTTAGAAATTACTGATGCACACACTATATTGTAAATTCTTATCTCTGTATATTGTACTTCTGCATATAGATGTAATGTTAAAGAATTACTTCATCCCCATGTGACCATCTCACCTCATAATCAAATGACCCTAAATCCCTCACTAACCTACCCCCGTCCTCACTAAACTTAATAATAAATGCTGGTATATCCAGTGCATTGGCAGCACTGCGGGACCAGAAGGCAGTGACCCCCTGGACCCAGTTTTCACTATCTTGTGTGTGTCTATTATTTCTCGACCTGCCGATCCACCTGGGAACAAAGAAAGAGTGCCGTTGCATTGTGGGCTGCTGACCAGATCCCACAATACATGAACATTGACCTTCATGTGGAATTTAAAGATTGCTAAACTTTTTTCTGTACCTAGATTTCTCCTGTGTTGACTTTGCAATCCAACCCCTGGGGCAGGTGCTGAGGCACCCTGAGGAAAGGGCTGTGATTGTGCAGTGCCAAAAGTGACCCACAAGGCAAAGTGTCTCCAAAGGACAGAGACCACAATTGACTCATTCTCATTCATACCCTTGAACCCAAGTACAGCATCCAGAACACAGCAGGAGCTCAATAAGTAAGTGCTGTACGAATGGATGGATAGCACAAGAAAATTCCAAGCCCTTTCTTTCATTGTATTATAAGCTCGCAAGCTTGAGCAGTACAATTAAAATACATAAACAGTATCTTAGTTTCTTTAATGACTCTCCTTAATTTACACTCTCTATTTAAGTTCTCCAGGTGTTTGAAGAATGTTATCAGAATCGGACAGTCACTGTGTTGGGGACAGGGCCATTAAAGCTGGTATTTCTTTTCCCTCCCTCCCTTCCTTCCTTTCTCTCTCTCTTTCTCTCTCTCTCTCTTTCTTTTTTTTTTTTCGAGACAGGGTCTTGTTCTGTCCCCAGGGTGGAGTGCAGTTGCATGATCATGGCTCACTGCAGCTGCAACCTCAACCTCCTAGGCTTAAGCGATCCTCCTGCCTCAGCCTCCTAAGTAGCTGGGACACACCACCATGCCTAGCTTTTTTTTTTTTTTTTTTTTTTTTTTTTTTTTTGGAGACAGGGTCTGTATTAGTCCATTCTCACACTGCTAATAAAGCTATACCCAAGACTGGGTGATTTATAAAGGAAATAAATTTAATGGATGCACAGTTCCACATGGCTGGGGAAGCCTCAAAATCATGATGGAAGGCAAAGGAGAAGCAAAGGTACGTCTTACATGGTGGAAGGAAAGAGAGCTTGGTGCAGGGGAACTCGCATTTATAAAACCATGAGATCTTGGCCAGGTGCCGTGGCTCACGCCTGTATTCCCAACACTTTGGGAGGCTGAGGTGGGCAGATCACCTGAGGTCGGGAGTTCAAGACCAACCTGGCCAACATGGTGAAATCCCATCTCTATTAAAAATACAAAAATTAGCCAGGCATGGTGGCAAATGCCTGTAATCCCATCTACTCAAGAGGCTGAGGCAGGAGAATCACTTGAACCCGGGAGGCAGAGGTTGCGGTGAGCTAAGATGGCACCACTGCACTTCAGCCTGGATGACAGAGCGAAACACTGTCTTAAAAATAAGTAAATAGATAAATAAGTAAATAAACCATCCGATCTCATGAGACTTATTCACTACCATGTGAACAGTATGGAGTAAACCACCCCTATGATTCAATTACCTCCCACTGGGACCCTCCCACAATATGTGGGAATTATGGGAGCTACAATTCACAATGAGATTTGGGTGGGGACACAGTCAAACCATATCAGGGTCTCACTATGTTGCCCAGGCTTTTCTTGTACTCCTGGGCTCAAGCATCCTCCTGCCTTTGCCTCCCAAAGTGCTGGGATTACAGACGTGAGCCACCGTGCCTGGCCAAAGCAGGCATTTCTATACAGCCTGACCTGCTCCCAAATCAAGACCCCTCCTGTCACAGCCATGGTCCCCCTCCACCTACATTTCCATCATTAGCACCATTTCCTCTTTGCTAAACAGCAAAAATGGAGAGATTTGCCCCAGAAGCCCCTGTGATACTGCACTGGGATCAGACAAGACATCCCTTCCCTTTTCCCATCAGCACATTAGCTTGGACTGTTCAACAGATAAGCTCTTGTCAACCAGAAGATTCTGAAAGCTGTCTTCAAGGGAGTAGAAGGGAAGCATGACAGCCAAGAAAAATCATTTCAAAGCACTTGAAGATGCCAGGTCAAGAGAGAGGGCGGTGGAAATGAAAGATGGTGTAGTCGCTGCGCAAAACAGTTTGGCGGTTCATCAAAAAAATTAATCGTGGAATTATTATATGACCCAGCAATTCCACCACTAGGTATATAGCCAAAAGCATCGAAAACAGGTGTTCAAACAAAAATGTGTACAACAGTGTTCATAGCAACACTATTCACGACAGCCAAAAGGCGGAAACAACCCAAATGTCCATTAATGAACAAAGGGATAAACAAAATGTAGTAGTAATCATACAACAGAATATGATTCAGCAATAAAAAGGAATGATGTACTGATCCCTGCTACAACATGGGTGAACCTTCAAAACATTATGCTAAATAAAATAAGCTGGATGTAAAAGGCCACATATTTTGTGATTCCATTTATATAGAATCATATAAATAGAATCTGGAAGAACCGAGAATAGGCAATTCCACAAAGACAGAAAACAGTTTGGTGGTTGCTAGGGGATGGGGATAGGAGAGATAAGGAGTGACTGCTAAATGGGTACAGGGTTTCTCCTTGGGGTGATGAAATATTCTGGAACTAGATAGTGGTAATGGCCACAAGACATCATGAATGTACTCAATGCTGCTGAATTGTACACTTTAAGATAATTACAATGATGAATTTTATGTTATGTGTATTTCTTTCTTTCTTTTTTTTTTTTTTTTTTTTTTTTTTTTGAGACAGGGTCTCACTCTGTCACCCAGGCTGGAGTGCAGTGGCACGATCATGGTTCACTGCAGGCTCAAACTCCTGGGCTCAAGTGATCCTCCCTCTTCAACCTCCTGAGTAGCTGGGACTACAGGCATGCACCACCATGCTCAGCTAATTGTTTTGTTTTGTTTTTATGAGACAGAGTTTCAGCCTGTCGCCCAGGCTGGAGAGCAGTGGCACAATCACAGCTTACAGCAGCCTCCATTTCCCAGGCTCAAGTGATTCTCTTGCCTCAGCCTCCCGAGTAGCTGGGACTACAGGCATGCACCATCATGCCCAGCTAATTTTTGTATTTTTAGTAGAGATGGGGTTTCACCATGTTGGCCAGGCTGGTCTTGGACTCCTGACCTCAAATGATCCATCCGCCTCAGCCTCCCAAAGTGCTGGGATGACAGGCATGAGCCACTGCGCCCAGCCTCAGCTAACTAAAAAAAAAAAATTGTAGAGAGGGGATCTCACTATATTGCCCAGGCTGGTCTTGAACTCCCGGTCTCAAACTATCCTCCTGCCTCAGCCTCCCAAAGCACTGGGATTACAATTATCACATTAAAAAAAACAGTATGGCTGCCTGGGAAGGGTGGCTAGAAAACCAGAGTAAGGGGATCTCAAATGACCAGGGGACCCGGGGAGGCCGGCTGGGGCCACCCTCTGCATCTAAGTGAGGCTGAGCCCAGCCTCTGCAGTGGGAGTGATAGATTCCGAGCCCAGGCCAGAGTTCTCTTACCTCCTTGGACCCCTCCCCACTCGTCTCCTTTAAGTACCTGTCAATTCAATTTAGGTTTGTGAAGTCTCCACTAAGGAATCCACAGTGTCACCAAGATGATGTCAATCAAGTAAAAAGATCAATCCTAACTATTGGGCCATGACAGTTGACCTTTGATGAAAGCAGAGAATTGCAAAAGGAATTAGATTAAAGATGTTTAATTAATGGTGCCTGGAGCTGCTTCCCAAGAAACGCCATTTGGAAAATCTGAAGGAAAGAAATGTTCCCAGCCCAGACAGCGAGCCATGACCTTCTTAGCCTGAAGAGGAGCTGCTTGCCAAGGGCCAAGATTTATGGGGTGGACTCCGTTAGCAAAGGAGATGTAATCACATCTCACTTGACATTTAGTAGAAACAGGCCTACATCCCGGGAACAAAAGCATCAAAAACAAAGTGGTTAGTGGCTGCTGCACAGACACATACAACATATACATTTGTCTTGAGTTTGAGCCACCCAAACATCGAGTTTAGGAATGCCCCTGCTTATGAGGCTTAGTGGAATACAGAACTTGCCTGCTACTGCAGATGCTAAGATGCCAGTTACTCGCTTTCCCATCCTCTCCTGCAGCTGAGGCAAGGGCTTGTCATAATCTCTGCCCACCAGATACACTCCAGCTGGCCTTTGGATTTGGAACCAGAGACACAAAGAAGCTGATGGCCCCTTAGTGGCAGTAGAAGCAGAAGTTCCTGGCGTGGTAGGGGCAGTTGAGCGAGCGACAGCCTCTATTCATCAGACTAGGACTCCGATGCCTTCAAGGGCTTGTTTCTGCCTCGGTAGCGCCAAGCAGAATTCTGTAGCTCACCTGTGAGCACTTGATAGTGCTGCTTAAATCAGCAGAAGCCGGCTTCTATTGCCTGCAATTAAGAACACAGTTCCCAGGTGCAGTCGCTCAAGCCTGCAATCTCAGCACTCTCGGAGGTGGAGGCGGGCGGATCACCTGAGCCCAGGAATTTGAGACCAGTTTGGAGAGCATGGCAAAACCCCATTCCTATAAAAAATACAAAAAGCGGTCGCCTGTAGTCCCAACTGACTCAGGGGCTAAGATGGGAGCATTGCCTGAGCCCGGGATGTCGAGGTTGCAGTGAGTTAGGTTGCAAGGAGTTAAGACTGCACTGCAGCCTGGGTGACAAAACAAGACACTCTCTAAAAAAAAAAAAAAAAAAAAAAAAAGCAGCTCATCCCTTCTAGTAGTGGCGTCCAACAAACCCCTGCCAGAGTAGTCATGTGACCCAACCTTAACCAATCATAATGTCTCATCCCTCCAGTTACAGTGACTGGCCCAAAGTTGGGCATGTGACCCACACAGAGCCAATCAACATCTTTCCCTGGGATGTTTCTACTGTGGAAGAATCCCTTTCCCTCTGGGGTCGTGGAACTCAAAGACTATAAAACAGGGAAAGGGGGCGGGGTGGGGCACGGGGGCCAGCAGCCGTGTTCCCCACACTCAGGGAGGAGGTCATCTGCAGTAGGAGAGAGTGAAGCCAACAGGGACAAGAAGGCAGAGAGAGGAAGAGAAGCCGGGTATCCTTTGAGTCCCGGGTCCCACCATACTTTCTGTGGTGTGGTTATGCAAATCTGTAAGTTCCTTTTTTTTTTTTTTTTTTGAGACAAGGTCTCCCTCTGTCACCACCCAGGCTGGAGTACAGTGGTGCAGTCAAGGCTCACTGCAGGCCAGGCACGGTGGCTCACGTCTGTAATCCCAGCACTTTGGGAGGCCAAGGCAGGCAGATCACTTGAGGTCAGGAGTTCGAGACCAACCTGGACAACATGGAGAAACCCCGTCTCTACTAAAAATACAAAAAATTAACCGGCCCTGGTGGTGGGCATCTGTAATCCCAGCTACTCAGGAGGCTGAAGCAGGAAAATCACTTGAACCCAGGAGGCAGAGGTTGCAGTGAGCCAAGATCGTGCCATTGCATTCCAGTCTGGACAACAGAGCAAGACACCATCTCAAAAAAAAAAAAAAGGTTCACTGCAGCCTTGAACTCCTGGGCTCAAGCAATTCTCCCACCTTGGCCTCCTGAGTACCTGGGACCACATACACACCACCACGCCCAGCTAATTTTTTTTTTATTTTTGTAGAGTGGGTGGGGGGTAGTCTCTCTATGATGCCCAGGCTGGTCTCGAACTCCTGAACTCAAGTGATCCACCTGCCTCAATCTCCCAAAGTGCTGGAATTACAGGCGTAAGCCACTGCACTTGGCCCTATAAATTCCCTTTTCTTGCTTAGTCTCATTTGGATTGGATTTTTGCCATTTGTAACAAAAGTCCTAAGTAATGGAGGTGGAGAAATGTTGCTTTATTCAGGACATGGCCTCATGGGCCTTTCTCTTGGGATGACAACTGACTTACAGTTAAACGAAACAAAGTCCCTGTGAACAAAAACATCTTTGGCAGAGCAGAGGCCAACATCAGTCAGCCAGCAAACATTAACTGAACATCTTCCTTAGTCGAGGGCCTGGTCTAAGCATTTGCACCATATGAAAACTAATCTGGCATCCAGCAAGCATTCAGTAATTGCTGGGCACAACAAGCTATGATTAGCATTGGTGCTAATCGTTCGTTTCTGTTTATAGGTCAGGCACGAGGGGATGGAAAGGGTGGGTTCAGGATTTGGGATGGGTTTTGGCCCCGTTTTTTCCAAACATCTCTAAAGCCCCACCCTAAGTGGTTCCTTCTAGCTCTGTGGACTTCAAGAAGGGAAAGATATATTTTTGTGGTTTTTTTTTGTTTTGAGACAGAGTTTCGCTCTTGTCACCCAGGCTAGAGTTCAATGGTGCCATCTCAGCTCACTGCAACCTCCGCCTCCCAGGTTCAAGTGATTCTCCTGCCTCAGCCTCCCAGTAGCTGGGATTACATGCGCCCACCATCACACCCAGCTAATTTTTGTATTTTTAGTAGAGACAGGGGTTCACCATGTTGGCCAGGCTGGTCTCGAACTCCTGACCTCAGGTGATCCACCTGCCTCAGCCTCCCAAAGTGCTGGGATCACAGCCATGAGCCACCGCGCCTGGCCATATTTTCTGATGTAACCAGAAAAGTGCGCTCACTGAGGGAGTTGGTGACCTGCTCTTGGAGAAAGCAATCCACTTTAAATACAGTGCTTTAATCATTAAAGAGTTCCCTGAATTCCAGCTTGTAACATTCTTGCCAAATCTCCCCTCCTGGCTTGGGGAGCTCAAATCTGTACCTTCTGGGCCTGGAATGAGAGAAAGACTAACCCCCCGCCCCCTGACCCCCACCCAAAGCTTCTGCAGGATGTTCTTCAAATTAACACATTGAGCATGATGGCTTGGCCTCCATCTGACCTTCAGGCCTCACTCAGTGAGGCATAATAGCCAAAAGAAACACAAGTGAGAATCAAAGGCATCAGAGTCAAGTAGTTCCCTATTGAAGACTCTTGGAGTCTTAGCAAAGGCAGAATCACACCTCAAAAGCACCCGCTTAACCTCCCAAAAGCCCCTTTCAACACGTCTCCCCGCAATGTCTGTCATCCTTACAGCTGCTCCTCTAAATTCTCTTCTCCTTCTCTTGCTTCAGCTCTCCTCTCCCTTCCAAATCTGTGATTTTTCCCAACCAGTTGCGGTGGCTCCTACCTGTAATCCTAGCACTTTGGGAGGCTGAGGTGGGAGGATCACGTGAGGCCAGGAGTTTAAAACCACCCTGAACAACATAGTGAGACCCTTTTCTACAAAAAATTTTAAAAATCATCTAGGCGTAGTGATGTGCACCTGTGGTCCCAGCTACTTGGGAGGCTAAGGTGGGAGGATTGCTTAAGTCCGGGAGTTCAAGGTTATGGTGAGCCATGATCACACCATTGCATTCCAGCCTGGGTGACAGAGCAAGATCCTGTCTCTAAAAAAATAAATAAATAAAATATAATTGTCTCCTTCTAATAGTGATGAGCTCTTTTTAAAATGCAAATAAATTTAGCCCTTTTAGACTTGCCCCAACTTCTCCACCCATTACCCTCCTTCAGCCCACCAAGCTTCAAAGAAAACAACAAAACGTTCATTAGGAGATCAGGAGGAAAAGGCAATGATTACCCAGACTGCACCCAGCCCTCATCAAAAAACAAAGCAGGCTGGGCGCGGTGGCTCACGCCTGTAATCCCAACACTTTGGGAGGCTGAGGCGGGTGGATCACCTGAGGTCAGGGGTTTGAGACCAGCCTGGCCAACATAGTGAAACTCCATCTCTACTAAAAACACAAAAATTCGCTGGGTGTAGTGGTGTGCACCTGTACTCGCAGCTACTCGGGAGGCTGAGGCAGGATAATCACTTGAACCTGGGAGACGGCAGTTGTAGTGAGCCAAGATGGCATCACTGCACTCTAGCCTGGCTGACAGAGTGAGACTGCACCTCAAGGAAAAAAAAAAAAATCAACAACAACAGAAAAACAAAGCATACGTGTGTTTGGATATACATAGGTGATGCCTGAAACTCAAGCATTGGAGCAAGAAGACTGACAAGATTTAAATGTGTGTCTCTCTCCCAAGATGGTGCAATTAATGACCCCAGTGTTGCTATGAAGACCCGGCACCATGCTCTGACTCAGACTGCTGGGTGACCAAATCATCTTGTCCTTCAGAAGTAGCATTTTGTCCTCTACTTGACCAATTTCTGCATATGGTGGCTTAACTTCTCTCAGTCATTGATAAAACTAGTAGATAGAAAATCAGCAAGGATGCAGAATGACCATACCACCAACCACCTGTTTCTCGTTGACATTTAGAGAATACTCCACCCAACAATGTCAGAATACACATTCTTTTTTATTGCAACTGGAACAGTCACCAAGATAGAACAAATCCTGGGTCATAACAAACCTTAAGAAATTCAAAATAATTAAGATGTATAAAGTATGTTCTTCTACTATAGTGGAATTAGACTAGAAATCAATAAGGAAAATAAAATACAATACCAAAATATTCAGGATGCAGGTAAGGCAGGGTTTGGGGAAAATTCATAGCATTAAATGCTCGCATTAGAAAAGAAGAAGCCTCAAATCAATCTAACCTTCTACTTTAATAAACTAAAGAAACAAAAACTATAAACCCGAAGGAAGGAAATAAAGAGATGAAATCAATAATGTGGAAATTAGAAAAAAATCAATGAAACCAAAAGCTGATTCTTTGAAAAGATCATTAAAATTGATAAACTTCCAGAAAGACTGACAGAGAAAAAGAGAAAATTTATCAATACCAGGAATGAAAGAAGGCATAAAACTACAGGCCCCACAGACACTAAAAGGACAATAAGGGAATAGTCTGAACAACTGTGAACATACACCCAACAGGTTAGATGAAATGGACGAATTCTTCCAAAACTACAAAGTACCAAAACTCTCCCAAGATGAAATAGATCATCTGAATTATACTGTAACTACTAAAGAAATTGGATTTGTGGCCAGGCACAATGGCTCATACCTGTAATCTTAGCACTTTGGGAGGCCAAGGTGGTCAGATTGAGGTCAGGAATTTGAGACCAGCCTTGGCAATGTGGTGAAACCCTGTCTCTACAAAAAATACAAAAAAATTAACTGGGTGTGGTGGCATGCACCTGTAGTCCCAGCTACTCAGGAGGTTGAAGTGGGAGGATCACCTGAGCCCAGGGAGATTGAGGATGCAGTGAGCCATGACGGTGCCACTGTATTCCAGCTTGAGCAACAGGGTGAGACCTGTCTCAAAAAAGAAAGAAGGGGAAGGTGAAGGGAAGAGGAAGGGAGGTAGGGAAGGAGGGAAGAAGGGAGGGAGGGAAGAAGGGAGGAGGGAGAGAGAAAAGAAATTGGATCTGTAAAACTTTTTAAAAAGGAAGGTTTCATGCCAAGATGGATCATTGCTAAATTCTACCAAATGTTTAAAGAAAAAAAAAATCAATTCTACTCAATAAAGAAGAGAACACTTTCTAACTCATTTTGACACCAAAACTAAAGACCTATAATAAGCAAAAACTACAAACCAATATTTCAGATGAACATAGATGCAAAAATCCTCAACAAAATCTTAGAAAATAAAAATCAAATTCAGAAACACATAAAAAGAATACTACCCAAGACTACGTAGGGCTTTTCCCAGGAAGGAAAGAGTAGCTCAATTTTCAAAAACAATCAATGTGTAATTCACCATCTGAACAGCCTGAAGAAGAAAACCATACAATCATGGCCGGGCGCGGTGGCTCAAGCCTGTAATCCCAGCACTTTGGGAGGCCGAGACGGGCGGATCACGAGGTCAGGAGATCGAGACCATCCTGACTAACACAGTGAAACCCCGTCTCTACTAAAAATACAAAAACTTAGCCGGGCGAGGTGGCAGGCGCCTGTAGTCCCAGCTACTCGGGAGGCTGAGGCAGGAGAATGGCGTGAACCCGGGAGGCGGAGCTTGCAGTGAGCTGAGATCCGGCCACTGCACTCCAGCCTGGGGGACAGAGCGAGACTCCGTCTCAAAAAAAAAAAAAAAAAAAAAAAAAAAACCATACAATCATATCAATTGATTCAGAGAAAGCATTTTACGAAATTCAATATCCATTCATGAAAAAACTCTCAGCAAATAAGAAAGGAATGGAATCTACTTAATTTGATAAATGGCATCTTAAAAAACAAACAAAAAAAAACTACAGCTAACATCATACCTGCTGGTGGGAGAACACTTTCCCCCAAAATTGGGAACAAGACAAGGATGGCTACGCTCCTCACTCCTATTTAACATTATGTGGGATGTTCTAGTCAGCTCAGTAAGGCAAGAAAAATAAAAAGCATATAGATTGAAAAGGAAGAAATAAAACCTTTCGTGTTTTCTGGTGAACGATTATCAGAATAGAAAATTCCAATGAATTTACCCCTCAAAAAGCTCACAATAAGTGGGTTTAGCAAGTGGCAGGATCAAGGTCAACATGCAAAAATTAATCTTACTTCTATACACTAGTAAGGAACCATTGGAAATCCAAAAATGGTAAACATAATTATTAATTATATTAATAATATAATTTATTATAATGTATAATTTACAATAGCTCCCAAAATAAAATAGTAGGTATAAATCTGACAAACTATATACTGGATTCGTGTGCTGAAAACTAATACAAATGCTGATGAAAGCGAGCAAAGAAACCTAAAGAAAGGGAAATACATACTTGTGTATGGATTGGAAGGCTAAGCACAGTAATTGATCTGTAGACTTAATACAATTCCAATGAAATTTTCAGCAGGTTTTTTTAGAGATATAAATGAACTGATTCTGAAATTTATACTGAAATGGCAAAAGAACTAAAATATCCAAGACAATTTAGAAAAGTAAAACAAAAGTGAAAGAAATTTCACCACTGAATTATAAGACTTACCATACAGCAGCAGTTATTAAGACAGTGTGATATTGGCAAAGGGATACATAGATCAATGAAACAGAATTGGAAGTGCAGAAATAGACCACACAATTATGGCCAATTGATTTTTTTTTTTTTTTAAGACGGATTCTCACTCTGTCTCCAGGCTGGAGTGCAGTGGTGCGATCTTGGCTCACGGCAACCTCTGCCTCCCAGGTTCAAAGCGATTCTCCTGCCTCAGCGTCCCGAGTACAGACGTACACCGCCACACCCAGCTAATTTTTTGTATTTTTTAGTAGAAACGGGGTTTCATCATGTTGGCCAGGCTGGTCTCTAACTCCTGACCTCAGGTAATCCATCCGCCTCGGCCTCCCAAAGTGCTGGGATTACAGGCGTGAGCCACCGCGCCCAGCCTGGCCAACTGATTTTTGATAAAGGTGCAAAGGTAATTCTATGGAGACAGGATAATCTTTCCCACATGTGGCCTTAGAACAACTGAATGTCTGTATGCAAAAGAAAAAACAAATAATAATAAACAAAAAATGAACCTTGACCTAAACCCCACACCTTATACAAAAATTAATTCAAAATAAGTCATAGATCAAAATATAAAAAACATAAAACTCTCAAACTTTTTTTTTTTTTTGAGACAGAGTTTCATTCTGTCGCCCAGGCTGGAGTGCAGTGGCGTGATCTCGGCTCACTGCAAGCTCCGCCTCCCACATTCACACCATTCTCCTGCCTCAGCCTCCTGAGTAGCTGGGAGCACAGGCGCCCACCACCATGCCTGGCTAATTTTTTGTATTTTTAGTAGAGACGGGATTTCACCATGTTAGCCAGGATAGTCTCAATCTCCTGACCTCGTGATCCGCCCGCCTCAGCCTCCCAAAGTGCTGGGATTACAGGTGTGAGCCACCGCGCCTGGCCAAAACACTCAAACTTTTAGAAGAAACATCGGAGAACAAATATTCACCACCTGAGGATAGGCAAAGAGTTCTTACACATTACACCAAAAGCACAGTCTATGACAGGAAAACTTGAGAAGTTGAGTTCATCAAAATTCATAATGTGGCCAGGCATGGTGACTCATGCCTTTAATCTCAGCACTTTGGGAGGCAGAGGCAGGCGGATCACCTTAGGTCAGGAGTTTGAGACCAACCTGACCAATATGGTGAAACCCTGTCTTCTACTAAAAGTACACATTTAGCCGGGCATGTAATCCCAGCTACTCGGGAGGCTGAGGCGAGAGAGAAATCGCTTGAACGTGGGAGGTGGATGTTGCAGTGAGCCAAGATCATGCCATGGCACTCCAGCCTGGGCAACAAGAGCAAAACTCCGTCTCAAAAAAAAAAAAAAAAAGGAAAGAAAGAAAAAAGAAATTTATTTCTCACAGTTCTGGAGACTGGGAAGTTCAACATCAAGGTGCCAGCATCTTTTAAGAGCCTTCATGGTGTGTCATCCCATGGCAGAAGGTGGAAGGGCAAGTAAGTGTGAGAAAGAAATAACCCAGTCCCACTCCTCAAAGCCTGCCTTTTTAAAATTTTTTTGAGACAGGATCTCACTCTGTCACCCAGGCTGCACTGCAGTGGTTCGATCTTGGTTCACTGCAACCTCTGCCGCTCAGGTTCAAGTCATTCTCCCACCTCAGCCTCCTGAGTAGCTGGGATTACAGGCATGTGCCACCACACCTGGCTAATTTTTGTATTTTTTGGTAGAGACAGGGTTTCGCCATGTTGGTCAGGCTGGTCTCCAACTCCTGACTTCAAGTGATCTGTCTGCCTCAGCCTCCCAGAGTGCTGGGATTACAGGTGTGAGCCACCGTACCCAACCAAAGCCTGCTTAAAAGGCATTAACCCACTCATGAGGGCAGAACCATCATGGCCTAATCACTTCCTAAGGGCATCAGCTCATAATACTGTTACCATGGCAATTATATTTCAACAGGTGTTTTGGAAGGAATGTTCACGGAAGTAGCACCCGAGCTTCGTTGGAATAAAAAGGCTTTTTCTTCTGTGTTTTTGGTATGGATCTGTTAAACATTTCAAGCTCATTCCACTGGATATAATTTAATCTTGTTCTTCATAGTTGAAGAGCACTCATAGCATTAAGGTGCAAAGTATATTATTTTTTATAATTATCAACTTAATACACACACACACGCACATACACACACACACAGGATTAGGGAACAGGCCAGGTGTGATGGCATGTGACTGTAGTCTCAGCTACCTGGGAGACTGATATGGGAGGATCACCTAAGGCCAGGAGTTGGAGACTGCAGTGAGCTATGATCACACCACTGTACTCCAGCCTGGAAAAGAGAATAAGACCCAGTTTCAAAAGGAAGGGAGGGAGGGAGGGAGGGAAGGAAAGAAAAGAAAGAAAGAAAGAAAGAAAGAGAGAGAGAAAGAGAGAGAGAGAGAAAGAAAGAAAAAGAAAGAAGAAAGAAAAAGAAAAGAAAGAAAGAAAGAAAGAAAGAAAGAAAGAAAGAAAGAAAGAAAGAAAGAAAGAAAGAAAGAAAGAAAGAAAGAAAGGAAGAAAGAAAGAAAGAAAGAAAGAAAGAAAGATTAGGGAAAAGAAGCTGCTCAGAGTTACCAGCTGGTGCTTCCACTGGGTCTGAGCCTGGTCTTGTTGACTGAGAGGCCAGGACATGGCACTGGTGACGTGCTACCCCTATGGACAGCAGGGACAGGGGCTCTGGGAGTGCTATGTGTCCTCCAAGCTGGTGCTCCCTGGCGAGGCTGCGCCTACTTGTAAGGAAATAGAGGAACACATTGAAAAACCTTTCATTTCACTTGATCATTTTATCATCCTATCATCCTTCTCTGTCACCTGCATCTTTCTAACCTCTCAGTTTTCCTCTGGCACTGAGCAAAAGCTTAGCCCACTTTGTGCTGGGGTTTGAGCTGGGGAATTTCCAAGCAGTGATTCTAGTGACAGTGATTGCAAACAGTAGGGCTCTATTCGATGTAAACTCATCACAGGCCCTGGGGCTCCAGTTTTCCTGTTTATCTAGCTATATGGGTCCTCGTGGCTCCAGAAAAGGCAGTGGCAAGGGCCAGGCCAATTCTTTTCTTTTTTTTTGAGATGAAGTCTTGCTCTGTCACCCAGACTAGAGTACAGTGGTGCGATCTCAGCTCACTGCAACCTCCGCCTCCCAGGTTTAAGCGATTTCTGGCTAAATTTTGTATTTTTAGTAGAGACAGGGTTTCACCATATTGGCCAGGCTGGTCTCAAACTCCCGACCTCAAGTGATCCACGTGCCTCAGCCTCCCAAGGGAGGAATTACAGGCGTGCACCGCTGCGCCTGGGCCAGGTGCCCCAGAGATAGCTCCCTGGGCGGTTGTGGGGGACCCCTGGGGGTTGGTGGGGCAGAGGCCATGTTGGCAGTGGGGAGCCTCCCTTGGCTATAGACTAGTTCATGACAGGCTCCTGGCTCAAGGTATTTTCCTCTCCAAAATTTTGGACTTGGACCCAGAGCTTGAGTGCAGCCTTACCGACGGCCCAAGTGGCAAGAAATAAAAGCTGATAGCCAAACTGATGGACCAAAATGAAGGGGCAACAACTTTGGGGTGGAGAGAATTGGATAATATCAATGATATTCACTGCTTTCACGTAGGAAAGGCCCTCAGACAGATCATCTGAGCATCACACAGATGCTCCCAGCAGCCCTATGGGAAACGTCCTTCTATTACCCCCACTTTAAAGAGGAGGAAACTGAGGCTCAGAGAAGTTCAGATTCAGTCTAACTCCAAACCCAACTGCTGGGGGGGATGCAGCCAGCACTGGAACCCAGAGAAGGAGCCTTAACTGCCAGTCATGCTGGATGAGATGAGAAACTTTGGGAGAAGAGGGACCTTTGCCCCAAATTTAATTTACAGCCAGATGGGTATGGCAACCACAGTAGCTTCAAGACATTTGAAAACCAGCCAGGAGCACCAAACAGAGCCAGCTTTCTCTGGCCCCACCTGCCCATCCTATCCTAGGCCTCCCCAGGTCCCCCACTGGCCAATCAGATTCCCTCTTATGGGGGAAAGCTCTTCTCCATCCCTGTAGAAAAACTGGTTAGGAGGGTGAGGATGGGGACGAGGCCTCGTGGGTCTCAGGGCTCACGGGAGTGGCCGGCTCATCACCTTCCTTTACTTCTGGGAGAGCCCTGGGCAGTGAGAGGCCAGAAGTCAGCCAAGGACACCTGCTGCCCTGCGGCCACCGGGGCTGGGTGGTTCCGAGGAGTCACGGATCTGACTTGTGCTTGCACCAGGAAGGTGGCTTCTCCTCATACGAGGGCTCAGCCCTGTGGCCTCGTGGAAAATTTCAGATTCTGGGAAGTGCTGGTTCTAGGTGACCCAAGGGAGAGGACATCAGGCCAAAGGTGATGCGTCACAGTGTTGGTCACAGTTTGGGGTCCAGTTGGCCTCAAATCCCCTCTCCGCCTTTTTTTTTTTTTTTTTTTTTTTTTTTTTTTTTTTTTTTTGAGACAGAGTCTTGTTCTGTCGCCAAGGCTGGAGTGCAGTGGCATGATCGCAGCTCACTGCAACCTCCGCCTCCCACGTTCAAGCAATTCCCTGCCTCAATCTCCTGAGTAGCTGGGATTACAGGCACCTGCCACCATGCCCAGCTAATTTTTGTATTTTTAGTAGAGATAGAGTTTCACCATGTAGGCCAGGCTGGTCTTGAACTCCTGACCTCAGGATCCACCCGCCTCAGCCTCCCAAAGTGCTGGGATTACAGGCATAAGCCACCGTGCCTGGCCCCCTCTCTGCCATTTATCAGCTGTGTGACCCCAGGCAAGTCACTGAGCCTCTCTGAGGCTGTTTCCTCATCTGGAACTGGGGACAACTGTAGCTACCTCATAGGGCGTAAGAGGAACAGCACAGGGGAGCGGTGGTGGCAGAGCCAGGGGCCAGGAGGGGCTGAGAGCCGGCCGTGAGCATGGCAGTGACCACAGCGGTGGCAGCAGCAGCACGCAAACCATGGGTCCGGGTACAATCTGCCAGGTAACGCCGTGCACAGGGAGTCCCACGGGTGCCCCCCCCACTGCAGCTCCGGGTGTGCCCAGGGTGGGAGGGGTGCCTGAGACCCTGCCTACCCACACTTGCCCTCTCCATTCCTGTGCCCTGGGGACCTCTGCCTGGGGCACACCGCATCCTGCCCCCAGACTTAGCACCCCCAGCCTTTGCCCACAGTCCATACCTGAGTAGCCACCCCCCTGGGAATGGGGGGGCACTCTCGGGATCCAGTGCCCCCAGTGCCTGGCAGGCTGTGGAAGGGACCTCCTTCCTGGGCCCAGACCCCTGCCCCTGCCTCAGTCTCACTGCCTCCCTCAACCCACCTCCGAGCCGCTTCTCCCTCCAGACACGGGGCCCCCAGCTGAGGGATCTCAGTGGGGCATGCGCCTTCCCCTGCAGACCTCGCCTCCCCATGCGACAGGCATCTGGGAGGGACCAGGGCAATAAGCCGCTGCCGGATCTGAACTTAACAGAAGCAGTCTCCCCAAACTCCCTGTGTCTGACCAAAGACAATGTCGTCGGAGCCTGGAAGACCCTCACGGACAGTCAGACTGGAATAGCCCCTTCACCCTGGGCCTCAGCGACCTCGTCTGCAAAATGTGGGATGATAATACCAGCACCGGCCTCAAGGGGCGCTGCTGCAAGGATTAAATGCGATAATGCGGGTGAACCCTACACACTGCAAGCACTCCGCTTCCGTTGCTATAATCATGCTCGTTCCTGTTATCACTTTGCTAATCATTAAAATGGGCGGAGTTACAGAGAACAGCCGTTCTGCGGGGCTTCCCAAGAAGCACAGAAAGGCGGGCCTCGGTGCTATGTGCTCAGAGCGCCCAGACCTGTGCCAGTCAGCGTCGATTCTTAAAAGGTGACCTCGTGCCTCTTCTTTCTGTGTGGCTTCATCCACTGGAAAAATCTACTGTCTTGTCTCATTGCCATGGAAGCACCTGCCGTTAACTCCTTTGCATTCCTCTCTTCCGCTGTGTGTCGATTTCCTGCAATCCTTCCTCTGCACCTTTGCACCTACTGTTCACTGCCTGGAATGCCCTTCCCTTTCCTCCTTGCCCATCTAGATCCTGCCATCCTTTAAGGGCAGCTCAAGTTTCCCCTTGTCCAGGGAGGCCCGTGGGGACTTAGGTAGGGAGAACAGCCCAATCCCCATCCCACAGTGCATCACTGGCCTGGCACTGCCCATCTGTGGCTGGTGTCCATAACCTTCCTGTGTGTGCTGCTGCTGCTGTTGCTTTTTTTTTTTTTTTTTTTTTTTTTTTTTAATTTTTCTGAGACAGAGCCTGGCTCTGTCACCCGGGCTGGAGTGCAGTGGCCGGATCTCAGCTCACTGCAAGCTCCGCCTATCGGGTTTACGCCATTCTCCTGCCTCAGCCTCCCGAGTACCTGGGACTACAGGCGCCCACCACCGCGCCCGGCTAGTTTTTTGTATTTTTTAGTAGAGACGGGGTTTCACCATGTTAGCCAGGATGGTCTCGATCTCCTGACCTCATGATCCGCCCGTCTCGGCCTCCCAAAGTGCTGGGATTACAGGCTTGAGTCACCGCGCCTGGCTTTTTTTTTTTTTAAGACAGGGTCTCACTCTCTGTCACCCAGGCTGGAGTGCAGTGGCACTATCACGGCTCACTGCAGTCTCGACCTCACTATGCTCAAGCAATTCTCTCATCTCAGCCTCCTGAGTAGCTGGGACTGGAGGTGAGTGTCACCACGCCTGGCTGCTTTTTTTGTACTTTATAGAGATGGTGTTTCACCATGTTGCTCAGGCTGGTGTCGAACTCCTGACCTCATGATCCACCTGCCTCGGCCTCCCAAAGAGCAGGGATTGCAGGCATGAGCCACCATGCCCAGCCTTCCTTCTTGAACCAAGTTACGCATTCGTCGCAGGCTGTGGCAGAAGCCTGGCACTGTGGCTGCCCAGCATATACACTCCGGGCTCTCATTCGTCCCTGTAGAAATGGGTGAAGGACTCTGGTTAGCTTTAGTCTTCTGCCTAGAAATCACTTAAGCAGCAACCAGCGTTGTGTTAGTTGGAGTCTTGTTCTGTCACCCAGGCTGGAGTGCAGTGGTGTGATCTCGGCTCACTGCAGCCTCCACCTCCTGGGTTCAAGCGATTCTCCTGCCTCAGCCTCCCGACTACCTGGGATTACAGGCACACACCACCATGCCCAGCTAATTTTTGTATTTTTGGTAGAGACGGGGTTTCATCATGTTGGCCAGGGTGGTCTCGAGCTCCTGGCTTCAAGTGATCCACCCGTCTTAGCCTCCCAAAGTGCTGGGATTACAGGCGTGAGCCACCGTGCGCGGCTTGGGAGCTCCGTTTCTCCCTCCTTCCAGACCAGCCCTTGCACCTTCACCTGCAGGTCCCAGCTCTGGCCTCTGGCATTGCACAGACCTGCCCCATCTAAGGGGGATGCCCAACATTCATATGTTGATGCCCAACATATGAATTGGGTCTTCAGAATCCTCGAAGAATAAAGTGGGCCCTCCACAATATCACAGACTTCCCCTCACCTCTGGAGCAACCAACAGTCCAGTGACTAAAATGGGACCTGCTCTTAGTCACCTGACGATGATACCATAGGGACTCTTCCCACCCTTTTCCCTGACTCTCTGAAGAAAAGCTGTTTTACTCTTTATCATACTTTTTTACCCCCAAGATCTGCTCATGTGGATGGCTTATTTCAGGTTTCTGGGAGGAAGGGAGCAATTTCTGAGGCAGGGGATTATAGAGACAAGAAAAGGTCTAGTCCCCAAGTCTTGAGGCCCCTGGAAGAATCCCTCCTGAGCTCAATCCAAGGCTAGCCTGCCCATTCCCCTTCCTGTGGTTACCCAGTGAAAACCCAACTGGCCCGGTCCTCAGGGGCTGCCCTGGGTTCCCCAATAACCTAGAGCCTCTAGGTCCCTAGTCCTTCTGCAAAAGAAAGTCTTTCCCAGAGGAGTCCCTCTGGCTGGGACCCTCAGTCCCCTGAGCCCTTGGAGGAGGAAGGCATAGTGGGACAGGAAGAGGGAAAAGGCAGAAGATGGGGTGGAAAGGCATGAGCAAGCAGTAGTTACACCAGCACATGGCACTGTACAGTTGTTTATTAAATCACTTTGGCAAACATTGAGAGTTTAGATGCAAACATTTGCAGGTGGCATCAGGTCATTGAAAGCGACCCAGCAGATCACTGGGTACATTAGGGAGTACCTAAATTGGGCTGTTGACACAGAGACCCAGGATGGCTTAATCAAGATAAAGGTGTGTCTCTCTTCCTCCTAAGAGCCCCAGCATAAATGGTCCAAAGCTGGTGTGGCAGCTCCATGGGGTCAAAAACCCAGTTCTCGGAATGCTTGTTTCAGAGTCCTCCATCCAGCCAGCCGGAAGAGGGAAGAGAGGGAAAGTTATGCTCATCATTCTCATCCTGTTGGATAGAACTGGGTCACATGGCCACACTCAGCCACAAGGGAGGCTGGGAAATGTAGTCCTTTGTTCCACATGGCCTTGTGCCCAGCTAAAGAGAGATAAGGGGAACAAGTAGAAAGCTTTTCCATACTTACACAAGCTCATTTTACCTAAACTCAGGGGGCCTTCCCAGTCCCTTTCCATGCCCACTGTCCTGAACCAGTTCCTCCAGACCGATGAACCTGGAGGGTAAGTTTCTGCCTCTGTACTACCTGGGCAGGAAGATGGCAGGGAGGAGGGGGCCACTGTAGGGCAGGGATCCACACTGCATTCCCACTCCCAGCCCAACTCCCTACTCTTCTCCCTGTCATCTCCTCTCTATGCCTGGGGATGCCCCGAGCTGGGCTTTGGGGAGTACAACTTAGGGAGATACTTTCTAACACGCAGGTATGAGTTTGGGGCTTGGGAGGGTCAGTGGGGACAGGGTGGAAGGCCCAAGGTGGGGAGAAATGGGACCTCTAGGATGGTCCCTCTAGGAGGACTCACCAACGCTGTCACACCCAGGGAATAGCAGCCAGTCTGAGCCATCCTGGTAAAGCAGGTGGCCAGGTCTGTGCCTCTACTGAGCCTCAGCCCACAGTAAGCCATCCAGTGCAGGCTGGCCTGGGGGTGAGTCAGCACAGGCTTTAGCCTGACCCAGAGTGGAGCAAGGAACCATGACCCAGCATGTGCCCTCAGCAACATGGTTTCTGAACCATGTCCCTGCAGACACCACAGCCAAGGCTGCTGGAAAAGACCTGAGCTTCCTCCACCAACAGCTCACCCCCATTCAAGCTCGCCCTTTGCTGAAACATTGCCCCTGCTACCCTCACAATGACTCTGAACCAGAGGTTGGTATTTCCAAAGAAAGGTGCCCATGCACAGATTTACTTTCAATGCTTCGGTGGAAACAGGACGTTGTGTGGGCTTGTAAATTACCTCCGATCTCTGCCTCAGGGAGAGCCCCCAAGTGTGTGAAACAGTCTAGTCAGGAATCAGCCCTCCAGAGGGTGTCACATTAGCATTTTAAATATGTACTTTTATTAAAATCTGCACCACAGAGTTTGTCCACACAAAGGATGTTAGAAGTCCCTTTTTATAGGAGAAGTATAATGTGGTGAAGATACATGCTTGGCTAGAAGGATTCTCGGAGCTCAGCCCTGTACACCACGAGGGAAGAGTGGCAGCCTGCTGCTTCAGGACTGTGCTGAGGGGCAGGACCTGGGGTCCTGGGGCCCCCACCCCCTGGATGGACAGGTACAGGAGCCTGTCTTTGTATCTACCTACTAGTGAATATCTGGACTTCTGGCAGAATTTTATCTAATACCTGCCTTCACTGCAACATTCCACCTCTGGCGAGGTTGTAGGGCAGGGGCTGTCATCACCTGCCTGTCATTGAGGGTCCATGGTTTTTTTTTTTTTTTTTTTTTTAGATGGAGTCTTGCTCTGTTGCCCAGGCTGGAGTGCAGTGGTGCGATCTGGGCTCCCTGCAAGCTCCGCCTCCCGGGTTCACGCCATTCTCCTGCCTCAGCCTCCCAAGCAGCTGGGACCACAGGCACCCGCCACCTTGCCCGGCTAATTTTTTGTATTTTTAGTAGAGATGGACTTTCACCATGTTAGCCAGGATGGTCTCGATCTCCTGACCTCGTGATCCGCCCGCCTTGGCCTCCCAAAGTGCTGGGATTATAGGCGTGAGCCACCGTGCCTGGCCGAGGGTCCACATTTTTACCAGAAGAGCCTGTCCGTTAGAACACATACCCAGCGTCAAGTGGTAGAGCCTGGCTGGGAACCAGCTCTGATTCTGCGTCTGTGGCCCCAACCACCGTCCCACACTGCCTTTCCACGCTGCCTTTGGAACCCTCTTGAGGGTCTGGGGAGTTCTGGTATCTTCACTCTAGGACCCGCCAGAGCAAGGCACAATGCTGGATGCCCGGCATGGCCACAGAGGGTGACATCGCTGCATCTACTTCTCAATGGTTGCTTCAACCCCGAAGCGGAAGTCACGTTGGGCCTCCGGCTTTGCCTGGAAGGTGGTGGCGATCTGATGGTTCCTTTCACTCTGAAACGTGTCTGAAACGTGGCCTGTGTTTGCAGGCGGTGTGGTTCATTCTAACATGGGCTGCTTGATCTCATCCATCTACACGCTTCCTGCGTCTTTCAAGAGCTTTTGGCCAAGAGCAATGAATTCTAACTGGCAGTGACGCTCCTGAGTCCACGCTGGCTTTTATTGCTCTGTGAATTCGTGTTCCTTTAACAAGCTATGACAGTGAAAACTACCACGTCTTCTGATCCGCCTCTCCCCAGCACGGCACGGCCTATGCATACCGAGCAAACACGGGGTAACTTGACCACAGCGGGGAGAGGAGGGCTCTCCTCGACCCCAGGTTCCAGGCCAAGGGTGACTCAGGGCGGAGGGGGCAGCCACACAGACTGCCACCTCTCGGGGTGCCTGCCAGGAGCTTACACAAGAGTTCCTCATCTCCCCACCTTCCCTCCCGACGCAACCCTCCATGTGGCCAGCAACCAACCTCTAGGCCCTCCACGCCTGGCCCATCACAGGTGCAAAAGTCACATGGGGTGAATGAATCATTAGCCTGAATCCCTGAGCCAATGGAGGTAGGACCCAACCGGACACACTGCAGTGCACACATCTCCCAGGGGTCCTCAAAGTGTGATTCCCAGACCCGCAGCAGCAGCGCAGCCCAGGAACTTGTCAGGAACGCAGATTTCCAGGCCCCTGCCCAGACCCTCCTAATCAGAAACTTGGGGGCTGGGCTGGCAAGCTGGGTTTGAAACAGCCTCCAATCCCGGTGATTCTGAGACACACTTGACCTTGAGAGCCACTGGTCTAGGCCAATGGTTTTTAGACATTTTTAAAGCAGCAGCCAGCCTCTCCAGATGAAACAGGCAGGACAGGGGATGTCGCGGGTGAGGCAATGGGCGGGACCTCACCCCGCTCAACTCTTGGCCTCACAGAAACACTCCTGCAGATTTTTCTGGTTTAAAAGTATACCCGGCCGGGCACGGTGACTCAAGCCTGTAATCCCAGCACTTTGGGAGGCCGAGACGGGCGGATCACGAGGTCAGGAGGTCAAGACCACCCTGGCTAACACGGTGAAACTCCATCTCTACTTAAAAATACAAAAAACTAGCCAGGCGAGGTGGCGGGCGCCTGTAGTCCCAGCTACTCGGGAGGCTGAGGCAGGAGAATGGCATGAACCCGGGAGGTGGATCTTGCAGTGAGCTGAGATCCGGCCACTGCACTCCAGCCTGGGCGACAGAGCGAGACTCCGTCTCAAAAAAAAAAGAAAAAAAAAAAAATATATATATATATATATAGACCCAAGGTTCTCACTTTGCACATTCTTTCCCTCTCTCTCTCCCTCTCTCTCTCTTTTTTTTTTTTGAGACGGAGTCTCGCTCTTGTCACCCAGGCTGAAGTACAATGGTGCGGTCTCAGCTCACTCCAACCTCCACCTCCTGGGTTCAAGCGATTCTCCTGCCTCAGCCTCCCAAGTAGGTGGGATTACAGGCACCTGCCACCACACCCAGCTAATTTTTGTATTTTAGTAGAGACAGGGTTTCACCATGTTGGCCAGGCTGGTCTTGAACTCCAGACCTCAGGTGATCCGCCCAACTTGGCTTCCCAAAGTGCTGGGATTACAGGCGTGAGCCACCACGCCCAGCCTACACATTCTTTCTCTTCAGGAAACAGGGAAGACAACACCCAAAGCCAGAGAAAGGGTGCCGCAAGGGGAAGAAACCTAAAACGAAACGGAAAAGAAAGAATGGAAACAGACAAAGCAACAGGCCCACACAGGGAGGCGAGGACGAGTCCAGGAAGCGTGTTTAATTGGCGTGACATGGACGACATACAGTAGGAACTCGGGGAGGCCGGGGCATGCTACACGGCCCCTGTCCACCCCTAGGCCTTGCCTTGACCTGGCCCCAGAGACACACACCGGCAGGTTCAGACAGGACAGCACCCCAAAAAGAGACTCAAAGGGGGCTGGGAAGGCAAGCAGGAAAGAAAATAACCACAGCCAGAAGACACTGCCTTTTGTTTGTTTTTGCAAGCATTACACCAATTTCTCTCCCAAGTGGCAGGCTCCGGGTGGGAGGCAGCAGCAGCCCAAACCGCTACCCCTGGGCACGAGCCTCTGCCTTTTCGACGGGCTTTGATGATGACACTCACATTCGGGTCTCACCAGGCCCCTGTGAGGCAGGCCCAGCAGAAACTCTTGCTCCCATCCAAGGGATGGGGAAACTGAGACCCAATGAGCAGAAGTGACTTGTGCAAAGTCCCGGAGGAAGCCGGCCACTGAGTCAGGCTGGGAGTGAGGTGGGCCTCCCTCGGGCCGGGGACCACTGCAGAAACAGGGACAACGGGGGACTGTGCAGGCTGGGGAGGACGACCCAGGGCTACACCATCCTGGAGAAGGGGCAGAGCCTGAGCCTGGATGCTAAGATGCCAAGACAGAAGATGGGACCAGCTGTTTATTCAACAAAAGCCTTTTATTCATTCAAAAATTAACCATTGGGTTTATTCCGCAGATATTAAAAAAAAAAAAAAAAAGAGGGGGGGGCAAGGCTTCCCATCACAGTGCCCTTAAGTTAATTCACTTGCTATCCAGGGATGGCCTAGCAGAGGGGTGTCTGGGAAACGCTGCCAGAAATGTGGTGGCCCACGGCCTCTGAGGACTCACAGCTCCCTCCTCACCTCCCCACTCCAGCCTCCCTCCGGACCACCCGTCCAGTGGGGTTGCAGCCCCAGGTGCGTTGGCGGCTTACCAGCACCAGGGGGCGCGCCGCGCTTCCTTAGATCTCTTAAAATCAAACGCTGAAACCGCGCTGGGGACACGGTGACTTTCTGCCTGGCGTGTGGGCAATGGAGGCTTTTTCCAGAGAGAAGCTGACTCTCCAGGAAGGGATCCCAGGCATCCTGACCTCCCCACCAACCCCCTCCCAAAAGAGACAAAGTTCCTGAAACCCCAGGTGCACTTGTCTAGGAAATGGGCTGTCAAATTGAAAAGCATTTCAGGGGAAGAGATGTCAGTACAGAGGATGACACGTACGCTTGCCTTGATGTTATTTTAAACGTGGCCTGCTTAGATCATGGAAAATCGGAACATTCTTCTAAGTCAGCATCAACACAAAGTGAGGAACAGACGCTACGAGGAAGACGCCAGGCCGTGGTCTACTGGCTGCCTGGGGCTGGTGCCTGCCCTGGCCCCAGTGTGAGGCTCTGCAGAGGGACTACGGGCGTGCCCTCTGCATCAGAGCATCTGAAGGGAGCCGCATTGGGTGGCAAACGCCGCTGTGGAGAGGCACACGGGCTGCTCAGGAGGCACCTGGCTTAGGATTCTGCAGCATCACTGCAGCTAGAGGCCTGGGGAGAGGAAGGGGCAGAGATCGGTCCCTGCCGGGCAACCTCCAGTGAAAATGGCCAGTGTCCAGCACCCTGCCAGGGCCGGGAAGGGTGGCCCTTCCGACAGTTCTGGGCTGGCTCGGGGTGGGGACCCACCAGCTCGCTGGGCTGCGGTCGGCAAGGATACCGTCTGCTAAGGTCAGAAGCCACACTTGTGGCTTCAAACCAAAAGGCCAAAGGGCAGGATGATGGAGGAAGGCCGGACACACCGAAGGGGTCCACATGCTTAACCCCAGACACCCTCAGCCACAGGCCAAGCTGTACAACAGTGTCAGTCCCATTGGACCAGAGAGGCAAATCAAGCCTCAGGCAGAGGCCAAAGAAAAGTAATTTGACCTGGGAAAGTCCTCCTTCATCCTCTCAGCCCCGAATCACCATGTTCATCCCCTGCCCCAGACCCCAGGTCAGAGCCTGGCTGAGAAACTTCAGCCATTGGTGCTGAGTCCCAGGTAGCCCAGGCCAGTGGCTGAGCAGGGAGCCGACCGGCAGGGGCCTCAAAGAATCCACCCTTCAAAGTGGCCTGTGAAGGTGGAAGCACTGACCCCATCCCTGCAGGATGTTGGTGGGGGAGGGGGGTTACGGTCGAGCCAGCATGCAGCCCTAGAGGGCTGCCAATAAATGCCTCAGGGGTGATGCTGGGGTTGGCTGAATGCTCCAGCCAAGGGGAACAGCCACGCAGCCCCACATAGCAATGTCGCTCCAGCAGAGGCCTTCCTCGGGCTGGAGACCTGCTTGCTGAGGGTGGGAACCGAGGACCAAAGTGTCCCCTCTAAAACATGGGATGATAGGCTGTTGACTTTGCAAAGCAGCAGCAAGAATTCTAGACCCAGGCCTGGCCCTGACAGTCTGAGAAGCTGCTTCTCACCTCAAGCCTTCCCTGGGCAAGGACTCCTTCTGGGCCCAAAGGGAGCTCAAGGGCCGGCGGGGGGGTGGGGGTGGACCAGGAAATGCTGCGGGAAGGGACAAGGTGTGCCATATGACACATTCATCTGTTGGAACAGACCCCACACACCAGTAGCCATGCAATAGGGGCTACGCTGTGACTCAGACAGTCCCTGAGGCTGTTGGGGTCGAGCAAACTTAACCACACAATCACCAGACACGGGAAACTGAACCCCAGGCCTAGAATTACACCATGTCAGCATGGAAAAGGGCCTTCAAGACCAACCAGCCCAGGCCTCCTCGCTCTGCAGATGGGGCAACTGAGACCCAGAGAGGGCAGGAGGCTGCCCACAATCAAAGAGCAAAGGCTGGACCTCGGGCTCCTACCTCTGACCCAGGGTGGCCTCACATTCCTGGTGATGGTCCTGGGAACGCGCCTGCCTCAGTGGCAGGCAGAGCTGGAAGCCTCCGTGAAGACGTGTGGGCCACAGCCCCAGGAGTAGGGACTACCTTGATGGGATTGCCTAGAACTCTTCTCTCCTTTCCTCCCTCCCAGCCTTTGAGCCAAGAGAGGGCCAGGGAAGGACGCCATGCAGTTTACTGGAAAAAGCAGATAGGAAGGCGGGAAGGCAGAGCAGGAGAGAGTCATGAACTATCTTCAAATCCCTCCCCAGCCCAGGTAGGCGGGCGTCCCCTTTATTTCTGCTAACTTAACTTCGAAGACCACCTCTCCCGACTCTGCCTGGGTACCCAATGCCCCTTCTTCTGGCTCCCAGCCTTAGGCGCTCTGTTTTCCATGCTGCAGCAAACACCAAAACAAGAGTTGAAAAACCTAAAGATGTCCCCTGTTCATCCTCGGAAAAAGTGTTATGGACCCAGAGGAGAACAGGGATGGGGGGACGGAGGCAAAGGGGTTCGGCAGGAGGCATTCGGGCTGGAGGGAACAGTGCATTAGCCATTTAGGAATTTCCACCTCTCCCCTCTCCAAAAATCAAACACAGTATCTGAAAAAAAAAAATTTTTTTTGGCTTCTTGGCCGCTGCAGGCCACCATCCTCCCAAGTCAGCGTGGGCAGGTGGGTCAGGGCGTGCACATGTAAACGGTGGGCCTGCAGCCCTGGGGAGCTGAGGACACACCAGGCAGCAGCAACAGTTAACAACCAATAAATAAAAGATATCAATTATATATGTATATATATAAAAAAAAAAAACCTCACTTTCCCCACAAAAAGCACAATACTGTTATCACAAAAAAATCATCATCCTCATAATTAATCATCCTACCCACAGAGGTGGTTTTGCTGCTAAAAGATGGGACGACAAATAACGTTGACCAGGCAGAACCCCCAGACACCCTCAGCCCACCTACAGCCTCTCCGGCTGCCGAAGGACGAGGGACGAGGGCAAGGCAGAGTTCTCTGAGGTCCCCAGGCCTTCGCCCCATCTGTCAGTCTGTGTCTTCTACGACAGAAGGTAGTTGTTTTTTTTCTTTTAAAACGTCTGTTCGAAATAAAAAACAAAAGCACACACGCAAGAGAGCAGGAGGAACGGAGAGGCTGCCTGCGAGGCAGCCAAGTCCTTGGTTTTGCAGAGGGCTGTAGCCTTTTCCGTTTCGTGTTGTCGTTTTCCGGACAAGCAGAGGTTGCTGGCAATTGGAGCCGGTGGCTTCAGGCGGGGGATGGGTGCAGGACAGGGGAGAGGAGAGCCGGCGCCTCCCGGGTCAAGGGCAGCCGGCTGTGTGTGGACACGGAAGAAGGCTGGGTGGACGCACGGGGTTGGTATCGGGGCTGAGGTGGCCTCATGGCACAGAAGGAGGTGAGTGGTTCCCAGGCATCTGGAAGGCACAAGGAGGCAAGATGGGTTAAGATCCAGCCACAGGGGATACGAGTTAAGGTCTGGCCACAGAGGATAGGCACACAGAGCTGGCAGGAAGGTCGATAGAGGGCAAGGTGGCATTCTATGTCAGAAGTCCTAAAAATGTGCATAACATCTGAGGCACCCATTGGGTTCTTCTTTTTTTTTTTTTTTGAGTTGGAGTCTCGCTCTGTCACCCAGGCTGGAGTGCAGTGGCACAATCTCGGCTCACTGCAAACTCTGCCTCCCGGGTTCAAGTGATTCCCCTGCCTCAGCCTTCCAAGTAGCTGGGATTACAGGCGCCTGCCACCATGCCTGGCTAATTTTTTTTTTTTTTCTGTATTTTTTAGTAGAGACAGGGTTTCACCATCTTGGCCAGGCTGGTCTCGAACTCCTGACCTCATGATCCAACTGCCTCAGCTTCCCAAAGTGCTGGGATTACAGGCGTGAGGCACTGTGCCCACTCTATATTTATCCTTAATAAATAAATGTTTACCACTGCATTATCTGTAATAGCAGAAAACAGTAAACAAAAATGGAAGCAGAAAAAACAATCTAAGTGTCCAGTATCAGGGGAGTGGTGGAATACATTAGGACATACCCATAGGATAAAACAGTTTACAAGCCATTAAAAACAACGCATAGAACAGTCGATAAACACATGAAAAGATGTCCAACATCCCTAGTCATTAGGGAAACACACATCAAAACCACAAGGAGAGCCAGGAGCAGTGGCTCAAACCTGTAAATCCAGCACTTTGAGAGGCCAAGGCAGGAGGATCGCTTGAGGCCAGGAGTTGAGGACCAGCCTGGCCAACACAGTGAAACCCGGTCTCTACCAAAAATACAAAAATTAGCCGGGTATAGTGGCACGCATCTGTAATTCCAGCTGCTTGGGAGGCTCAGGCAGGAGAATGACTTGAACCTGGGAGGCGGAGGTTGCAGTGAGCCAAGATTGCATCACTGTACTCCAGCCTGGGAGACAAAGTGGGACCCTGTCTCAAAAAACAAAAACAACAACAACAACAACAACAACAAAAACCACAGTAAGGCAACCACTTCACACCCACTAGGATGGCTATCCTTTTTTTTTTTCATGGAAAATAACAAGTGTTGGCAAGGATGTGGGGAAACTTGAACCTCTGTCCATTGCTGGTGGGAATGCAAAACGCTGTCACTACTTTGGAGCTCAGTTTGGTGGTTCCTCAAAAAGTTACACATAGAGTTAACCATATGACCCAGCAGCTCCACTCCTAGGTATATACCCAAAGAACCCAAAATCGATACTCAGGCCAGGTGAGGTGGCTCACGCCTGTAATCCCAACCCTTTGGGAAGCCAAGGTAGGCAGATCACCTGAGTTCAAGAGTTCGAGACTAGCCTGGCCAACACGGTGAAACCCCGTGTCTACTAAAAATACAAAAATTAGCTGGGCATGGTGGTGCGTGCTTGTAGTCCCAGCTACTCAGGAGGCTGAGGCGGGAGAATCGCTTGAATCTGGGAGGCAGAGGTTGCTGTGAGCCGAGATCACACCATTCACTCCAGCCTGGGCAGCAAGAGTGAGACTCCATCTCAAAATAAATAAATAAATAAATAATAAACAAAATTTAAAAGGCTTTTTTCTGAGATAAAATCTCACTTTGTCACCCAGGCTGGAGTGCAATGGTACAATCTCAGCTTACTGCAGCCTCAATCTCCCTGGTTCAAGCAATCCTGCTGCCTCAGCACCCCTGAGTAAGTGGGACTACAGGCATGTGCCACCACACCCAGCTCATTTTTGTACTTTTGGTAGAGACAGGGTTTCACCATGTTGCCGAGGCTGGTCTTGAACTCTTGGGCTCAAGTGATCCACATGCCTCGACCTCCCAAAGCGCTGAGATTACAGGTGTCAGCCATTGCACATAGCCTAAATAAATTTAAGAGACCTATCAACCAATTGCAATGGGTAGACTTTATTCTGAGTCTGATTTCAGTTTAAAAAAAAAAAAAAGGGTGAGATAACAGAAAACTAGAAAAGCAACTAGAGATCAGAGGATATTAAGGAATTATCGATTTTTTGCTTTATGAATTTTTTAAAGAATCTTTATCTTTTAGAAATACACTTTGAAATGGATTAAGTATGAAGATGTCTTGAATTTGCTTCAAAATAACAGGAGTGGGGGTGGGAGGGGGAGGGCACAGATGGTACAAGATTGGCAGGGAACTGGGGATTCGGAAGCTGAGTGATGGGTACAAAACATTACACTTTTTTTTTTTTTTTTAAAGAGATAAATTCTCACACTGTCACCTAGGCAGGAGTGTAATGGTACAATCCTAGTTCACTGTAGCCTTTAACTCCTGGGCTCAAGCTTCCTGAGTAGCTGGGACTACAGGCATGTGCCACCACACCTGGCTAATTTTTATACTTTTTGTAGAGACAGTCTCTCTGTGTTGCCTAGGCTGGACTCGAACTTCTGGCCTAAAGCAATCCTCCCACTTTGACCTCCCAAAGCACGGGGATTATAGGTGTAAGTGACCACTTGCACCTGGCCAGCATTACACTATTCTCTCTACCACTGTGTATGAATGTTTCCATAATAGATAATTTGTTTTGTTTTGTTTTTCAGACAGAGTCTTACTCTGTCGCCCAGGCTGGAGTGCAGTGGAATGATTTTGGCTCACTGCAACCTCTGCCTCCCAGGTTCAAACAATTCTCCTGCCTCAGCCTCTCAAATAGCTGGGATTACAGGTGCCCACCACCACATCTGGCTGATTTTTATATTTTTTGTGGAGATGGGGTTTCACCATGTTGCCCAGGCTGGTCTTGAACTCCTAACCTCAAGTGATCCATTTGCCTCAGCCTCCTAAAGTGCTGGGGTTACAGGCATGAGCCACTGTGCCTGGCCCATAATAGATAATTTTTTAATATCTTCCCCAAATTCCCAACAACCTGAGTGTCCAACATGGTGGAACTGGTTAAATTATGGCCCAGCCATGTGATGGAGCATTACACAGCTATGAAAAATGATGGCTCAACATTTAATGATGTGGAAATAAACCTCATCTCAGTTTCTGAATAAGTCAATGACTTACATAACTGCAAGTGATCTAGGAACTATGAGCTATCAGGAACCTGAGGAGGCAAATAAATCATTAAAATGATAGAACACAAATTGGATATAATTACTACAGCGTAGGCACAAGGAACAGCCCTATAGAAGAAAGAAGGCCATTTCCCAGCAGAGCTAATAGAAAGGGGGATCACATCATGGGAAGGCTCTTGTCACTTTGACAAGCTTGTCATGGAAATAACATGACGTGGTGATTTGCAAAAGGGGACTGTGAAAAATTAGACAATGGATCAGCATTTACCATGGGATGTGTCAAGGTACACGTCAAGCATTTATATGATGGAAATATTGGCCGGGCACAGTGGCCCATGCCTGTAATCCCAGGACTTTGAGAGGCCAAGGCGGGTGGATCACCAGGTCAGGAGTTCGAGACCAGCCTGTCCAACATGGTGAAACCCCATCTCTACTAAAAGTACAAAAATGTGCCAGGCGTGGTGGCGAGCACCTGTAATCCCAGCTACTTGGGAGGCTGAGGCACAAGAATTGTTTGAACCCAGGAGACAGAGGTTGCAGTGAGCTGAGATCACGCCACTGCACTCCAGCCTGGGAGACTCCATCTTGGAAAAAAAAAAAAAAGAAAGAAATATTAATAACAGTGATAGTTCGTTTATAAATTGGTTTTAATTATATATTTCTGTGTGACTCAGTTTACTGCGTGTGAAGTTTTGTAAGTGTTCAATTATTTTAAAATCACTCTGGACACTAAAATGCTCACTGTGATTATATCTGAGTCATATATAAGGTATTTTTTGAAAATAAACTTTTTAATTGAGGTTTTCTCATAAAGCATATTTTCTAATGTCTCTTCAGTGAAAAAGGATTTCTTGTGAAAAATAATAATAATAATAATAGACGCTTCAAAACAGTGTAGGCCTGGCCAGGCATGGTGGCTCATGCCTGTAGTTCCAGCACTTTGGGAGGCTGTGGTGGGTGGATCACCTAAGGTCAGGAGTTCAAGACCAGCCTGGCCAACTTGATGACCCCATCTTTACTAAAAATACAAAAAGTAGCCAGGCATTGTGGTGGCAGGCGCCTATAGTCCCAGCTACTTGGGAAGCTGAGGGAGAATTGATTGAACCCAGGAGGCAGAGGCTGCACTGAGCCGAGATCCCATCACTGCACTCCAGCCTGGGTGATGGAGTGAGACCCTGTCTCAAAAAAAAAAAAGAAAAAGAAACAAAAAAGCCGGGCGCGGTGGCTCACGCCTGTAATCCCAGCACTTTGGGAGGCCGAGGCGGGCGGATCACAAGGTCAGGAGATCGAGACCACGGTGAAACCCCGTCTCTACTAAAAATACAAAAAATTAGCCGGGCGCGGTGGTGGGCGCCTGTAGTCCCAGCTACTCAGGAGGCTGAGGCAGGAGAATGGCGTGAACCCGGGAGGCGGAGCTTGCAGTGAGCCAAGATCGCACCACTGCACTCCAGCCTGGGCGACAGAGCGAGACTCTATCTCAAAAAAAAAAAAAAAAAAAAAAAAGAAACAAAAAAAACAGGGTAGACCTCCTAAACAAAATGCCAACAAATCAAATTTTATGATACATAAAAAGATAACACATCATGGCAAAGTGGAGTTTATTCTAAGAATGCAAGGTGATTTAGCACTCAAAAACCAATCTATGGCTGGGTGCAGTGGCTCACACATGTAATCTCAGCACTTTGGGAGGCCGAGGTAGGAGGACACTTGAGGTCAAGAGTTCAAGACCAGCCTGAGCAACGCGGTGAGACTCTAGCTCTACACTACAAAAAAAAAAAAAAACAAAAAAACCCCACATTTTTAAAAAATTAGCCAGACATGGTGGCAAATGCCTGTAGTCCCAGCTACTTGGAAAGCTGAGGGCTAAGATGGGAGGCTCGTTTGAGTCTGGGAGGTCGAGGCTGCAGTGAGCCATGACCTGGTGACTGGGTGACAGAGTGAGACCTGGTCGCAGGGAAAAAAAAGAAAGAAACAAAAAGAAAAAGTGATGGATGTCACTTCCAAGATTATGCTATAAAAAGATAGTGGCTTTTATCCTGGCTTTTTCTCTTTTTCTCTCTTGGAAAGCTCTGAGGGAAGCTGGCAGCCATATTGTGAGGCAGCCCTGTGCAGGTGTCTACATGGCAAGGGAACAAGGCTACCAAACCACATGAGTGATCTTGGAAGCAGGTCGCTGCCAGCCAAACCTTCAGATGAGACCACTGCCCTGGCCAATGGCTGACAAGTATCCCAATTTTCCCAGGACTGAGGAGTTTCCTAGAACGTGGAACTTGTGCTGCTAAATCCAGGATAGACCCAGGCAAACCCTAATGACAGGTGAGTTGCATACTCCTGAGAGTCCTTGAGCCAGAGGCACCCAGCTTAACTGTGCCAAATTCCTGTTTGTTCTTAAGCTGCTGTTTGTGATAATGTCATATGTAGCAACGGATAACTAACCTAGCACGTCACAAATGAGCACATTAAAACGGGTGATACACTTATAATAAGGCATTCAATGTCACTGCTCATCAGAGAAATGCAAAGTAAACTTAGAACAAGTTATTAGTCCATACTCACAAAAATGGCTAAAATTTGAAAAGACAGAAAATACCCAATGTTGGGGAGGATGTGGAGCAACTGGAACTCTCATACACTACTAGTGGGACTGTAAAACAGCACAACCACTTTGGAAACTGTTGGCTAGTAACTACCAAAGCTAAATATTACACACACCCTATGTCCCCGCAATTCTACCCTAACATATATACCAACAGCAGGCATCTACTGGCTCACCAGGACGTGGACAAGAACGTTGATCTCTGGACAAGACCTTGGACGTTATTCACACCCACTCTCTGCAGACAACATTGAACACTCCACAAACAATACGCAGGAAAAGAGGGGAGAGGGGAGGAGAAGGCAAGAAGGGAGACAGCTCTCTACCAGCAACAGGGGCCTCTGCCAGGTGTGCTATCATTCTGTGACAGCTAGGAGCTTAGGTCTTCGACTGGCTGCTCAGAGAGGGATAAGAAATTGCTCTCCCAGGCCCTTGGCCCTGGTTGGGAACTGATTTTCAAAGTGTCTTCCACCCAGGACATTTATTTTCTTTTTCTTTTTTTTTTTTTTTTTGAGACGGAGTCTCGCTCTGTCGCCCAGGCTGGAGTGCAGTGGCCGGATCTCAGCTCACTGCAAGCTCTGCCTCCTGGGTTTACGGCATTCTCCTGCCTCAGCCTCCCGAGTAGCTGGGACTACAGGCACCCGTCACCTCGCCCGGCTAGTTTTTTTGTATTTTTTAGTAGAGATGGGGTTTCACCATGTTAGCCAGGATGGTCTTGATCTCCTGACCTCGTGATCCACCCATCTTGGCTTCCCAAAGTGCTGGGATTACAGGCGTGAGCCACCGTGCCTGGCTTTTTTTTTTTTTTTTTTTTTTTGAGATGGAGTCTCACTCTGTCACCCAGACTGGAGTGCAGTGGCACAATCTTGGCTCACTACAACCTCCACCTCCTGGGTTCAAGCGATTCTCCTGCCTCAGCCTCCCAAGTAGCTGAGATTACAGGTGTGCACCACCACGCCCGGCTGATTTTTGTATTTTTAGTAGAGATGGGGTTTCACCATGTTAGTCAGGCTGGTCTTGAACTCCTGACCTGGTCATCCACCTGCTTCAGCCTCCCAAAGTGCTGGGATTACAGGCGTGAGTCACCGTGCCTGGCCCACCCAGAAAAATTCTGTTCAAGCAAACTCACAGGCTGATCTGGGTCTATAAAAATGATCCAGGCCAGGCGCGGTGGCTCACACCTGTAATCCCAGCATTTTGGGAGGCCGAGGCGGGCGGATCACGAGGTCAGGAGATCGAGACCATGGTGAAACCCCATCTCCATTAAAAATACAAAAAAATTAGCCGGGCATGGTGGCGGGTGCCTGTAGTCCCAGCTACTCGGGAGGCTGAGGCAGGAGAATGGCGTGAACCAGGGAGGCGGAGCTTGCAGTGAGCCGAGATCACGCCACTGCACTCCAGCCTGGGCGACAGAGCGAGACTCTGTCTCAAAAAAAAAAAAAAAAGATGATCCAAACATTGGAGCTCTGACCAATTTGAAGGCCCCCCTTCCAGCCTCCTCCTCCCAGCTATGTCCTCACTGGGTTGCCCCAACACCCCCAGAGACCCAGGTAATTACCTGCCAAACCTAGGTGTCCTGCTGCTGGCTTTTCACCCCTGACCCATCCCAGACCCACCCCAGGCCCCAAGTCCGTACTCACCCAGCTCCGGCCCGGGACTATACCAGCCCGTCGTAGAGGGACAGTGCCTGCACTATGGACGGGTCTGCCTTGGACCCCTCCTGGAACTCCTGCAGGGTCAGCTTCCCATCAGCATTCTGTGAGCAGAGAGAGGTGGCTGAGGGTGCAGAGCCTCCCAGGAGAGGGCTCTGGACAAGCCCAGACCAGGGCCGGTCCCAAGAGCCCTTCCAAGGTTAGATCAGGAGGGAGGCAACGTGGCTCAGGGCCTACAAGCAGCCAACACCAGACAGACCTCGGCACTCAGGGCAGGGTAGCCTTGGGCCGTGGCCCACCTCTCTGGGCATGTTTCTTCACCTGGGGATGGTGGGTAATTACCTGGCTTCCTCCAGGCACTGGGGTGACAGCTCTGTGCTTGACCAACTGGAAGTACCCCGTAACTCCACACACGTCATGGTTAATGCTATTAACCTCCATCAGTGTGAGTAATCGACAAGGCTGAGAGCCTCATGCAGTTCTCTGGGGTCTCTCTTGGGAGGGCATTTAAACTGCCCCTGGAACAGCCCACATTGGACCCTGGGAGACCCGGCAGGGGCTGGACATGGCTCAGAAGGAGGAATTTTAGTGGGTCTCTTGGGGAGGGGACGGTTTGGGCCAGAATCCCTTCCCCGGACCATCTCTCAAGGAAGCCCTTGAGACCACAAGAAAAAGGCCACGGAGACCTCCTACTCGACCCCGGGTTTCCAGAGAGGGCAAGCGCCGACCACAGTGCGGACGAGCACAGCCCAGCCATGCTTGGGGATCGCTGGCTGCGTACACGACACACACCAAGCACAGCGCAATCCTCAGTGCATGGAACCCTGACGGCCAAGCCAAGAGGAGGGTGCTGCTCTCATCCCCATTTACCAGGGAGGAAGCTGAGGCTCCGTCACCTACCCAGGCCCCAGGGCTGGGAAATGGGGAAGTCAGATTCACACGCCAGTCAGTGTGACCACAGGGTCTGTGCTGTTTCCCAAAATGAGGGAGGTGCAGACAGGGGGACGGTAATGAGTGCGTGGCCTTGGCCTTAACCACGTGGAAGCACACCGCAAGAAACTTACTATTCTGTGCTCCACACACTGCTGATAAATCTTTTTTTTTTTTTTTTTTTTTTTTTTGAGACGGAGCCTGTCACCCAGGCTGGAGTGCAGTGGCTCGATCTCGGCTCACTGCAGCCTTGGCTTCCCAGGCTCCAGCCATCCTCCCACTTCAGCCTCCCGAGTAGCTGGGACCACAGGTGCACACCACCATACCCAGCTAATTTTTGTATTTTTTGTAGAGACGGGATTTCATCACGTTGTCCAGGCTGGTCTCAAACTCATGAGCTCAAGTGATCCACTTGCCTTGGCCTCCCAAAGTGCTGGGATGACAGGCGTGAGCCACCACGCCCGGTCGTTTTATATTATTTTGCTGAAGGCACGTAACACCTGGATTTCCCTAATGTCATTATTTCAAATTTACATTTAAGTTATTTTAGTTTTAAAAAAGTTTGATTTAAAGACAGATTCCTTACTTTTTTGGAGTCCCTTTTTTTAGGTTTTTATTTTAGGCTCAAGGATCCATGTGCAGGTTTGTTATATAGGTTAATCCTGTGTTGTGGGGGGTTTGCCATACGGACTATTTCGTTACCCATGTGATAAGCACAGTACCTGATAATAGGAGGGTTTCCAGCCTCACCCTCCTCTCACCCTTCACCCTCAAGTAGGCCCCAGTGTCTATCGTTCCTTTTTTTTGTTTTTTTTTTATTTTTTTGAGACAGAATCTCGCTCTTGTTGCCCAGGCTGGAGTGCAGTGGCACGATCTCTGCTCACTGCAACCTCCGCCTCCCAGGTTCAAGCTATTCTCCTGCCTCAGCCTCCCGAGTAGCTGGGATTACAGGCATGTGCCATCACACCCGGCTAACTTTTGTGGTTTGTTGGTTTGAGACTGCGTCTCGCTCTGTTGCCCAGGCCGGCACGCAATGGCGCGACCTCCGCTCACTGCAATCTCCGCCTCCTGGATTTTTTTTTTTTTAAGTAGAGACAGGGATTCACCATGTTGGCCAAGCTGGTCTTAAACTCCTGACCTCAGGTGATTCACCCGCCTCGGCCTCCCCAAAGTGCTGGGATTACAGGTGTGAGCCACCACACCTGGCCTTTGGTTCCCTTTAAAGATGGGTTTCTTAACCTTGAGCCTGTGAATAGAAGTCAGCAGGTCTGTGAACTTGGGGGGAAAAAAAATCAGTCTTTCTTTTCACTAACCTCTAACTGAAATGTAGGTTTTCCTTTGATGGAAACCTAGGTGACGGTCCCCAACAGGACCTGCAGTGCCTGTGATCTGTCGACAGTAGGGGTCACAGGTCTTTTCATAACACACCCCAGTTGCTGCAGATATGACAGCTCGCAATTTCGGAGGTTGTTGGACTCACCACCACATCTTAGTGAATGCATTAAGAAAGCAGCTCACAGAATGCTATGTCACAGATTCTTTTTTAAAAATACTCTGACAGCTGTTTTCTAAAATAATCAGCTTCCTTTTTGATCTTATGGATTTTATTTTATGCACTTAAAGCCATTATTCTGAGAAGTCTGTAGGCTTCTCCAGAATGCCAAAGGGGTCCACGGCAAACAAACGAAAAAAAGGCTAAGGACTTTGGTTGATTAAAGAAAACATGCTGAGCAAACTGACTTAAGACTCTGGACACTGGATAGGGCTAGCTGCTGAGCCTGGATATGACACATACCACCTGCCGTGAGCCATGGAAGGGGCTGGCAGCAAAGCCAGGCCCAGGCTGCAGGGACTCCAATTCCTGCCATCGACACCTTGCCTCCCTGGTCCAGGACCAGCCCCGCCCCCACCTCACCTTGTCCATCATGGCAAAGATCCGGTCCACCCTCTTCTCAGGAGTGTTCTCCTCCTCTGGGAGCTCCACAGTATTCCCCTGCAGGGATGGACAAGGCGGGGCTGGGCCCTGGCACTCTGGGCTTTGGGCTCTTGGCCACACATTTGACCCCAGACCTGGCAGTTTCCAGATGAGGGCCGCCCCCCTCTTCTTTACCCTCCCCATCCCTGCCATTCTGCCCTGGAACGTCCCACACCCCAGCCCCACTATCTGCCGGCTCCTGCCTGCCTGCCCAGGCAGAGACATACAGAACGGCTCAGCCAGTGACCCCTGCTTCCACCTGGGCAGAAGCATGGCTGCACAGCTGCTCGCTCTCTCTCTCTCTCACTGGCTTTGCCCCTCTTGCCACCCCTAACCACACGGGACCCAGCCTCTCACCACCATCTGGTAAATGGCGTCCACAATGTCCAGCATCTCGTTCCTGGTGATGTAGCCATCGTTGTCCAAGTCGTAGAGCTTGAAGGCCCCTGTAAGCAAGCGGCAGTACTGAGTGATCCTGGGCTGGGGCAGTGGGGAGGGGCCTTCAACTCGCCCCTCCTCTCTGCACGCCAACATGAAGTCAGTGACTGAATGGCCCATTCCTAATGATGTAACTAATATTTACATCAGGATAGACGGGGACAGACACACACACACACACACACACACACACCATTGCAACTAGGCTGGGCACGGTGGCTCACACCTGTAATCCCAGCACTTTGGGAGGCTGAGGTGGGTGGACTGCTTGAGCCCAGGAGTTCGAGACCAGCCTGGACAACATGGCAAAACCCCGTCTCTACAAAAATACAAAAATTAGCCAGGCATGGTGGTGCATGCCTGTAGTTCCAGCTACTTGGGAGGCTGAGGTGGGAGGATGGCTTGAACCCAGGAGGCGAAAGTTGCAATAACCTGAGATCAAGCCACGGCACTCCAGCCTGGATGACAAAGCAATTCTCTCTCTCTCTTTTTCTATCTATAGTATATATAATATATATTATATATTTTATATATATTTTATATATATATATATATATATATATATATATATATATGTTTAAAAACAACAGGGCCAGGCACAGTGACTCACCCCTGTAATCCCAGCACTTTGGGAGGCCGAGGCAGGAGGATCACCTGAGGTCAGGAGTTCGAGAACAGCCTGGCCAACATGGTGAAACCCTGACTCTACTAAAAATACAAAAATTAGCCGGATGTGGTGGCAGGTGCCTGTAGTTCCAGATACTTGGGAGGCTGAGGTGGGAGGATGGCTTGAGTCCAGGAGGCGCAGGCTGCAATAAGCCGAGATCAAACTACTGCATTCCAGCCTGGGTGACAGAGCAAGACTTTCTCTCTCTCTCTCTCTCTCTCTCTCTCTCTCTCTCTCTCTCTCTCGCACGCTCTCTCTCTCTCTGTGTATATATATAAAATTATATATATATAATATATATATATTAAATATATAAATATAAAAATATATATATATAAATTTAAAATAACAGGACCAGGCACGGGGGCTCACACCTGTAATCCCAGCACTTTGGGAGGCCGAGGCGGGTGGATCATCTGAGGTCAGGAGTTCAAGACCAGCCTGGCCAACATGGCGAAACCCCATCTCTACTAAAAATACAAAAATTAGATAGGTGTGATAGTGCGTGCCTCTAATCCCAGCTACTTGGGAGGCTGAAGCAGGAGAATTGCTTGAACCCGGGAGGCGGAGATTGCAGTGAGCTGAGATCATGTCATTGCATTCCAGCCTGGGTGACAGAGTGAGACTCTGTCCATAAATAAATAAATAAAATAAAATAAAGGGATGGGGCATTGGGCTTCCAGGGCTGAGGCCTCAGTGGCTGGAGCTGAGTGCGTGGGAGAGTCGGGGGCCTGGGATGTGGCCCAGAGGAGCTCCCCTCTCCTTTCCCCGACTCCAGTCCCCGCCTCCTCCCCACAGTCCACTCTGATCCCACAATTATGGTGTGGCCCGCTACAGTCAACATTAGAAAATAAAATAGTGCATCGGGAGGAGGAGCTTTTGCTTTTATTTCTTTAAAAAAAAAAAAAGAAAGAAAGAAAGAAAAAGAAACTGCAGGGTCTTCTCCCTGCCGATGGAATGAAGTGTGAAAGTCTTACCCAGCAGGGAGCTCTGGCCAGCTGGTTTCCATCTTCCCTCCCCTCCATGCACCCTGCGTTCCTGCTAATGCCGCCAGGGGCATGCACAACTTCCCCTCCCATCTCCCTCTCAGCCTCCCTCCACCGGGCCTCGCACACGCGGGCCCCCTGACTGGAGCCTTACACCCCCTCCCCAGCTCCTCTCATCCCCAGCTCCACGCCTGCCAGGCAGGTCCTCTCCTGCTCATGACTCCCTCTCTCCTCCTCACCTGCAGTTGCCTGAGTTTTTTTGTTTTTTTTTTTTTTAAATCCTGCTGCCACTGTAGACTGATCGCCCTGAGAGCAGGGACCCGTCTATATTGTCTATCTTATCCCCTAGTGGATCCCTGGTACCAACACGTGGCTATGTTCAGACGTTATTTGGTGAATGAACGAGTGAGTAAGTGAATGAGTGTAAGCAAGAATCCAAGCAATGGCTACGAAAGAGGTGGGTCCGGCACTGAACCCGGGTCTTGGGTCCTCACTGCCCCTCCTGCTGCCCAGGTCTGCACCTGCCCGAGTGCAGCCAAGGCTCCTGCCAGCCTCTGCCCCCAGCCCGCCCTGCCCACCTGCCTCAGCGAGCCTCCTTCTGCTGCCGGTCACCTCCAGGAAACCCTCCCACTGGAAGCACAGATGTCTATGCTGCTCTCTGAACCCTAGACAGTCGGCCTGGCCTATTACGTGGCTATGTGAGGGCCACCTGCCCACGGCCCAGGCCTGCCCTCTGCAGACGCAACTGGGACGCCATCTGTGGTCACTACGGTGGGTGTCTGGCACCCCTGCCTGGTGAGGGCCGAGGGCTGCCTCCCTCTGACCTGGGCCCTCCAGCTGCTGCCCCACAGGGCCAAGGGGGCAGGACTTACATCGCAGCTTCTCATCCAGGGTTCCCCGCGAGGTCACCGACAGCGCCTGGATGAACTCGGAGAACTCGATTCGCCCGTCCTGACCAGAGAGAGAGGGGATGGCCTCGGTCAGTGCCAGCCAGGCCACTGGGTCAGGCTGTATCTCGGGGACGGGCGAGGGGCAGTCGCAGGCTCCAGACATCGTGGCCAACGGACAGTCAGGTGGAGAGCACAGGCTTGAAGGAATGGGGGGCGAGAGGCGAGGAGAGGGTAGGGAGCAGAGGCTGGGGGACTGTGTCGGGGGTTAGAAGTGGGAGAGGCCAGGCAGGAGGCACAGGAAGAAGGGCTGAGGCTGAACGGAGAGGCTAACTCCACTCCTGATGGGAGAAGGTGCCCGAAGCACCAACGCCTGCGCTCCTCTCAGCAACAGCCTGGAAGCCCCTCGGCCTAGAGCTGTGGGCTCACGGGCTTTTGCAGAGGGCAGGCCGCTGCAGGCTGTTTAATTCCACCTCTTATTTGCAAATGAAGAAACTGAGGCCCAAGAAGGGAAGAGCCCTTCCCAGGGTCAGGAATGTGACTCCCAGCCTGGGGGTACCTGGGAGAAGCTGGGGGTGGGATAAAATAGAAACCTCCGTGGTGCCAGCAGCAGGGGGTACAGAGACAAGTGACAGTAAATCCACCCTCAAATGCTACTGCAGGACAAATCAGGGTCAACGCAGACAACCCAACAGCTGTGGGTGCAGCCGCTGCCCGGAGATGACACAAGCTACCACATGGTAAGTCTTGAAAACATGATGCTGGGTGGAAAAAGCCAGGAACAAAAGATCCTATAGCTTACGATTCTCAGAGCCTCAGTTTCCGGACCTACAAAATGGGTATTAAAATACCCAGCTCCCAGGTGCTTGTAAGATCTCATTAAAAATAATCCATGTATGGCCGGACACAGTGGCTCACACCTATAATCCCAGCACTTTGGGAGGCCAAGGCGGGTGGATCATCTGAGGTCAGGAGTTCGAGACCAGCCTGGGCAATACGGTGAAACCCCATCTCTACTAAAAATAAAAAAAATTAGCCAGGTGTGGTGACGGGCGCCTGTAATCCCAGCTACTCAGGAGGCTGAGGCAGAGGAATCGCTTGAACCCGGGAGGTGGAGGTTGCAGTGAATCGAGATTACAACATTGCACTCCGGTCTGGGTGACACAGTGACACTCTGTCTTAAAAAAAAAAAAAAAAAAAATCCATGCAAACAGCTTACACATAGTAAATGTTCAGGAAATATTTCTTATTATTATTAATCCTGTTATCATGGGAGTTACTTGCATTTTATGCTTGTAAGAGAAATGTCAGGGTGTACATGTGTATACATGCATGTGTGTGCACTGTATACATATGCATGTGTGTATATGTCTCTCTGTGTGTACACGTGTGTGCACCTGCAAGTCCATGCATTGTGTGCATATGTGTGTGTGTGCACTGTATGAATACACAGGTGTGTTCGCATGTGTGGCTGCATCTCCATGTATGTGTGCTCACATGTGTGCATGGTATTCATCTGCATGTGCATATACACATCTGTGTGAGAGCTTGGATGTGCATGTCAGTACATGTGTGGGTGTACATATGTGTGAACACGTGTGCATGCATTTGGATGCATCTGTGTTTATTGTGTGTGTGCCTGCATGTGTACATGTGCATGTATTTATGTGCGGCTGTGTATCTGTGCATGTCAGCATGAACTTGTGTGTGTGTTCCTTCTCTAGAAGGGAACATCGGCAGGAGAGAGTGGGCGTGGAGGCGCTGCGGGTACCCACAGGAGCTGAGCCAGCTGCCGCAGGAGGGAAAAGGCTCCGGGTTGACGCAGGCCCCATCAATCCCCAGCTCACCTTGTTTTCATCAAAGACGTTGAAAACAAACGTGGCAAACTTGGTGGGGTCTCCGAATGGAAAGAATTGCTTGTAGATCTTCTGGAAGCCCGCCGCATCCAGCTGCCCACTGGGGCAGTCCTTGATGAAGCCTTTGTACCTGGAGGCAGCAGACCAGGCCAGAGAGGGTAAAGGAGATGCCAACATCACTCACCCACCAACATCGCCCAGGAAAGGAAAGCTGTGGCTCCTTGTCCAAAGAGATGGTGCCACCTGGGGCCGTGGGCACAGACCTGGACTTGATAGGCACAGGCGCAGTCTCACCTCTGCCTCTCACTAGCGGAGTGACCTTGGATACAGACTTCACCTCTCCTAGCCTCGTCTGCATAAGGGGGTTACGAACTGACAAAGGAATTAACCCAGATACTGCACACAGAGTGAGCACTTGGCCACCCAACCCTGCGCTCCACCCGAGGGGGCTAAAACGAGAGTCACATGAACGGCCTCCCTGAAGCCGCAGGCCTGCACGAGACCCTCCCACCTCCCCAGCTTCTCCGCTGAGCCCCTCCTGGCATCAGGCTGGGTGGGCCGCTGCTGGTGCTGGTGGGTAGACCACCATATGGAGCCGGCAGGTGGCTCCTCCCACATGCCCACACCCCACCCCTCAGCCTCTGTTCCCAGGGAACTTAGTAAACAGCATGGGGGACCCTGGCTGTTCCAACTGGACTTGTCCACCCTACAGCCCTGGTGCCCAGCACAAAACCCTCCAGATTCCTAGGCGGCTGATGCTGGAAAGGCTTTGCACTCCCAATCCCAGGCCAAATCTCTGCCATTCACTCACTGTACAGCCTCGAGCAAATGCCCTCGCCCGTCTGAGCCTCAGTTTCCTCATCCATAAAAAGGGGTGGTTCTCACACCCCTCTTGTTGGTATCAGGGACATGGTGCATGTAACCACAGGCTCAGCACAAAAACGAGGCAAGAGTGTGATCTTTAGAACTGTGAACTTAAATATGTGTTGTTCTAAACCAATTCACAAGCTGGGTCCTGTAGGCAGTTTAACCGCCCCTCCCACCCCACCTCCAGGGAAACACGCACTCCTCCGAGGACAAGTGCTTCCACAACAGCAAGCCAGAGAGAGGTCAGCTGTCAGCAGCACCAGCTATTACCTTTGCAGGGCCTGACCCGACTGGGAACTCTGCACACGTTATTCTCCTAGAATGGCCCTAACAGCCCTATGAGAAGGTACTATGAGGAAGCTTTTTTTTTTTTTTTTTGAGATAGAGTCTCACTCTGTCGCCAAGGCTGGAGTGCAGTGGCAGGATCTCGGCTCACTGGAACCTCCACCTCCTGGGCTCAACGATTCTTTGGCCTCAGCCTCCCGAGCAGCGGGGATTACAGGCATGCACCACGACACCCAGCTAATTTTTGTAGTTTTAGTAGAGACAGGGTTTTGCCATGGTGGCCAGGCTGGTCTCAAACCCCTGACCTCAGGAGATCTGCCCACCTCAGCCTCCCAAAGTGCTGGAATTACAGGTGTGAGCCACAGTGCCCGGCCGAGGAAGCCCATTTTACAGCTGAAGAAACAGGCTCAGAGAGAGGAAGACATTTGCAAGTCCTCGAGCCCAGACGACAGCTGAGGTGGGATCGAAGGTGAATGCCAAAGGGACCGATGCTCAGAGAAGCCAGATCACCGAGACTTTCACACAGTCCCACTGTCCCCCATTTTAATGTGACTCACACAAAGCCTCCACCCTTCCTTCAGACATTGGAGAGGGTTCTGGGAGAACCGTGCATGGTGTGTGCGGCGCTGTGATTAGGGCCCATACAGAGAGGATGCACATGGAAAAGCCACCGTCCACCATCCCCAGTGAAGAGGAATCTAAGGGACTGGAATGGACCCTGGGCACACGAGGACCTGAAGGGACATGTGGGGCACCCAGGGGTGGCACCCTGAAAATTCTGCGGCCTGAATGGTGAAGCTCAGGTACCCAACCTCCTGCCAGTACTGTGGCTGCTGCTGCCGGAGTGAAGGCGGTTGAGGGGAGGAGGAGGATGGGGGAGGGCAGAGAAGATGGAGCAGGATGTGGGAGGAAGGGCAGTTGTTCTTGAGTCAGACCACAGCAGGCTCATGAGCATCCCAACAGCGCCCACAGCCAGCAGGAGGCCGTGGATAGGCCAGCCCTCTGCACCTTTCCCTGTCCCCACCACAGAACACCTTGAAGGGCACTAGAGGCCCAGGGTGGTAGGTCCTGGCTCGGGAACCACAGGCCTTTGTAAGAGCCCATGACAGCAGCCCAAACCCCGGCACTGTGCTGACAGGGTGGTTCCCTTGGCAGGTTGGCCCAACCATCCCATTTCACAGATACGGGCACTGAGGCACAAAGAGATCAGGTCCACAGCAACGCGTGAGACTCGGAGCCCACCCCGCCTGTCCTGTCCTCTGCCCTGCCGGCCGGTGTGCGGCCCCAGCATCCATCCCTCCCATGCATGTGATGTCCGCAGGCCCGCCCCAAATGCCTGCAGCCTGGCAGGACTCTCGGGGTCTACCGGCCTCTGCTCAGCCCTAAGGTCTGTTCTGAGCCCCTGCTTGGATCGGCCAAGCAAGAAGGAAGCAAAGCACATGGATCTCAAGTCCCTTCCCACAGCAGGAGGAAGGGACACAGCCACCCCGCTCCTGGCCCTTAAAGTTGCCTTCTCCCTGCTTCTTTTGAGTTTCTTCTGTTTCAGCCTGGCCCATGACCCCAGACCCCCAGGCCGAGATGGCCCCCTGGGCAGCGGAGGGAACATGCCTGGCACCAGGACTTAATGACCCATGTGGGGGCACACCCAGCTGTCAACAGACCTCTCTGGATGCCAGGTGGTTCCTTCCGCTTCATGCAAACCTTCTAACTTATCCACAATGACTCTGTGTTACTTGAGTGATTCTAAAAGGTTATTAGAAACAATAAAGACGAAACAAAAGGCACCCAAAAGCCTCCCTGCGGATGGCTCACAAGGGACTGCTCTAAGGAGACGGAGGCTGTGCACAGCGCCAGCACAGTGAGCAGCTGTGGAAGGCTGGCAGTGAACGTCTTTGCAGAGGGAAACCGGCTTCAGTGGGGAGCCTTTGGGGGCCTATCCGGTTACCCCTGCAGAGGTTATCACTGTGGGGCCCCAGCTCCCTTCTGTGCCATTAGCAGGGGCCCCAAGAAGCCCCCCACGAGGCAATGCCCATGAGAGGGTGCCCAGCCTGATGTTCCAGCTTCCTCCTTCCAAACACCCCATACTCCGCACCCGGACTTCAGACAGGCTCCTCTGTCTCCTTGACAGGAAGAGAAGTCCTTCTCTTCTCACTTGGCCTCGACCTGTCCCCTGGCCCCTGCCTGCCTGGCCCAGCTGTAGCAAGAATCCTAAGTCGGTGTAGCCAGAATCCCCACCCCCACAATACCTGATCAAGTTCCTCGTCCCCGCTTCATGTGTGAGTCCTCGTCCGGCCTCCAGCATCAGCCTGACCAGTCAGTTCAGCAGGAATCGGCTGCCCTGGAGGCCTCCTCTTAGTTTCCATCCGCTGACCCCTCACCTGTTCATTGGCTGTGAAGCCTCACTTTTCCTCGCATTTGGAGCTGAGTCCACTCTCTCCCAGGTTGTGATAGTCCTGACACCTATTGCGAGAGTCCCGAACGAAGCCTTCCTGGCCATTTTAAGAAGCGTCGGAATCTCGCTTTCTTTAACATGGGCCCATCCGCTGTCCCGCCAGGCCCCAGCTTAGATGCTGCTTCTTTCAGAAAGACGGCCCAGCCCCAGGTCTGAGGTCTCGGGACCTCTTCTGCACCCCTGCCCGCTCGTCCGTCCCAGCAGAGCGTGGACCACGCTCTACCATATGTGCCTCCAGGTCAGTCGCCCACCGGAACGTAGGCCCCCTGACACCGCCGTGCCCTGATGACCCGCATGAGGCCTGGCACGAAACATGGACCTGGGGCATGTTTGTCTGGTGAGGTGAATGAATAAACACACAAACTGCCAGGCAGGGGCGGAGGGAGCAAGAGCCCAGTTGGTGTCTGGCTCCTTCTTCCGGAGACCCATGGAACAGGGACATCCAGAGACCCTGGCAGAGACCTAAGAGCTCTGTGGGCACAGTTAGAAAACCACTGATGTGTGGCCAGGCGTGGTGGCTCATGCCTGTAATCCCACCACTTTGGGAGGCAGAGGTGGGCAGATCATTTGAGGTCAGGAATTTGAGACCAGCCTGGACAACATGGTGAAATCCCATCTCTAATAAATATACAACAATTAGCCAGGCCTGATGGCAGATGTCTGCTGTAATCCCAGCTACTCGGGAGGCTGAGGCAGGAGAATCACTTGAACCCGGGAGGCGGAGGTTGCAGTGAGCCGAGATCACGCCACTGTACTCCAGCCTGGGCGATAAAATGAGACTCCATCTCAAGAAAAGAAAAGAAAGTCAGTGATGTGCTCCCACTCTCTGTGTATGGAGATAGGCCCAGAGAGGGAGAGAGACAGGTTGAAAGTCACACAGCAAGTCACCAGCAGAAACAAGGCTCAGACCCAGGGCTCCTGCCTCCCAGGCTCCCTCCCTGCCTCACCCACCCCTCCGGCAAGCCAGGCTGCACCGCCCCCGTGTAAGCGCATGGGTAAAGCGACTGCTACCCAAACATTACGTAACCCCCTCTTCATCATCAGAAGGTGGAGGAGGGAGCCTGCCTCAACTGGAGCAGAGAGACGGGATGGGGGGGTCTGAACCTTCCCAGACACCCCAGACGCCCCCAGGCCTCTACCACCCTGCAAATCACAGCTCTGAGGCTGGGATTTCATGCCATGGTCCCAGCCTGACGTGCCACCCATCTGCCACCGGCTGGCTGAGTCAGGACCCCCTGAAGCAGCTGCACACCCCCTCTTGCAGTGAGCACCCGAGTGAGATGCTGGCTTATGATGAAGATCATGCCCAAGAATTCTGTCCCCCGGATGCCTGAGATATGTGACTCCATCCCCCACCCCTGGTCCAGGGTCAGATTCCCACAGGCCCGGGCCTCCTCCCTCCCCTCCTGCCAGTCCCTCCCTCTCTCTTTCAGACAGGCTGCCGCCAGGCCTGCTCTGGTGCTGGGACATGGGCCTGTGCCCCTGGCCTCGCCCTAAGCTGTCATGCTGGGGGAGGACCCTAAGCAAACTCCTTCCCCACAGCACCCCTCAGTTTCCTTGTGAGTAAAGTAAATGGCTCATACCAGATCAGGGTTCCCCACCCCAGCACTCCTGACATTCAGGGCCAGGTCATTGTCGTGGAGGCCTGTCGTGTGCATGGTAGACGTTTAGCAGCATCTCCAGCCTCTACCGGACAGATGGCAGTAGCACCCCCTGCCCAAGTTAGGACAATCCCAAGTGTCTCCAGACATTGCCAAATATCCCCTCGAGGGCAGAACCATTCAGGTTGAGAACCACTGGACCGGATGGTCTCTGGGGACGCCCACGAGCTCCGGGGATCCGCCATAAGCATCTGTGATTCTAACAGCTATTCAGGAGACCTGAGAGCCAGGCACCGGGCTGTGTGCTTTCCAGGCATGATTCTGTCCCATCGTCCCATCGTCTAGGAGGCGAGGCCAATCCCGCCCACTTTACCAATGGAGAAACTAAGGTTTCTAGAGGTGAAGGCCCCTCCTGGCTCAGGGCGTCCATGGGGATGCCTTCCGCGTGGTCTGCTCCTCCCCCTCCTCCTCGCCTGCCTGACTCCGCTCACCGCTTCCTTCTCAGCACCACAGCATCTCCCTGAGAGAAGCCCCCTCTGACGACCCCAGGCTGAGTCACACTCCAGGACACACTCCCAGCACCCCATCCCCTGGCTGGGCCTTGGTGGCACCTCGAGCAGCTGTGCCTCAGGAATGATTTGAGTGACTTGTGTAGTGACAGGCCAGTGCCTCGTATGGGCCGTTGAGGCAGGAACCCTATCTTCTAGTTCACCTCCAAACCTGCACCACCCACTTCTGTGCCTGGCAAACACAGTAGCCGCTCCGTTAATGTCAGAGTCACACAGCTAGCCAACGAGGTGGCCGGGACCAGAGCCCAGACTCCAGAATGGAAGCTGCCTCTGAGCTTGGTATCAGGAAGGGGAGAGAGCGGTCGGCTCTCCTGGCCCTGCCCACCTCTCTGACAGCTCAGTGGAGGCCGAAAGTCCTCCACAGGCCTGTTTTCTTCCATATCTTCTGCTTGATTCCAGACCCACAGTGGAAGGGACAGGAGTCCCAGCATCACTGCTGGCTCAGGCCAGGCTGGGGCAGGGGAGTAGAGATGGCACCAGGAGCAACCTGTTATCCTGAGTCTCCCTGCAGACTGGTGACTCAAGGTGCTCAGCACGGTCAGGGGTTCAGGGCAGGATCTCGGAGACCAGCCCCAGCATCTCCAGGCTCCAGAGGATGGATGGCTCTGAGGGTCCACCATGCAGGCCCCCAACTTCAGACAGGTGCTTCATGTGTGCAGGAGACAGGGGTGGCAGAGGGGTCCCTATGACTATCATTATGATTGGGAATCTCCGTGATTATTTTCACTGGTGGTATGGGGCATGCAGGAACTCTGTAATATAAAACAGGAGGTCGGGTGCGGTGGCTCACACCTGGAATCCCAGCACTTTGGGAGACCGAAGCGGGAGGATCACTTGAGCTCAGGAATTTGAGACCAGCCCGGGCAACAAAGCAAGACCCCCATCTCTCCACACACACACACACACACAAAATTAGTGGAGCCGGGCACAGTGGCTTGTATTTGTCCTCCTAGCTGCTTGGGAGGCTGAGGGAGGACGGTCCCTTGAGCCCAAAAGTCTGAGGTTGAGGTGAACTATGATTACACCACTACACTCCAGCCTGGGCAACAAAGCCAGACCCTGTCTTGAAAGAAAAAAAAAAAAAAGAAAGAAAGAAAGAAAAAAGTGTTTAATTTTTTTTTTTTTTTTTTTTTTTAAGTTTAAGAAACTGAAAAAGAAGGGCTCAAGCTTCAGTCCTGGCTTGATCCTGCCCCACTCCTGACCTGTGTGTGACCTGGGGCAGGTGACGATTCCCCTCAGAGCCTTGATTTCCTCATCTGTGAGGTGACAGCCAACCTCACACCTTTCTTTCAGGCCCCTGAGTAGGCCTGGACCAATAAGCTGAGACTGTTAACACCACAGGATGTCCTGAGCACTGGCCATGCCCCAAGCCCTGATCTATGATCTTCCGCAACACCAGAGCCAGCGGCCGAGGACAGCCCAACCCCTGTTACCTCGTCCCACCAGCTGTCCCAAGAGGAAGGTTCCACCATACCCTCCCGAGTCCCCCACTCTGGCCCCATGGGAAGTCCTTCCGCTTTCCAAGACTGAGTCTCACTCTGTCGCCTAGGCTGGAGTGCAGGGGTGCAATCTTGACTCACTGCAACTTCCACCTCCTGGGTTCAAGCAATTCTCCTGCCTCAGCCGCCCGAGTAGCTGGGACTACAGACACCCGCCACCACCACGCCCAGCTAAGTTTTGTATTTTCAGTAGAGACGGGGTTTCATCATGTTGGCCAGGCTGGTCTTGAATTCCTGACCTCATGATCTGGCCTCCTCGACCTCCCAAAGTGCTGGGATTACAGGCATGAGCCACCGCGCCCGGCCAGGAAGTCGTTTCTAATACCCAATCTCCTAGTACATGGGCAGAGAAGTACCAAGATACGTCATTGCCCCTCCCCACCCAGTAACTCAGTCCGAGATGCGTATGCAGAGGTCACACCTCACACAACCTTGTTCATGAACAAGGTCTTAACTCTTTGGGGTTCAGAGACCCCCTTTGGGGATTAGAGAAGAGCCATGGCGCCAGGCCTCAGAGGCAGGCCCAGGCTGTGAAGAACGGGGCCTGCGATCCCCAGCCACAGGAAGCCGAGGTTTCTGATACGGTTGACTGTGTTTGGGAACCAGCTCTTCAAGACAGGGTAGAGATGAGAAAAGAAAATCCTAGATTCAAGAACGGCGTTCTTACACTTCTTTAAAAGGGAAGGGGGAAGGGAAGAAAAGAAATCTGTCATTTCATAAAAATCCTGAAAGCTGACTGCCACGTGCAAAACAGTTCCCACTCCAGCACTGGGGTTCCTCCCACACCTCCCACCTTCTCTTCCCCACCACAGCGCCAGGCTGGGTGACTGCCCTCGTCCACCAGGAGACTCCAAGCACCTCGCCCCCCTCCGTCCCTGATGCCCCCCAGCAACCAGCACTGGCCTGGCATAAAGTAGGTGCTCAGTAAAGATGTCCTGAATGGATTAGTGAACAAATGAATGAATGATTGAATGCTCCCAGAACACACGGGTCCAACTCCAGTTTGGCTTCTAGTTCTCTGAGGGCCTGAGCAAGCCCCCCCCCCAACTGCCAGACCTCAGTCTCCCAAAAGCCCTGGTCCTCTAGGACTTCCCCTGAATTCGCCACTCTCAGCTCCTGCAGGTTCGTGTCCTCTGGGATCCTGCTGGGAGGCCAGCCCTGCATCTCCTGCCATGCTGATGATACTGCGGCAGCTGCTCTCTGCAGTGCAAAAGGTGGGACAGAGATTGCTAGACAGATAAATCATAAAGCATAACTCCAAGCTGCAATCAGCCAGGCGCAGCAGGGACGGGCGCAGCGGCAGGCTCGGCAAATTATTCTCCCATTATCTCTTCAAACAACTCCCTCCAGGGGCATGCCCCTCCCCGCACTCCCTCGAGACCTGGAGGAGGGTCCCAAACAGCCATGAGATGGTTCCTCTTCCTTTCCCTTCCCCCCAGTAGCCTCCGGTTTTACGGGTTTCCCAGAGCAAGAAAGCAAGAAGCCGGCAGGTCTAAGCCCCAGTATTCGGGACCACGGAGGCAGAGCGAGCTGGACCGAGACTCCACACACACACACAGAGCTGTGTGACCTGGGCAAGGGTCTCCACCCTTCAGAGCCTCAGTCTCTTCATCTGTAAAATGGGGCTGCTCCTCGGATTTCCACACGGCCCCGTTCCATCAGCACAGTGCCTGCCCGCAGGAAAGCCCCCAGTGTGTTGCTGAGAGTCTGTCTCCACGCCCACACTGCCTGGGGCAGCCCAGAATCAACAGCTTGCCCTGTTGATGTGAGTACACCATTCCTCTGGCTTCCACCCACTACTTTTGCTATCATATTGCTAGGATATTTGGTTATTATAAAAGTAATAAAAGCCATTGCAGAGCCAGGCACGGTGGCTCACGCCCGTAATCCCAGCACTTTGGGAGGCTGAGGCGGGCAGATTTCCTGATGTCAGAAGTTCGAGACCAGCCTGGCCAACATGGTGAAACCCTGTCTCTACTAAAAATACAAAAATTAGCCAGGCCTGGTGGTGGGCGCCTGTAATCCCAGCTACTCGGGAGGCTGAGGTAGGAGAACCGTTTGAACCCAGGAGGCGGAGGTTGCAGTGAGCCGAGATTGCACCACTGCACTCCAGCCTGAGCAACCAAGTGAGACTCTGTCTCAAAAAAAAAAAAAAAAAAGTTGCAGAAAATTTGGAAAATAGGACACATAATCCACCAGAGGACACCCGCCCCCCCACCTCACACACCCACGACCAGCCTCAGCCTGCGTCCATCCCATCTTTCTTCTCTGCCTACATTTTTTCCATCACGGACTGGTGCCCGATGATGGTGTGTACCCTGCTCTCTCCACTCAGGATAACGTCCTCATCACTTTCCAGGTGATTACAGAGCTCACAGTCACCTTTAGAGGCCTGGGACCTGCCATTTCTTAAGCAGCCCTCATTGTGGTTCCTGATGTCCCACCATGGTGAATTGGGCTCAAGTGAGCCAGAACTAAGATAAAGAACAAGGGATGGGGAAGCGGGGGATACCGGGCTGACTGCAGACCCGGAAGCTGGCTGTGGACACCAATGCTGGCTCTACCTCTCAAAGCCTCCAGCTTCCTCCCTCTGCCAAATACAGACAACGGCACCAGCAGCTCAGAGCTGGGAGGCACCGAGGAGCTGGCACCGTGGGACGCCCAGTGCAGAGCCTGGTGCAGGGTAAGCGTGCCCAGTTGGCCTGGCCCGGGCCTCCTATTGCTGTGCCCTGGCCTGTGCTCTCCTGGGGGACTTGTGAGCCGACTGGCACTGGACCCCGAGTTCTAGTCCAGGCTCTGCTTCTACTGACTTCGCAGCCCAGGACAAATCACAGAATCACTTAAGGCTCTGTATGGGGCCGGGCACGGTGGCTCAAGCCTGTAATCCCAGCACTTTGGGAGGCCGAGACGGGCGGATCACGAGGTCAGGAGATCGAGACCATCCTGGCTAACACGGTGAAACCCCGTGTCTACTAAAAATAACACACACAAAAAAAAACTAGCCGGGCGAGGTGGCGGCGCCTGTAGTCCCAGCTACTCGGGAGGCTGAGGCAGGAGAATGGCGTGAACCCAGGAGGCGGAGCTTGCAGTGAGCTGAGATCCGGCCACTGCAGTCCAGCCTGGGCGACAGAGCGAGACTCCGTCTCAAAAAAAAAAAAAAAAAAAAAAGGCCCTGTATGGCAGCTGCTATATGTCAGCACAAACCCAGATGACCCTAGATCGTACAGGAAAGACAGGGACCTCCTCTCTGAGCAGCTGACTAGGGGTGAAGGTATGACTATCAAGACAGAATGAGCCATGCTGAGACTGGAGGCCAGTCTCCTTAGCAAAAGAAACGGTAGGGACGGAGGCTCTGAGGCGGGATGAGCTTGGCACAGGTGAGGGACAGCAAGTGTGGTCAGTGCACGGCGACCCAGGGGAAAAGTTGAGGTCAGAGACCTCAGGGAGCCTTGTGGGCCACGCAACATGCTGGGGCTTTATTCCAAGTGCAGTGGGAAGTGACAAAGGGGCGGTCCCAGTTTCCAAAGCTCTAGCAGAGGCTGTACGGGGCCAAGAACAGCAGAGCCACCATAGGCAGGCAGCAGCCCCGCGAGGCCAAGGCCGTGGCACCACTGCAGACCAGGGGCTCAGACCCGTGTGGCCAGGGGCTGGGATCAGATTCAGGATCTGCTGTCTAGGGGAGGCAGGCTGGCCGGGCTAAGGAGTTGGACATGAGGCAAGGGAACAAGAGGGCTAGTAACGTGTGCAGAGAAAAAGGGAGCCACACACAAGTGATGAAGGAAGAGAGACAGGAGGCCATCGAAGCCGCTTCCCCGGCTGAAGCTGCCCCAGCGCTTCTCAGGTGGGAGAGGAAAACCATGTCCACTGTGGCCCACTGCTCCCTAAATGTCCCTCCCTCCTGCTGCCGCTCCCACCCCAGATGGCTGGGCCCTGCACTGCTTGTTGCCCTGAAAGCCTGGGCTCAGGAATCCCGAGTTTTCCCAAAAGAGAGGCAGGCATGGGTAGAGAGTCTCTGGCTGTCGGGTGTCCTGAGAGTTGTTCAGAACAAGAATGGGGCTGGGCGTGGTGGCTCACACCTGTAATCCCAGCACTTTGGGAGGCTGAGGCGGGTAGATCACCTGAGGTCAGGAGTTCAAGACCAGCCTGGCCAACATGGTGAAACCCCTATCTCTATTAAAAATACAAAAATTAGTTGGGCATGGTGGTGGGGACCTATAATCCCAACTACTCGGCAGGCTGAGGCAAGAGAATAACTTGAACCCAGGAGGCAGAGATTGCAGTGAGCCGAGATCATGCCACTGCACTCCAGCCTGGGCAACCGAATGAGACTCCATCTCAAAAAAAAAGAAAGAAAACAAGAACAAGAATGGTGCCAGCGGGAGGCCGTGCTGAAAAAGGGCCCTCTGAAAATGGGCCAGGGTGTTTAGGATGCAGGTGGTCACCTCATTTGCCTTCTGTGCAAAGGACAGAGGGGACAGTGGGCCCAGTGGATCTAGCCTGTGAGTAGGCAGGCTCATGCTTCGGTCCCGGGTTCACCAGTAAGGTTTAGGACAATCGAAGAATAGCAAATTGGTTTATTTTGTGCGGTAACAGCAGTTCCGCTGGCTCCCAGAGCACAGAGCAACATACTCTGTGATCCATTACTGATGTCTGCCATGGGCACAGGAGGGCAGAGTGTCACTGTCTAACCATCCCCGGTCTAGCATCGCCCCAAGGGGATGGGACCATTCTGGAATACAACAGTGAGGTGGGTGGTGGGCTGACTTAGGAGAGCCAGAGAAAAGCATTGGTTCAACCATTTCCTAGCCTTGAAGGTACTGCCAAAATGAACCATAGGATATTTACTCGAGACACACAGAAATTTTCTCTGCCAGAAGGCAGAGAAAATACCACCTATTTTCTTTTTTTTTTTTTTTTTTCTTTTTTAGGACAGGGTCTCACTCTCTCACCCAAGCTGGAGTATATTAGCACAATCAGAGCTCACTGCAGCCTTGATCTCTGGGGCCCAAGCGATCTTCCCACCTCAGCCAAGTAGCTGGGACCATAGGCATGCGCCACCATGTACAGCTTTTTTTTTTTTTTTTTTGTAGAGACAAGGCCACCTTATATGCCCAGGCTGGTCTCAAACTCCTGGGCTCAAATGATCCTCCTGCCTTGGCCTCCCAAAGTGTTGGGATTAAACGTGTGGGCCACCGTGCCCAGGCTTTCTGTTTGTTTGTTTGTTTTTTGAGACAGAGTCTCGCTCTCACCCAGGCTGGAGTGCAGTGGCGCGATCCCAGCTCACTGCAAGCTCCTCCTCTTGGGTTCACGCCGTTCTCCTGCCTCAGCCTCCTGACTAGCTGGGACCACAGGCGCTCGCCACCACGCCCGGCTAATTTTTTGTATTTTTAGTAGAGATGGGGTTTCACCGTATTAGCCAGGATGGTCTCGATCTCCTGACCTCGTGATCCGCCCGCCTCAGCCTCCCAAAGTGCTGGGATTACAGGCGTGAGCCACTGCGCCCAACTGTTTTGTTTTGTTTTTAAGAGACGAGGTCTCACTCTATTGCCTGCAGTGGGGCAATCATAGCTCACTGCAGCCTCGACCTCCTGGGCTCAAGCCATCCTCCTACCTCGGCCTCCTGCATAGCTGGGACTACAGGTGCATCCCTAAAGCAGGTTGCTTTTTTCTTTGTGAGCTCTTTAGGGGAAGTGCCCCCACAGTGAGGACTGGGCCTCACACAGCTGAGGGTCCCTGTTTTGCTGTGAGAGCCTCCACACTGCCCCCTCAGGCCAGCCTCCTTGGCTCCCTGCTGGTCCTCTAATTCGCCAGGCTCATGTCCCCCTCCCAGCCCTTGTCCTCGCTGTTTTCTATGCCTGGGTGGATATGACCCAGGTTCCACCACCGAGTCCTTATTGTCTAGGTTGCAGCTCAAATGTCAGAATCCCAGAGCAGCCTCACCTGACCTCTCCCTCCTAACGAGGCCCCTACCCCACCGTGCTCAAATCTTCAATTCCCTACAGGACATTTCTCAGCCCACAGTGACCCTGCTCTATACTCATGTGTATATCGGGGCCTGGGGTTTTATCCAGTTCGTGGTATGTCCCCAGGGTGTGGGACAGTGTGTGGCACAGGGAGCACACTCTATTGATGCTTGATGAGTAAACAAAAGTCACTCACCGCCCTGGACCTCAGTTTCCTCATCCGCCTAATGCGGAGAAAGTCCTCAATCTCAGGGCTCAGTGGGTTTCACTGATGATCTCAGGACCATGATTACTACCATTACTGACACCAGCAGAGAGAATGTTTCCTAGGCTCTGTTCCAAACGTCTTCTATGAATTAGCATATTTATTCTTCACACTACTCCTAGAAAGCTTTACTATGATCACCCTCCTTTTCCAGATGGGGAAACTGAGGTCCTAAGAAGTCTAGTCATTTGTCCAAGGTCACTCAGCCAGGAAGTGGGCAAGGCAGGAGTCAAGCCCACAGCCGGTTGCAGTGGCTCGCACCTGCGGTCTCAGCTACTCGGGAGGCTGAGTCAGGAGGATTGCTTGAGGCCAGAAACTCAAGATAAGCTTGGGCAATATAGTGAGGCCCCCAGCTCTACAAAATTTTTTTTTTTTAATAATTAGCCAGCCATGGTGGTAAGTGCCTGTAGTCCCAGTTAATCAGGAGGCTGAGTTAGGAGGATCTCTTGAGCCCAGGAGGTCAAGGCTGCAGTGAGCTTTGATAGCACCACCACACTCCAGCCTGGGCGACAGGGCAACACCCTGTCTCTGAAAGAATAATATTAATAATAATTTAAATATATGTAATCCCAGCACTTTGGGAGGCCGAGGAGGGCAGATCACTTGAGGTCAGGAGTTCAAGACCAGCCGGTCCAACAGGGTGAAACCCCATCTCCCCTTTAAAAATACAAAAATATTAGCCAGGCTGGGCACCTGTAATCCCGGATACTTGAGAGGATAAGGCAGGAGATTCGCTTGAATCCGGGAGGCAGAGGTTGCAGTGAGCTGAGATGACACCACTGCACTCCAGCCTGAGCAACAGGGCAATACTCTGTCTCAAAAAAATTAAAGAAAAAAAAATTTTTTTAATTAAAAAAAAAGGATTCGGCCGGCCGCGGTGGCTCAAGCCTGTAATCCCAGCACTTTGGGAGGCCGAGACGGGCGGATCACGAGGTCGGGAGATCGAGACCATCCTGGCTAACACGGTGAAACCCCGTCTCTACTAAAAAATACAAAAAACTAGCCGGGCGAGGTGGCGGGCGCCTGTAGTCCCAGCTACTCGGGAGGCTGAGGCAGGAGAATGGCATAAACCCAGGAGGCGGAGCTTGCAGTGAGCTGAGATCCGGCCACTGCACTCCAGCCTGGGCGGCAGAGCGAGACTCCGTCTCAAAAAAAAAAAAAAAAAAAGGATTCAAGTTCAGCCTGCCCGGTTCTGGAGCCCAAGATCTCAGCCACTCTGCCGCCTGCGGCTCCAGGAGAAGGCCCAGGTGTGGGCAGGGGAGGACGCCGGGGAATCTCAGGCAGGTCTCCGTGTCTTCATCTATGATACGCCGAGGGGCCACGATGGAGTCGTCTCCTCTGGGTCATTGTGAGAATGAAATGAACGAGGCTGTATCTGAGAGCCTGCCTGGCTCCCAGCGGTGCTTGGGAAGCATCCCCATCTCTCAAAGACAAATCTCGTCCTCTTCCCTGCCTGGAAGAGGCCCAAGCAGACAGCTCCTGGTGTCCCCTCCTCAGCCCCCAGGCCCCTGAGACCCCTGGGGAGGTGCCTTGGTTATGAGCTGCCACAACTGGGGCCAGGGCAATGGGAGGGGGGGCGGACAGCTGCTCACGTCTGTCCCTTATCGGCCAACCAGCAACTCTAACCACTGCCCTCCCCTGCCCTCGCCCTCCTTGGGAGATGCTGAGTTTTCTCATGGTCCCCAGAAGACTCCTTGTTACCCACTCACTCATCCCTCATCCAGATATTCACACTGGAGGCTGGGCACAGTGGCTCACGCCTGTAATGCCAGCATTTTGGGAGGCCAAGGCTTGAGCCCAGGAGTTTGAGACCAGCCTGGCCAACATGGTGAAACCCCGTCTCTACAAAACAGAGAAAAATTAGCCGGGTAGCAGGTGGGCACCTGTAGTTCCAGCTACTTGAGAGGCTGAGGCAGGAGAATCGCTGTAACTGAGCTGAGATGGCACCACTGCACTCCAGCCTGAGCAACAGAGCAGAGAGACTCTGTCTCAAGGGAAAAAAAATATATATATATATATATATATATGTGCGTGTGTGTGTGTGTATGTATATATACACACACATATTTACCCTGGAGGCAAGAGTTCAGTTTCTGGAGTCTAGATGCCTATGGTTCATCCCAATCCTGCCACCTCCCAAATGGACTTTCTCTGAGCCTCAGTTTCCTCATCTGCCACATGGAGTGATGAGCTCTGTCAATCCCCAGTACTGCTCCCAGAAGTCAATGGCAGGCCGGGTGCAGTGGCTCACTCCTGTTTAATCCCACCACTTTGGGAGGCTGAGGCGGGTGGATCACTGAGGTCAGGAGCTCAAGACCAGTCTAGCCAACATGGTGAAACCCCAGCTCTACTAAAAATACAAAAATTAGCGGGGCGTGGTAGAGCACACCTGTAATCCCAGCTACTCAGGAGGCCGAGACAAGAGAATCGCTTGACTCCAGGAGGCAGAGGTTGCAGTGAGCTGAGATCATGCCACTGTACTCCAGCCTGGGTGACAGAGGGAGGCTCTGTCTCAAAAAAAAAAAAAAAAAAACAAACAAACATGGATTTGAAGCACCAAGGGCGAGCCTGTTGGGGGCCGAGCACCCACCGTGGCCAGGCCCTAGGGACACGGCCATGAACAAGGCCAAGCCAGCGAGCCCTCAGAGCCCCGGTGGGACACAGAGAGGGACGAAATGCTTACCTGCTGCATTTCATCCGTCATTGGCTGTCCCAGGGAGGCACAGGGCAGGGAACCCAGATGGGGGGGGCGGGTTTCAGTGGGGGAGGGGGAGGGGCAAGGAGATAACAGCCCAGCAGGCAGGGGGAGCAGCCTGGGCAAACATCAGGAAGCCCCCAAGACAAAGGTGAGTTCAAGGAACAAACAGCAGTTCAGGCTGGCCAGAGGGTAAAGGCCAAAGGTCAAAGGGCAGACGACGCCAGACTGCAGGGGTCAGCAGGGCCAGACTGAACCAGGCCTCGTAAGCACATAACTGTATCAAGGATGAGGACTTCACCCCAAGGTCCAGGGGGGGTTTAGCTGACGCCTGGCATGGTCAGGTTTTTGTTCAACAAAGATCCCTTTGGCTAGCGTGTGTGAAAGCAGGGAGAACATGTACGGATGGGGAATCTAGGGAGGCTTCATGGAGGAGGTGACTTGGGCTGAGCCTTGGGAGGGGCAGAGTTCAGATGGCCCAGCAAGGAAGGCAGGCATTCCAGGAAGCAGAGCCACAGGGGTGAAGACCTAGAAGGAGGGCGTTTCTGGGACACTCACCCAGGGAAGTGTAGAAGTGGAAAGTGAGAGCGGAAACTCAGCCGCAGGATGGGGCACCTCCCATCGAGGGCTCAGCAGAGCCAGGCGAGCCAGCATAGCTCTGCCCCATCTGCAGCTTGGACTTGAGGCAGGGAGGTGTAGGGAGTGGCCCTGGAGGCTCCTGGGGGTGCCTGGCCCTGCCAGCCTTGACTGGAAGGTCTCCAGGCTCACCGCCTCATGTCCCTACGTGCCGCCCCTGCAGCTCAGCCACCTTACAGGGTGAGCCTCCTGTCAGCTCCACATTCCACAACAACAGACTACGCCGCCCTCCTCCCCCAGGCCCAGCCCAGGCACCACTCATCCATTACAGGCCCCACTGATCCCTCACTGCCACTTTTCCATTTGCTCCATGACGTACGGCCTCGGAATCCTTATCACGGCCCTCCAGGCAGCTACGACTGATGAGAGCTGGCATCCAAGAGCAAACCCATTTGCCATCCCTGATCCAATCGAATCGATCATTTCATAGAAGGGGCGATGGAGCCCCAGCGAGGGGAAAGGACCTCTCAAGGTCACAGAAGGACTTTCCTATCCAAACCCTTCTCTTTGGTGAGCAGGGCCTGGAATCAATCCTTCAGGCCTTGGTGGTCCCTAAAGACGCAACTCAAAGTAAGGACCACCACCAACAAACACCCCAGCGCCACCCCCAACCCAGTTCCACTGAAACCACGTCAGTCCCGCAAGGACAAGGGCCACTGAACAAAAGCTGTCCAGATCCCATGCTCAGGGGCCCCTCCAAGTGCCCCCGTCCTGGGCAGCTGGACTGATGTCCCCATCAGCACAAAGCCCACACCCCCAGCCCCTCCACGGTTTGAGAAAAAGCAGCTACTCACCACTGCTGGACCTCCTTCTCGGTAACTGCAAGAGAAAAGAGAAAAGCAGGCTTTTAGCTCAGGGAAGGTGTCCCAGGAGATGGGCGCACATTCACTGGGGGGCCTCCCCTCCAGCCCTCCCTTCCCCATGGGCCATGTCCCTGGGCACCGGCCTGCTCTGGATGAAAAAATGCTCCCTTGGTGAGCAGTCCCAGCCAGGGGCTCTGCACCCACCACCCCAGCAGGGGACACTGGCCCCACCCCTTCCCAGTGCCCACGTGCTGCCTGCCACTGCCACTGCTGGGAGAGCCCCCAGGAACGCCCTGTGGCATTCAAGGGTTCGCTTCTCCCACAGCCCTTGCTTCCAGGCCAATATCTAAGACTTACTCTTTCCCATCTCTCAATCCCTGGGGACGGGATGTCAGGGAAGGCCCCGGCTTCCCCAGGCACTCAGCTGCCCCGCCTGTATGTGGGGGGGGGGGGGGGGGGAGGGGGGGAGGGGGGGCGGGGCGGGGCTGAAAACGGGCAGCTCTCAGCAGAACGGTGGACCACCCTCCCCTACATTCCCTCTCCGTGGTCAGCCCGGGCTCTTTCCCTGGCAAGACATGAACAGAGACGTGAAGCAAAAGCTGAAAGAGGCCACAGAGAGCGGCTGAGCCTGGAACCAAGCCCACATACCCATTCTTTACTGAGCCGTGAAACAAACAAAAATGGTTTTTCTGAAAAGCACAGAATCGTTTCAAGTTGGAACCAAATCAATGTTCTCTCTAAAGTCACCGAACAAGAACATCAAACCACCACCAAGGCCACCCTTGCTCCCCGCCTGTGTGAGCGCGGGACGGCTCCTCCTGCACTCCCTGCCTCGGGCGCCTCATCTGTAAAGTGGGCATCATAGTATCAGCGCCTGCCCCACACAGACTTCTTGTGGGGACTCGCTCATAAAGGCACGGAAGCTACTGGATCCCTGGGGATGCCAGACACCTGGAAAAGCCAGGCCTGGCATCAAAGAATGCAATTTTCCAAGAGAAAGTTTTGGCACAGGGTATGGGGTAGGGCCCTCAAATGTGCTCGATACTGACTTGTGAAATGAATGAATGAATGAATGAATGAATGAATGAATGAACACATGAACAGACAGGAAAGGGGTGTCAGGTGGAGTTCAGATGAGTAAAGGAACTGGAATCTATTCCCAGGGAAGTGGGAAGGAAGCCCAAAGAGGTGTCTCTGAATTGTTTGTGCCTGACCAGACTTGAGGAAGCCGCTTTTCAAAAACCACTCAAAGCAAGCTCGCAACAGCTGCCAAATACCAAGAGCCTGCCGCAAGCCCGAATCTGCGCCCAGGGCGGGCCTCTGTGCTTTGGCTCAGCAGCTCTTATGACAGCATGGAGGGAGGATGGCGTGACTCTGCCCTGGCTCCAAATGTGGAAACTGAGGCACAAAGAGATCAGGAAGTGGCAAGGCAAGGGTCTGACCTTAGGTCTGTGGCTCAGAACCTGGCAGCCAGGTTCCTGGGCAGGTTAGACGCCTCCACCCCCATGCTGGTCAGCCCTCTCCTCCCACAAGCCCAAATCAGAGATGGAGGAAGAGACCTGTCTGCAAGCAGGCCCCGGATAACAAGAGAAGAGGCAGGCTGGGCGTGGTGGCTCACGCCTGTAATCCCAGCACTTTGGGAGGCCGAGGCAGGCAGATCACAAGGTCAGGAGATCGAGACCATCCTGGCTAACACGGTGAAAGCCCGTCTCTACTAAAAATAAAAAACATTAGCCGGGCATGGTGGCATGTGCCTATAGTCCCAGCTACTCGAGAGGCTGAGGCAGGAGAATCGCTTGAATCCAGGAGGCAGAGCTTGCAGTGAGCCAAGATCGCTCCATTGCACTCCAGCCTGGGTGACAGAGCGAGACTGTCTCAAAAAAGAGAGAGAGAGAGAGAAGGCAACAGTGGGAGATGCTGGTTACCCAGAGGGCCTGGACTCAAAGAAAGCAATTTTCTGAGATAAAGTTTTGGCAAAGGGTATGGGGCAGAAAGGGGTTCAGGATTCGGCATGGGGGTGGAGAGGGAAGGTGTCCTTGGTCTGATCCAGGCTGGTTGCCTGGACCTCCCCCCACACCCGCTGTGATGGCAGCTGTGGCCGTGGGGCGGATGCTGGAAGCTCAAACCTGGATATACAGGCAACCCATCACAGTACCACCAGGAGCTCAGGGCCACAGGTGCTGAAGCCAGACCAGACCGCCTGGGTTCAAATCCGGCCCCACAGGGCACTGTGTGTCCTTGGGCAAATTGCTTCCCCTCTCTGAGCCTCAGTTTTCTCATCTGTGAAATGGGGCTGTTGGGGAAATTGAAGTGCTTGCCACTCCTCAGCTTCACAAAAACCCCACAGGGAGGTGTGACCCCGTTTTCCCAATGAGGAATGGAAGTTTTGACGGGTCTGCTTATTTGTCTGGGATCACCTGAGGTCCCTTTGCAGGAAACAGCAGAGCCAGGACTATGCCCCTAGAGATCAGGATGGAGGCCCAATTGGGTAAACCCCCTTGAGTCTGCATGACCTTGTGTGACCTTGGCAAGGGGTGGCAGCATTCGACATAAAGAGCAGGAGCTGGGTGGCATGGCCACTGCTGACCTCAGGCAGCCCTCACAGCGCCAGAGAGGGGCTTCCCTGGACCCCCAGCTCAGAAGTCCCACTCTCCCTTGACACCCCCCACCCATGTCTCCCAGCAGCCCTCCCCCAGGGTTCTGCCTCAGCCTCCGCGTCCTTCCTCACCCCCAACTACACTCCCAGGAAGCGGCAGGGAGGTGGGAGGAGGGCACATGACTTGGGCTCCCCCCATTAGAAAGGTCCCCTCACAGAACCCTGGGTGATCAGCAGGCGGCCCAGCCCCAGGGAACCGGAGCTAGGGTGGGGAAGAGAAGCCCTGCCCATGGTTTAAGCAGCGAATTGACCTTCAGGAAACAGTTGAGGCTGGCAGGTGTCCCCTGGCACCCAGCCAGGGCCCAGCAATCCTAACTGCTTCACTGCCTGGGGCCTTGGAGGGTCTTTTTTTTTTTTTTTTCTTGAGACAAAGTATTGCTCTGTCACCCAGGCTGGAGTGCAATGGTGCAATCTTGGCTCACTGCAACCTCCGCCTCCTGGGTTCAAGTGATCCTCGTGCCTCAGCCTCCCAAGCAGCTGGAACTACAGGCACACACAGCATCATGCCCAGCTAAGTTTTGTATGTTTAGTAGAGGCAGCGTTTCACATGTTGGCCAGGCTGGTCTCAAACTCCTGATCTCAAGTGATCAATCTGCCTTGGCCTCCCAAAGTGCTGGGATGACAGGCATGAGCCACCGCGCCCAGCCGTGGAGGGTCTTGAAGGACAGCAGGCAGGGGCACGTCTCTGGGGTCCTGGCCACCTGCCCCCAGCCCTCCTGCCAGCCAGGGAGTTCTGGCACGGGTCAGGCTGTCCTTTGTCCAAACCCCAGCCCGCTACTGAGCAGCTACCACCCCAACCTGGAGAGGAAGCTGAGCTGGGGGAGGTGACTGGAGGAATGCGCCCATGGTCACGCCCTCAGTCTGGGTTTGCCCATCACTAAGGCCTGTGTTCTCAACCATTCTGTCTGGGCTTCCAGAAGCTCGACTCTTCCAAGATCACCTTCGAGATCTTTCTCTGTCCAGCTATCCAGTGATTCACTCAGGATTTTTCTTGAAATCATCTCAATTTGCTTTTACTTAGCTGCTTAATCTAGCTTCAGCCTAAGCAATAATATCCACAAAGTTACCAGTAACTCTGCTGGTCATACCTTTTCTAATACACAACAAAAAAAATATAACAAATTCATTGGCCAGGCACGGTGGCTCATGCCTGTAATCCCAGCACTTTGGGAGGCCGAGGCGGGCGGATCACGAGGTCAGGAGATCGCGACCATCCTGGCTAACACGGTGAAACCCCGTCTCTACTAAAAATACAAAAAATTAGCCGGGTGTGGTGGCGGGCGCCTGTAGTTCCAGCTACTCTGGAGGCTGAGGCAGGAGAATGGCGTGAACCCGGGAGGCGGAGCTTGCAGTGAGCCGAGATCGAGCCACTGCACTCCAGCCTGGGTGACAGAGCGAGACTCCGTCTCAAAAAATAAATAAATAAATAAATAAAATAAAATAAAAATTATATATATATATATCAAATTCAAATAAAAAGCCACCGTCCTTGATCAAACCTGCCCTGCCTCCTTCGATTGAGAAACAGCCCAATATCGTGTACCCCTTAATTTGATGCAGTGGAAGGGCACGTTATCCGTGGCGGTCTCCCGCCAAAAACAATTAACCTGAGTCTAACCACAAGGACATAATCAGACAAATCCAGGCTGTGGGACGTTCTACAAGACAACTGACCAGGACTCTTCGAGTCAGGGCCAGGAAAGGCAAAGCAAGTCGGAGGATTGTTCCAGAGAGAGTCTAAACAGACGAGGCAACCAAATGTAACTCAAGATGCCTGGATCAGGTCCAGATGGGCAGGAAAAAACAGTTATCATGGCTGTCACTGGGCCATCTGGGAAGCCACCGCACTGTGGACTGGCGGACTGGCAATTAGGTGCTGCCATGGGGATGAGGTGAGGGGTGGTAACAGCACTGAGACTAATGCCCTTTCTCTTTTCTTTTTTTTTTTTTTTTTTTGAGGAGTCTCCCTCTGTCACCCAGGCTGGAGTGCAATGGTTGATCTTGGTTCACTGCAACCTCCACCTCCAGGGTTCAAGCGATTCTCCTGCCTCAGCCTCCCGAGTAGCTAAGATTACAGGCACCTGTTACCATGCCTGGCTAATTTTTGTATTTTTGGTAGAGACGGGGTTTCACCATGTTGGTCAGGCTGGTCCCAAACTCCTGACCTCAAGTGATCCATCCGCCTCGGCCTCCCAAAGTGCTGGGATTACAGGCATGAGACACTGCGCCCAGCTGTGGAGATGTGCCCTGAGCTATTCAGGGGTGAGGGTCAGGACGCCTGCAGCCTCTTGTGACATGGTTTAGAAATATACACACTCACATATATAGAAAGAGAGGGGACAGAGGCAGCAGAGCTGGGGACTCGAGGACACAGAGGCATTCCTACACCACCACATCAATGTTCCTCTTGACTTTTCAAAATAAAAAGTTGAGGGAAATGTTTGTCCTCTTCACCCCACAACCACTGTGCCTGCCTCCCCTCCCCACTGCACAATGCCAGGAGTTGGGGGGGGGGCCTGCCCAAAGTCCTGTGCCCCCAGCAGTTCCGACCAAGACAGGCACTGGGAGGGAAGGAGATGGGGGACAGTTTGGGGGTTCAGCTTCCCTTTGCCTCATCCTCCACCCAGATGCCAGAGTGACCTTCCCAGGCTCCGGCTCCCAGTCTGGCCCATTTTCCCCTCCTCCCAGAGCCTCCAACCGCATGTGAAATAAACAGGGCCTCTGCCTCTGCCTCCCTCGGTGGGTCTGGGCTCCAGGCTCCAAGCTCAAGGCTCAGGGCTCAGGAACACAGGCAGTCCTTGCACAGCTTATTCCCTGGGTCCCTGGCCCGCATCCTGACCCCACTGGGGTTCCTCTGACTGTTCCGGTCTCCAGGCCTTCGTGCTCTGCCTGGGACACTTCCTCACCTCACCTCTTCTGCCCAGGGAACCCCTATCCATCTTTCAAAGCCCAGCTGGGCCGGAGCGCGGTGGCTTATGCCTGTAAACCCAGCACTTTGGGAGGCCAAGGTGGGCAGATTACTCGAGGCCAGGAGTTTGAGACCAGCCTGGCCAACACGGCGAAACCCCGTCTCTACTAAAAATACAAAAATTAGAAGGGTGTGGTGGCGCACGCCTATAATCCCAGCCACTAAGGAGGCTGAAGCATGAGAATTGCTGGAACCCAGGAGGTAGAGGTTGTAGTGAGCTGAGATCACCACTGCACTGCACTCCAGCCTGGGTGACAGAGACTGTCTCCAAAAAAAAAAAAAAAAAAAAGCCCAGCTGGGTGGGGTGCCCCTCTTCTAGGAGGCCCTCCTGACCCTGCCTTGGCCCCTTGAGAGCCCCGTTCACATGAGGTCTATCTTCTCATGGGTTCCACAACAGAGGGCCAACGGGGGTCTGACTAAGGGGGTACCGGCTGGGCTGGGGGGGCAGTGGTGAAGTAGAGTGGTCCAGAGAGGGCCTTGGCCAGCCCGGCGAGCACTTCAGGCCAGGGTTCCCTCTGATCTGTGGTCTTGAATGAGTGACTCCGCATCTCTGAGCCTTGGTTTGCTCATCTGTAAAATGGGACTCAAGCGTCTAGGAGGAAGAGGAGGAACTTGTGCTCGGCCCAGTGTGTGCGAGATAGAAGCACTTCTCCCCCTCATCTTCCCAGCTGGACGCTGAGCCCACAGAGGCCCGGGTACCTCTCCTGGCCTATTCTAGCGTCACCCTCAGAGCCCAGCCCAGCACCCTGCACGCAGGGGACAGAGAATAACCCCTGCTGATCCCTCCATTGTCATCCAGCCACTGGGCTGGGTTTAGAACACGTCCTCAAACGTGTTTCTCACGCGTGGACCTTCACAATTTCATCTGATTTTGGCCAGTTTTTAAAACGAACTTTCTCCATCACACTCTGCCTCCAGGCCTGCAGGCCCAGGCTCATACCAAAACCAGGATTTGAAACTGGCAACGCGCCATGCTCACCACGGGGCCAGACAGTGAGACGCTCTGGGCTGGCATCCTGTCGGGGCCACTTGAAGGCTGGGTGATTCCAAACAAGTTTCTTAACCCCTCCGAACCTCCAAGTCCTCACCTGTAGGATGGGGTATAAACTCCTACCAGGCAGAGCCATTGTCAAGGTTGTCGAGGAGTGGATGGAGAAGTCACAGCCGACACAGGGCCCTGGGAGAGGGGGAGCTGGGCATCCACTCTACTCCCCTTCACTGACCCCCCAGAGAGCCAGGGCTGCAGAAGGGGAGGGCACCTGCAGGCTCAGAGCAGGGAGTGGCTCTTAGCCTTCGCCCCATCCCCACGCTCACAGACTCCAGGCCCATACCCCACAGCCAGGAAGCACCCTCAGCGCCCACAGCCTCCTTTCCACCCCAGCAGCGCTCCTGAGGTCCCCAGCTCCCCTACTCCAGCTCCTCCTCCCTTCCACACAGCTCTCATCTGCCAGGAACGAACACGAGAGCCAGTCCCAGGAGCCCAGGAGGATGTTGAGTCTGATTTTGATTTCCCTAAAGCAAAACACCTCTCTCCTGATTGAAGCTCAGCTCAAACATGGTGGGAGCAAAAGGCAGGGGCTGGCAGCCCCCTCCCGGCACCGGCTGCAGCTAGAGGCATGGAGGGCAGCCGGCCAGCCAATCCAGCCTCTTCCGCCATCCCTCCTGGGGCGGACCTGGCCCTGGATCCATCTCCAGGGACAAGGGCTTCCCGCGTGTCTCTGTACCTGCCCCCTAGCCCTCCACCACGGCTGAGGGAAAAACCACATCAGCAAGGGGGACTCTGGGTTTGAGCAGCACAAAAGCAGAAAGCAGGGCCTGGCCACGAATGACCCATCTTACTAAATCAGACAGTCCCCTCGGTCCTGACAGCTTTGATCACTGACTGTCCTCCTTCTAGAAGTGCAGCTGGCCTCAGAAGCTCCTCCCAGGCCCACGCCTCTCCTGTGCTCAACCTCCCAGCACCAGGGCCCCTCCAAGCGCCCAGCTCACACGCTCTCTGGGGGCAGCTCTGCTCCCCGCACCCCTCACTCCCAGTCTCCTCCCAGCTGGCCCCTCCTGCAGCTCAGCCCCCCGGCCAAGCTCCTCACCGATGGGGTCCAGGGGCCCCTCAGGCTCCACGTGGCCCAAAGGGATCCCCTGGGCCTCCTCCCAGGTATCCATCCTAAGATTTCCCTACAGGCAGTCCCGCACCAACTGCAGACAAGTCCCACCCAACCTGGCTGCCTCAAAAACACGAGAAAGCCTCCACTGTCCAGGGCTGGCTGGATGTTGCCCCTACACCACACCAGCTGCTGCGCCAGCCTCTTCTCAGTCCCCACCCCATCCCATTCTCCCATCCAGTCCCCACCCACAGCTGCCAGCATCCCTAATGTGGTCACATCCCTCCCCTCCTAGAACCCTCCTCCAGAGCCCCCAGTGCGTCTCCAGCCTCTCCAGCCTCACCCCTGCCCCTCTTCACAGCACCCTGAAGCTGTGTTCTCCCAGCAGCACCTGAGAAGCCCCTCGGTACCATCTCCTGAGAATGGGGGGCTCTGCCCCAAGCCCTCCCAGGGCAGCAACAGCACAGCTAAGTAAGACAGCGGAGGGAGTGTGCCGCCGGCCGCACCCTCCTGCCCCGGAGCCGGGCCCACCCCTGGGGAGGGGCAGTTCCTCATAACGAAGACGGTGGTGGTCTCTTGTGGGACCTGGACTCCAGGGATCTGACACTCCCTTGCTGTATGACCGTTTTTTCCCCCAGTTTGGGCCTCAGTTTCCCCATCTGTGAAAGGGGACATTACTGGCTGTGTCAACCATGGAGTTCTACACACTCGGAGTGGGGGAGGACAGAAAAGGGAGTGAAACACTTACCTGTGGGGTTCCCACCCGGGGTCCTGCTACACTCAAGGGCTGAGGAGCAGCCACCTGCTGCTCCAATCTTCCAGGTACCCCAAGCACCCAAAGCCTCAGGTCACTCCCCGCTCCCGCTGCAGCACCGGCTCCCGGGGGTCACAGCACCTCCCCGGAGTCACACGGCAGCATCGGGGATATATGCTGGTGTTCCTGGGACAGGCAGGGAGCCCTGGCTGCCCAACTTTGCTCCTGACCCAATGAGTGAACGTGGCCACGCACCCTCCCCTCTCTGTCCCATGAAAGAGCTCAACTCCTGAGACCTCCAGGCCCCCCAGCTCCCATGCTCCTCAAAGTGACCTTCAGGCAACAAGTAAATGAGGGGCTAGAGCGCCTCATCTCCCACGGACGACAGGCACCGTGTCCAGGAACAGCAGCCCCCGAGAGGGCTGGAGTGAGAACAGGAAGGTGGGCACAGGCTCTGGGCCAGACAACGTGGTCGGGTCCCAGACTCATTAACCCTGGACCTTGGACAAGGGCGGCAGCCTCTCTTCTAAAATGGAGTGCTCGGCAGCGCTGCCTCCAAGCTCAGAGTAACGTGACAGCAGACGCAGGAGCTGCCTGGCACGAGGCAGTCAGCATGATCATCACTGCTGTTGTACTTATTGCTCGATGCCCCTGCCAGGGTGAGAAGAGAGACCACCCCCTACTCCCAATCCCATACCTGTTTGCCACCACTGCCTGGCTAACGGGCGGCTGGGCCCCAGCACCGGGCCTGAGCTACCCCAGAAAGGAGGCCTGGCCTGCTGCCCAGAGCTCCCGGGCACTCCTGGCTGAGCAAAGCCACTGCTGCAGCCCCTCGCCCTGACCCACTCGCTGCACATTCCCCAGCCCTTCTGCCCTCCCCTCTGGGCTCCAGCCCCCTATCCTGTGTCCCCACTGTGGGAGTGGCGATCCAGTCTCCTTGGCAGTCACTGTCTCCACCCCAGTTCACCGAGTGCCGGCCAGGACTGGTCCAGCACTGGGCTGGGGCACACAGCGGCCGGCAGGAAAGGTAGGCAGGCCCTGTCTACTCTGCTGCCCCTTCTGAGCAGGCCGCCCGCCAGGGCCATCAGACTGCCATGCGCGGCGGTGAGCAGCTGTGACGGCCGCTGTCGCCATCGGGTGCTGACTGTGATCTGCCCGGCACCAGCCCGAACCCTCATTTCATTAAAGTCTCACACAGCCCAGGGGGCCACGGGCTGTTGCTGTGTCTGTCTCAGGATGAGGCACCTGGGTTCATCAGGGGAGCCCCATGCCCACAGCCATCCAGATGACCAGGCTCTGACCACCCCCCACTGGCCCCCACCTCCCTACCTTACATCTCCACGGCTGCCTCGCCTCCATGGAAGAGAGGCCGGAGCCTCCGGGCTGGCGGGAGGAAGGCTGAGCACTCGAGTGGGGGGTATTTCACCTGCTGGGGGATCTCCCGGCCCACAAGGCCTGTCTTCAGGAATGGCGAGTAGATGGCAGGTCCCTGGCCCCAGAGGGCAGACTTGGGCCAGGGCCAGGTGACCTTCTGGCCCAGCTCCTGGGACTTGCTCTTCACCAGTCTGTGCCCAGGCCTGGCTCCCCTGCCCGAGGACCCCTAAAGCCAGGCTTTCGGCTTGGGACACACAGTTCAGCAGGGATCACCCAGAGCCTTTGCATAGACGGGTCTATCCAGTCGCTGCGTGGCCTGGGTCAGCATGCTCCCTACCCCGCTGTCAGGGGCCAAAGAGAGGATACAGGTCACAAGCACCAAGCCCAGCACATGGTGGGCGCCCTAGAGATGCTGTGCTGATGAGGAGTGGTGGGGTCTGAATAAAAAGTCAGAGGGCAGCCAGGCGCGGTGGCTCACGCCTGTAATCCCAGCACTTTGGGAGGCCGAGGAGGGCAGATCACGAGGTCAGGAGATCAAGACCATCCTGGCTAACACGGTGAAACCCCATCTCTACTAAAAAATACAAAAAATTAGCTGGGCGAGGTGGCGGGCGCCTGTAGTCCCAGCTACTCGGGAGGCTGAGGCAGGAGAATGGCGTGAACCTGGGAGGCAGAGCTTGCAGTGAGCCCAGATCGCACCACTGCACTCCAGCTTGGGCGACAGAGCGAGACTCCGTCTCAAAAAAATATAATAATAATAAATAAAAAGTCAGAGGGCCAGGCTTTGGGCCAGACACCAAGATGGGAAGCTGTTGCCACTACTGCAGGAAGGGGAGCCAGGCAGGAGGCTGCTGAGAGCCGCTCAGATTCAAAATCAAAGCCCCGTTTCCCTCTCAGTCCCTCGGGATCCTCCCCGAGGCCCTGTGCTGACAGGTGGGGGTCCCTGCCAGCCCACTTCGAAGAAACTGAGGTTTCACAGAGAGGCAAAGCACTTGACCGAGATCACACAGTCAGGGGTGGAGGAGTGGAGATGGAGGCCAGGTTTATAGAGTCCAGAGTCCGGGCTCAGGAAGGCTTTAGCCGGGAGACACCATCCCCAAGGATGATCCTGCCCATCCCCCAACACGCTCTCAAAGGATGATCCTGCCCACCTCTCGCCCGATCTCAAAGAGTTACTGAATCTTTGGCATCTCTGACGCCCCAACAAAGTGCCGTTGGTGCTGCCAGGCAAAGGTCCTCAGTACCTGCTGATCTGTTAACTTGCTTTGACCAGCTGAGGGATGCAGATCAAGTCACACTGACATAGGTTCAAATCCCAGTTCCACCACATTCCAGCTGTGTGACATTGGACAAGTCGGTTAACCTCTCTGAGCCTTGGTTTTCCCATCAGAAAACTAAGGGCGATAAAACCTACCATAGTTACATACGTAGAAAAAAATGGAAAAGAACCAGGTGAAAATGCACACGGTGGCCTCAGAGAAGCTGTATCAGAAACAGTTTTGTTCTCTCTCTGTGAGTGCCTGCTTTTGTCCGATTTTGACCTTCCCCAACGGCTGGGTGCTCCACGGGGGAGGATCTATGTCTGCCTAAGTTGCAGCCAAATGGTAGCATCTGGCATGTAGTAGGTGCTCAGTGTATGTGTGTTCTCACAGAATGCATGTTCTTGTTTTAGGTGGGTAAGTTGGAAAGTAGACAGGGCTACTTTTATTTTCTAAAACCCAAAGTGATTCCTGGCTAGTAAAGGAACTTGTTCCAGTGACCACACATATTCTCTCTCTCTCTTTTGCATAAACATACAAGAACTGCCCCTTGGCTCAAGCCATCTTTCCCGCCAGAGTCAGCTCAGAATCTTCCAAAACGGAGTCAGCCACATCTTCTGCCTCTTCGGGGTCTTCGAGACCTTGGGAAGGTCTTTTTTTTTTTTTTTTTTTTTTTTGAGACACAGTCTATCTTCTAACTCTGTCACCCAGGCTGGAGCGCAGTGGCACGATCTCAGGTCACAGCAACCTCCACCTTCTGGGTTCAAGCAGGTTCAATGAATTATCCTGCCTCAGCCTCCCGAGTAGCTGGAATTACAGGCACGTACCACCACACCCGGCTAATTTTTGTATTTTTAGTAGAGACGGGGTTTCACCATGTTGACTAGGCTGGTCTCGAACTACTGACCTCAAGTGATCAGCCCACCTCGGTCTCTCAAAATCCTGGGATTATAGGCGTGAGCCACTGTGGCTGGCCAAGACCCTGGGGAAATCTTTGTGTGTGGAGTTTTCTCAAGATTCCTGGTGGGGACCCTCTCAAACATTTCAGAGCTGAGTCCAGCACTCAGGGATTCCGATCAGTCCCATTCTACAAGCATTTCCCAAACACTGCCAAGGTCAGACATTATGGAAGGCACTGACGCAACTGACCTACTCAACAGAAAGGGTCTCTGTCTAAACTGACTCATTCTTTAGCCCCTGTGTGACCTTGGGCAGCTAAATTCACCTCTCTGAGCCTCAGTTTCCTTAGCTGTAAAATGGGAATAGTGGTGGTCACAATACCTTTCTTGCAGGGTGGTTAAAGGAACAAACAGGATTTTCACCCCTTCCTTCATCCAGCAATTAATTTCTGAGCATTCTCAATGGGTCAGAACCTGAGACAGGCTCCAGGGACACAGCAATGACCTAGACACAGGTTCCTGTCCTCTGAGTCCCTGATACAACAGGGGAGACACACCCTGTTAGCACACACCCACACAGCTGTCTATCTGTCATAATAAGAAAGGAAAGCTCAGCTAGGCCCAGTGGCTCATGCCTGTAATTCCAGTACTTTGGGAGACCAAGAAGGGCGGATCACCAGAGGTCAGGAGTTTGAGACCAGCCTGGTCAACATGGCAAAACCAGGCACGGTGGTGGGCGCCTGTAATCCCAGCTACTCGGGAGGCTGAGGCAGGAGGATCGCTTGAACCCGGGAGGTGGAGGTTGCAGTGAGCCAAGATTGCACCACCATGCTCCAGCTTGGGTGACAAAGTGAGACCCTGTCTCAAAAAAAATTAAAAAGGAAAGAGGCCAGGTACAGTGGCTCACCCCTGTAATCCCAGCACTTTGGGAGGCCAAGAAGGTGGGCGAATCACCTGAGGTTGGGAGTTCGAGACCAGCCTGACCAACATGGAGAAACCCCGTCTCTACTAAAAATACAAAATTAGGGCATGGTGGTGCATGCCTGTAATTCCAGCTACTCAGGGGGCTGAGGCAGGAGAATCACTTGAACCCGGGAGACAGAGGTTGCAGTGAGCTGAGATCGAGCCATGGCACTCCAGCCGGGGCAACAATAGCAAAACTCCGTCTTAAAAAAAAAAAAAAAAAAAAGGAAAGTTCAGGGTTAATGAAAATGTGAAGCAGGAACCCAAGCTAGCCTAGGGGGTCAGGCGTGCTCCCCGAGGAAAGGGCTGGTGTGTAGGCCTTAGCCAGGCAAAGAGGAAAAGCAGCACTTTCCAGGAGAGGCTGCAGGTCCAAGGCTCAGAGGCCATCCAGAGCCTGGTGAGTTCAGGAACCACAAGAAGCCACATGGCACTAGAACAAAGCCTTATCCAGAGGGCAGCGTGGTGTGGTCCAGGAGGAGAGAACACAGCAAGTATCCCAAAATGTTAACAATTGCCACTCTCATAAATACAGGTGTCACAGCACCCAAAGACAAGGCCAGATGGCCAGGGCCAATAACAGGGGCACCCCGCAGGGGCAGGGCCTGCAAGAAGCCGAGCGGGCCATCACCCCCCATCCCCCCCCTTAGGATCACGTGGCATCTGCCTCCCCGATCCTAGTCCCCACATTCCTGCTTCAGTCCTAGCCCTCCAGGGCTCCCCACCCCAGCCCCAGGAAGGGGTGGGAGACACACAGGTGGTCTCCATCACATGTCAGGCAGAAGCCAAATTGGTCACAGAAGCCACACGGTCACACCTAATGTCACAGCCAGTAGAGCAGGGAGCCCTCTGGATGGAAGCACTGAGAGGCTCCCAAGATGGAACAGAGGTGAGAGGTGAAGAGAGACCCCAGGGAAGGTGCAAGCCCCCCACACAGGGAGAGATGGAGACGGCAGTAGCAGGGGTGGCAGGGACGCAGAGACTGGGCGGCGGCGGCACACAGGGGTGGAACCAGCGTGTCGGCGACCGCCGCACCTCCCCTCCCAGAATGCTGTGGATCTGCTCCTGGAACACCACCGAGGTCTGGCCCCTGAGCTGCGCTGGGGCAGAGCGGCTCCTGCAGGGACCACGGGAGGTTCTAGGGCATGCGTTCCAGGGCGACTGGCCGGGAGGGTTGGCGAGGGCTGCTGCTGGAGCCCAGGCAGCCCCAGCCAGCAGCAGACAGCAGCCCTGACTCCAGCTCTGGCCCTTTAAGAGCGGAGGGCGGAGGCTCGGCCCTGACCTGCCCTCCTGGAGGAGGCACAGAGTGACTCATCAGGGTCCTTGTCACGGTGCTCGGAGAGCAGGAGGACTCGGGGATGGCGGCGATGGGGCACAGAGAGGCGCAGACGTGGGCCCATCAGCCTGGCCGGAGCTCACTGGAGGCCGGACCGTGACCTTGACTGGGATGCCTGCCGGTGCGTCCCTGGGCAAGGCCCCTCGTCTCCTGGGTGTGCCATGTGGCCTCACATTGCTCCCCTGCTTTCCGAGACACCCCTCCTGCGGAGCCCCTGCCCTGCTGGGTCAGCCGACAGCTCTGAGGGGCCAACCCACTGCCTGCCCCGCCTCTCCGCCTCTCCAGGTACCTCCTAAAGCAGGGGCCACCAGCAACCCCCCTCCACAACGAGGAAACCACAGCTTGGAGAGGCCAAGGGACTTCCACGGATCTGCTCCTAGCCACATAAGCTCATCTCTGAGCTGCCCAATCGCTTGAGTGCCCCTCATGCTTGGAGCCAGCCTAAGCATAGCATGGGCCCTCCCGCCATCAGGGCACTCTTGCCATCAGCGCCTCACGGCCTCAGGCCTTCTATGCTGCAGTCACCGTGCAATTTCACGTTCCCAGAGTTGCCAAACCTTGACAGCTCCTTGGGACCCTCTCAGAGTTTCCATCCAGAGGGCTCCCTGCTCTACTGGCTGTGACATTAGGTGTGACCGTGTGGTTTCTGTGACCAGTTTGGCTTCTGCCTGAGCTGTGATGGAGAACAGCTCTGTGTCCCCCACCCCTTCCTGGGCTGGGGGTTGGGGAGTCCTGGAAGGTGAGGACTGACCTGAAACATGCTGTTCCTGCTGCCTGAAGCACTCTCATTGTCCCCCACAAAAACCCTCCCTGCAAACTTCTCATCTCCCTAAAGCAGTACTGTCAAATTCAACAAACAAAAACACAGGTACCCTGTTAAGTTCACATATCAGATAAACAGGAAATCATTTTTTAGTATGTCTGGCAACCCTAGCCCTGGGTCTCAACTACAATATTACCTCCTCCGGGAAGCCCTCCCAGATGCACCCCAGACCAGGGAGATTCCCAGTCCATTGTGCAAAGCCCTGTCTTGACGCTTATCCTAGCCTGACATCTGCCTCCCCGCCAAACTGTGAATGCCAGCAGGGCCAGAAATCCAGCCAGCTAGCCTGCCCTGTGTCCGCAGCATCCACAGGGCCTAACACGAGGCAGCTGCTCCAGAAACACTCTCTGAATCAAGGAGTCAGGGCTGGCAAGGTGGCCCAGGAACCGCTTTGGCCAGACACACCCCCTACAGGACCCAGGCCTCCCCGCTGCTCCCTGCTGGCTGGGTCTCCTTCCCTGAGAGGCACCTAGATCTCTTCTCAAGGCCGTCCCCAGCTCCACAGAACCGGAGCCGGGGAGTCATAGCTGGGGCACCTAGGCAGGCTCCGCTCAGCAATCCTGACAGCTGCTCTTTGTTTTAATTGAGATCATGTTCTGCTCCGGCGCAGCAAAGGCCTCATCACAGGAAGCCTGAAGGCAATAATGGCCCGGCAAGGCCGTGTGGGCTGCTGGGCGCGCAGGGGGTGGTGGGACCACCGGCTGAGGGGCAGAAACCCGGCCAGTGCAGGCTTTGAGCTCTGGAGCTCCTCCTGTGCCCAGCACACACACCATATATTTTTGAACAGAAGGAAAGCATTCGCTCTTTCCCCCACAGTGCCAAAAATAGCCCCAGCTCCTGCCTTTGAACAGGAATCTTTCGGTTCCTACAAAGAGGCAGGAGCAGGGCCGGGAGGAGGGGCCTTGCTGGCTGGCTGGCGGCTTGGACCCCTTCTCAACTCCCCAAGCCCAGCAGGTGAGAGGGGTCTGGGGTCTTCACGAGGTCTGGCCAGCTGGGGCCCAGCCTCCCCACACCCCACTTCTCAGGATCCCCCAGCTGCGAAGGAAACCCCCCCTCCCCCAGCCCAGGAGGTAGGAGGGGGCTGGACAGAAACAGAAAGCAAAGCCCAAGATGGATCAGAAGGAACTTCATTCATTGGCTTTTGCTCGTTTCTGTACTTGTTTTCTCATTCATTCCAACAATATGCGCAGGCTCTGTTCTAGGAGCGGGGGCTACTCCGGCAACCACGCAATGAGATGCAGTCATGCAATAAGATGCAGTCGGTCCTCACAGCTCCCAGCTGAATCAAGGGGGACGGTGAAGCATGTCCTCACCGCCAGGACTGAGGAGGAGGCCGGGCCCAGGGACACCTCCCCTGGAAGTAACCTTGGGCTTTGGAAGGAGTGTGGACAAGGATGGGTCCCACCCATGGCCAGTGGGAGGAGGCAGAGGGCTGGGTCCGATGAAAAGGTGCCTGCTGGGATGGCGGGGTGCAGTGGCTCACGCCTGTAATCCCAGCACTTTAGGAGGCCGAGGCAGGCGGATCAAGGTCAGGAGATCAAGACCACCCTGGCCAACATGGTGAAACCCCATCTCTACTGAAATACAAAAAAAAAAATCAGCCGGGTGAGGTGGCAGGCGTCTGGAATCCCAGCTACTTGGGAGGCTGAGGCAAGAGAATTGCTTGAACCTGGGAGGCAGAGGTTGTAGTGAGCTGAGATCGCGCCATTGCACTCCAGCCTGGGTGACAGAGTGAGACTCTGTCTCAAAATAAAAAAAGAAAAAGAAAGAAAAGGTGCCTCTGGGCTGCCGCAGCACCCTGCATGGCTCCCTTATCCAACGTGGCAAAGGCATTGTCTTCCTGTTTTATAGGTGAAGGCACTGGGACGCATCAGGAGGGATTAAAAGCCTGGGATGTGCCGTGCCAGGCCCTGTCACCAATGTTTTCGCATGAATCCCACCCATAATCCTGGGAAGCATCTGCCCATTTCACAGATGAAGTCTGAGGGCTCGGTGGGAAAGGCCAGACCAAGGTCCCAGAGCTAACGAGTAGAGGAGATGGGATTTGAATCCAGGCCCGTGGATTCCCTGAGAGGAGCTCTGGACACCAGACCACCAGAAAAGCCATCTTGGCTCAGCATCCCTCTCCCAATTCTGCAGAGATTCAGCGAAGGAAGTGGTCACAGGGCTAGAAGTGGAGATCGAAAGATTTGAACCCAACTCTGTTTGGTTCCAGGTCTAGGGCTCTTTCTGTTTCCCATAGCAGAAGAAAGAAAAGAAAAGAGGCCGGGCATGGTGGCTCACACCTGTAATCCTAGCACTTTGGGAGGCTGAGGCGGGAGGATCACGAGGTCAGGAGACCATCCTGGCTAACACGGTGAAACCCTGTCTCTACTAAAAAATACAAAAAAAATTAGCCGGGCGAGGTGGCGGGCACCTGTAGTCCCAGCTACTCAGGAGGCTGAGGCAGGAGAATGGCGTGAACCCAGGAGGCAGAGCTTGCAGTGAGCCAAGATTGAGCCACTGCACTCCAGCCTGGGTGACAGAGCGAGACTCTGTCTCGAAAAAAAAAAAAAGAAGAAGAAGAAGGAGGAAGGTAAAAAGAAAAGGAAAGGAGAAAAGAAAAGGAAGGAAAAGAAAGAAAGAAAAGGAAGGAAGAGAAAGAAAAGAAAGAAAGAAACGAAAGAAAAAGAAAGAAAGAAAGAAAGAAAGAAAGAAAGAAAGAAAGAAAGAAAGAAAGAAAGAAAGAAAGAAAGAAAGAAAGAAAAGAAAAAAGAAGAGAAAAGAAAAGAAAAGAAAAGAAAGGAAAGAAAAGAAAAGAAAAGGAAGGAGGGAAGGAAGGAAAGAAGGAAGGAAGGAAGGACTTTCCATCCCCAAAGGCCAGGGCTGTGGGGGAGCCAGGGTGGCCATGGCCCCACAGCTGGGGAGAGAGAAAGGCACGCTGAACCCACTTCCCTGCTGAAAACTCCAGCCTGAAATCAAAAGGCAGAGTGTGCTATTTCTGCCTTGGGTTAAACATTCCTCAAAGCCACATTCCTCCCGCCCTCCCCCTGCTCCCCTGCCAGGGAATTCAGAGCACAGTGGCCTGGACGCCTCCCCAGCTTCCTGGGGCCCCCTCGGTGGCTCAGAAGTGCCAAAGCCAGCAGCTGCCCTGCACCCCCTCCTGGGCAAGGAGTTCCTCCCCCCGGCCGCATGGTCAGGGCACCTGGAGCTGAGAAATGGTGACATCACATCTCACAGAGAGTGGAACAGATGGGGAGACTGCAGCCCTGAGAGGGGCAGCCAGAGGCCACATCAAGCCAGGCTGGAACCAGGACCCGACTCTCAACTCCCTGGTTGTCCCCCTTCCCCAACAGACTGCAGGACAGGAGCACAGGCAGGTCCTATCCTGGTCACCAGGGAGAGCAAACCACAGCACTGTAGGGAAAAACTCTTCGGGAAGATCCCAGCCTTCTGCAGAGGCGAGGACACCCTGGGCCACACACCCCACGGACACCAAAGACCACAAGATGTGGCCCAGACCTCAAGGAGCTACAAGTCACAGGGGTCCCCTTGGCCACCATGCCCCCAAGCCCACACTGCACCCGTGAGGACTTGGCCTCTTTCTCTGTCAGACAGATACCTCCGAAGGCACCTGGGTTGAGCCAGGCACAGGGCAGGGCAGGACGGCCAGGGGCATTCGGTCCTCACCACCTTGTCCGGGACAAGGCTTCCCAGGAGCAGGGATGGTGCCAGTGCCGTAAGATGGGGGTACGTTGCTCCTGAGTTCCCAGGGCGGGAGGATCACCGTTGAGACCAGCCCAGTGCCCACACATGGTCAGCACCTGAACCTCCACTAGGATGCGTGGAGGCTGAGGAAGGCGTTGAGGCCAGGGCACCGCTGCACCACACACTCCTATCAGCACCTCTCCTCCCGCTGCCTTTCCACAAGGCCTCAGCTCTGCCTTCTTCCTGGAGGATGCCAAGGCCGAGGCTGCTCCAAATCCCCCGCAGGAGGCAGAACCTCTGGAACCAGTGGGAAGGATCCCATTCACCACAAACGTCACACCCAGCCCAGGAGTCCAGGATGCCTGGCCAGTGTCTGATGCTCCAGCAGCGGCTTGGATGCTCCCAGGGACGGGGCACTCCCTCCCCTTGGCAGGGAACTCTAAGGTTTTGAGACTCACAGAGACGGCGGCAGGCGGGCGCCTGGTGGGAAGGGCGTGGCTCTGGCAACATAAAGATCTAAGCCTGAACCCCGACTGGCCATCCACTGGCTGGCTGGGGGGACTTGGACGTGTCCCTGAACTTGCCTGGGGCTCCCTTTCTTCATCTGTAAAATGGGTATAAGAGTCCTTACTCCCAGGGCTTTGGTGAGAGGGCAGCACTCAGCACTCCTGGCCCCGAGTGCCCATTGGGTAAACGGTGGTTGTCATTGCTGTCATCTCCCCCCAACCACAATACTCCCCCACTACCTCAGGGAGTGGCAGCTTATCACCTGGTCCCAGACCTGGCAGCTGAGCACCCAGCCTTTGGTGCAGTTCCCGGCCTGTCTGTGCCTCCCTCCCCAGCGCCCCCCACCTCCAGGCACACCTACATTTACAACCTGTACAGCACTGCCCTCACACACCACCACACGCGTGCGCACAGGCGTGCCCGGCTCACCCACTCCTGACACACGCCGTGACCCCGTCACTCACGCTCGGAGCGTGCCCACGTGAATTGGGACTTGCCCACGTGCCCCGCAGCACCCGCCCTGCCTGCAACACCCACACCAGGCACCCAGGCCTGCTCACGCTCACCTGCACACCTCCGTGGCGGCTCCCTGGCACCTCCACCAAGCAGGGACCCCTCACCGCGGCCCAGGGCTTCAGTGTGAGGACTCCAGGCTGACAGGGGACGGGGGTCAGACCCCAATGGCACCACTCTCCAGCCTTGGGACCATGAGCCAGCTCTCGTCCACTCTGAGCCTCTATTTCCTCATCTGCAAAACGGGAACCCCACAGGGCTCCTGGGTGGAGTTGGTGAGGAACACACATGAACACCAAGGACGGGCCTGGGTCACATAGAACGTGCCTAATACCAGACTCTCACCATAGCGACAGCCCCTGACCGTCCCGCGCTGTGGCTCGCAGATCCTCCACCACCACCACGAGCAAAGGGAGTGCCGAGATGAGCCACCAAGTTCAACGTCTGTTATTCCTAACCCCACACACAGCTCTCCGTAGTAGAAGCCCCCATCCCCAACTCCCAGATAAGAAAACTAAGGCATCGAGAGACTAAGAACCATGCCTGAGGCTGAGAAGATCCAGGGGCCTGGGTCTTGAACACCAGAGCCCAAGCACACTCCATCCCTGGGGCCCTGACATACCTTCTCCACTGGGTCTCACTAGCTGGCAATTTGAACATTGTACAGAAAGGGAAACTGAGTCCCAGAGGGAACCAGTGACTCCAAAGCCACTGTCCAGGCCATGATGGTCCTGGGACTGAAGCCCAGGCAGGCTGCTGTCCATCCTCTGAGCCCCTGGGCACAAAGGAGCCTACAAGTCAGTCTGCCACAACCACCTCTCCCTCCCCAAGTCACCAAGCCAGGAGCTGGATACAGAACAACCCAGCCACCAACACAGCCGGACCACCACAGAGGCCCTCCACGTTTGCCACTCAATCCCAATTCAGCCAAGAGCCTGTGACAGCTCACTCTGTGACTGCCCAGCAGAGTGGCCAAGAACAGCTGTCCCTGACATGGCCGGTCCAGCAGCCTCCTCCCTGGGAGAGCATTTACTGAGCACTTACTATGTGCAGATCCCTGTGCGTCCATCCCTGTCTCATGCACAAGGGACCTCAGAGCTCAGAGACATAAGGAGCTGGCCAGGATCGCCCAGCCAGGAAACAGAACTGACCTTCAAGCCCTCAGCACCTGCTGTTCTGCCCTCGGTCAGAATATGACCCCAATCTCAAGTTACCTAGAAACGCTGCAAGGTAATCTCTGACACTCTCTGCCCTGGAAAACAGATCACACACGGAATGTGAAAATGGATTCATCTTGTTATGACCATAATGACGATGTGCTTTTTAATTTATATTGGCTTTTTTTTTTCTTACCAGAGTGCTAGAGATATTTGGGGCAAGATGAACCCCAGCAGAAGACTTCAATGAAGAAGTCAAGACATCCCTAGGCCAGGCGTGGTGGCTCAGGCCTGTAATCCCAGCACTTTGGGAGGCCAAGGTGGGTGGACCACTTGAGGCCCGGAGTTTGAGACCAACCTGGCCAAAATGTCAAAACCA